>NC_044036.1:203707249-204054342 GCF_901765095.1 Microcaecilia unicolor | reverse complement strand
TGAAAATTCCACACATAAAAAAATATGCCAAGGTGTGTTTAATTTCATAGAATAGGTTTAAATTTCCATGTGGTATATAGAATATGCAGAGTGTCTCTCAAGGTGACCAAATTTAGTTGCAGCATTTACGCCACATTTTATTTACTTGGTGTAAATCTTGATGCCTAAATTAGAGCAGGTGTATTCTATAACAACGCACAATGATTTTAGAAACACCCATGCCCCGACCATGTCCATGCCCCCTTTTCAATTTATGCACACCATGTTACAGAATATGCATAGCGAGTTCTGTGCATACATTTTAATGTTAATTAGTGCTGATAATTTCTTGTTAACATCCAATTGACAGCACTGATTAGCTAGTTAACCAATTAAGTTACATGCATTGTTATAGAATATGCTTCGATTTTCAAGTGGAAAATAAGGCACAATTTATAGAATCCTGTAGATAGTGTCTAAATATCAGTGCGCTGTCATATAATTACCTCCATTGTGAAGTAATACAAAGCTCTACAAAAGTTACTGAAGACAAGAATTCACTCAACAAGGGAGCTGACATATTGTTATGGGTTCTGGAACACAGTGGCGTACCAAGGGGGTGGTGGTGGGAGTGGTCCGCCCCGGGTGCACTCCGCTGGGAGGTGCTGCGGCGCGCGCCTGCTCTGAGTTCGCTAAACTTCGTCGCTCATCACTGCAGCTCCCTCTGCCCCGGAACAGGTTACTTCCTGTTCCGAGGCAGAGGGAGCTGCAGTGAAGCAAAGTTTAGCGAACTCGGAGCAGGCGCGCGCCGCGGCACGCCCCCAGCGGCATGCACCCGGGGGGGATGTCATTTCGCCAGAGGGGGGGGGGAAGGTGTCATTTAGCAGGGGGGGTGCGCTGCACCCGGGGGGGACGCATCGGCGCTCCGCCCCGAGTGCCATCCAGGCCAGGAACGCCACTGCTGGAACATTAATATACCTACAGGGAAAACTGACCAAGTCAGATTATTACAGATTTCTACATAGAAAGTCCATGCTATCAGAACATCTGGTCTAAGTGACATATTGAGAATAAAAGTATCCTCACCATAACAGAGTAAATTCCACAAAATAAAAATATGTAGACAAAAATTAAACTGAAATTGCAAGAATAAACACTGTAGAACAACACCATAGAAATAGAAATAGTGAAATATTTTCCCCAGTAAAATATAGCAATTGCAGATTTAGGGATGAAACCTATAAATGGCACCGAGAAAGGGCTATTCTTTAAGCCACACTTAAAGTTAGGTGTGGTTTATAGAATAGTGCTTATGCCCAGTAATTGTGCCAAGTTTTTAGTGTGGCCTTTTCCACCGACTGAAACATGGTACAAATGTATGCATTTAAATTAAGCGAATATCCCCTCTCATTCTATAACAACATGCATAAATGTAAGGAACATCCCTGCTTCACCCATGACCCCCATTTCCCTACTCCCTTTTTCCAAATTAGACATGGATCCTGCACATGAATATACGTACATATAATTAAATCTAAATAGTGCCAATAATTGCTTATTAAAAAGCCATTAGTGCTAATTAGCTCATTATTTAATTAAATTATGTGCACAATTTTTGGTGACTTTTATAGAATTAGGGATTAGATTCCAAAAATGGACATATTTCAATCATTATATTGAAAATCAAGGTTTTCTTTTTGTCTGGTCGGATTATTTTCTAATCTTTCTGCAATCCAATAGTTTCTGCTTTCTTCTGTCTTTGTCATTTCATTTTCTCTCCTCTTTGCTTCCTTCCTTTCATCCATCTCTAACATGTTTCCCCTTTCAGCTTTCTTGCACTTTTTTTTCTGCTTCTCTATCCACTCCTATTTACCCTTACGTCTCACCTCTCAGTCCTCAATTTTCCTAGTACATATAATTATCACCATACTGGGACAGACCAAAGGTTCATCAAACCAGCATTTTGTTTCCAACAATGATCAATCCAGGTCATAAGAACCTGGCAAGATCTCAAAAGAATAAAACAGATTTTATAGCAATACTAGGCCAGACCAATAGTCCATCTAGCCAAGTATCCTGTGTCCAAAGTGACCAGTCTAGGTCACAAGCATCTGGCAGAAACCCAATTAGAAGACAGAACCTGTATCCACACGGGGGTTATCTATAGACCTCATACGCAAACAGAGAAGTTAGACAAGGATCTCATAGAAGATATTCAAAAGATTGGTATGAAAGGGGAGGTGCTACTGTTGGGAGATTTCAATTTGTCTGATGTGGATTGGAACGTCCCGACTGCGGAATCAGAAAGAAGTAGAGAGATTGTGGATGCCTGTCAAAGTGCCTTTCTCAGACAAATGGTGACGGAACCTACGAGGGAAGGGTCGATGCAGGATCTAGTGCTCATTAATGGAGGTAGTGTTTCCAATATCCGGGTGGGTGCCCACCTGTGTAATAGTGATCATCACACCGTATGGTTTGATATAAGGAAGAGGGCGTAGTGCGGATGCACAAAACTCAAAGTACTGGATTTCAGGTGTACTGATTTTGACAAAATGGGGGAAATACCTGAAGAAGGAGCTGTTGGCATGGGAAGGCGTAGGAGAGAAGGAAAAACAGTTTTCAAGCAAAAGGCTGCTATAAATATGGTGACTGATATTTTTGTGAGGTAAGTAAACAAAAGCAAGAGAAGCAGGAAGCCTATATGGTTCTCCAAACAAGGAGCTGAAAAAATAAGAGCAAAAGAGGCTTTGTTCAAGAAATACAAAAGAACGCAATGAGAGGATCACAGAAAAGATTATCAGATTAAATTCAAAGAAGCAAAGAGGGAAATACAACTAGCGAAAGCGCGAGCGGAAGAAAAAATGGCTAAGGATGTAAAGAAAGGTGACAGGAAGGCGTAGGAGAAGTGGAAAAACAGTTTTCAAGCAAAAGGCTGCTATAAATATGGTGACTGATATCAGTCACCATATTTTTGTGAGGTAAGTAAACAAAAGCAAGAGAAGCAGGAAGCCTATATGGTTCTCCAAACAAGGAGCTGAAAAAATAAGAGCAAAAGAGGCTTTGTTCAAGAAATACAAAAGAACGCAATGAGAGGATCACAGAAAAGATTATCAGATTAAATTCAAAGAAGCAAAGAGGGAAATACAACTAGCGAAAGCGCGAGCGGAAGAAAAAATGGCTAAGGATGTAAAGAAAGGTGACAAGACCTTTTTCAGATATATTGGAGAAAGGAGAAGAGATAGGAATGGAATTGCGAGACTGAAAGATAATGAGAATGGCTATGTGAAGAGTGATGAAGATAAAGTGAACGCGCTAAACAATTAATTCTCTTCAGTGTTCAAGGAGGAAAATCCTGGAGAAGGACCACGGTTGGCTGCCGAAGGAACGTCTGGGAATGGAGTGGATACTGCACCATTTACGAAAGAAAATGTTTATAAACAGCTGGAGAATCTAAAGGTGGACAAAGCCATGGGGCCAGATGGGATACATACCAGGATACTGAAGGAGCTCAGAGAGGTCCTGGTGGGACCTCTTAAAAGATTTATTTAATAGATCTTTAGAGACGGGAGGTTCCGCGAGATTGGAGATGAGTGGATGTGGTCCCTCTTCACAAAAGTGGAGACAGGGAAGAAGTGGGAAACTACAGACCCGAAGTCTCATGTCGGTGGTAGGAAAAATAATGGAGTCGCTGCTGAAAGAAAGGATGGTTAACTTTCTAGAAGCTGACGGGTTTCAGGACCTGAGGCAACATGGCTTTACCAAAGGAAAATCCTGCCAAACAAATCTTATTGACTTCTTTGACTGGGTGACCAAAGAACTGGATGAGGGACGTGTGCTAGATGTAATCTACTTGGACTTCAGCAAAGCGTTTGATACAATCCCCCACAGAAAACTCATGAATAAGCTGAAAGGGTTTAACTTAGGACCGAAAGTGGTGAACTGGATAAGAAACTGGTTGACCCACAGGTGGCAGAGAGTGGTGGTAAATGGAATCCGTTCGTAGGAATGGAAGGTGAGCAGTGGAGTTCCTCAGGGGTCGGTGCTGGGGCCTATTCTGTTTAATAATTTGTGGGAGATATTGCTGAAGGGTTGGAAGGAAAGGTATGCCTTTTTGCGGATGACATGAAAATAGCCAATAGAGTGGATACCCTGGAGGGAGTACAAATGATGAGAAGGGATCTCCGAATGTTAGAAGAATGGTCAAAGGTCTGGCAGTTAAAATTTAATGCAAAGAAGTGTAGAGTGATGCACTTGGGGTGCAGAAACCCGAAAGAGAGATACCGGATAGGAGGAGAGAGATTAGTAAGCTCAACTCAGGAGAGACCTTGAGGTGTTGGTGTCCGAGGATCTAAAGATGAAGAAACAATGCAACAAGGTGACTGCCGTGGCCAGAAGGATGCTAGGCTGCATAGAGAGGGGCATAACCAGCAGAAGAAAGGAGGTGTTGATGCCCCTCTACAAGTCGTTGGTGAGGCCCCACTTGGAGTATTGTGTTCAGTTTTGGAGGTTGTATCTTGCTAAAGATTTAAGAAGACTGGAAGCGGTGCAAAGAAAAGCTACAAAAATGGTATGGGACTAGCATTGCAAACCGTATGAGAGACTTGCTGACCTGAACATCGCAGTTCAACAAAATGAATTATACTAATATAAAAACAATAAACCACATTCCAGTTGCGGACACATTAAAACTCTTGGGAGTCTTAATAGACCGGAATCTTACCCTTGATAGCAATGTGAGAAATGTAACAAAGAAGATGTTCCATGCAATGTGGAAACTTAAAAGAGTGAAACCTTTTTTCCCAAGAGAGGTATTCTGCACTCTGGTGCAATCACTGGCACTAAGCCATTTGGACTATTGTAATTCCATCTATGCCGGTTGCAAAACACAAACTATTAAAAGACTCCAGACAGCCCAAAACACTGCTGCTAGACTCACATTCGGTAAAGCGAAATATGAAAGTGCCCATCCCCTCAGAGAAAAATAACACTGGCTCCCACTAAAAGACCGCATTGCATTTAAGATTTATATTCAAAACTGCCCTATATCTATGTCAATTCATTTTGTTTATGAAAATCTCTTTTGCAAATCTGTACAGATGGCAGTGTTGAGCTCTAAATTATTTATGATGCTGTATTCTGTTTAATAATTTATTATTGGCATGTAAGAACAATTATTAACAGTACACTGCATATTCAACATAAACATCAACTGCAGTTAATTATGCGGTTCCAGTGGGGTTCTCTATTTCCTAATGCTCAAACCAAAGAGAATTTGTCTTGGAATGGAAGCATTTCTGAGGTGCTACAGCTTAAGAAAGTTTTAGAAGGCTTAGGTGAAGACCTGATTAATATGAAAATATGGACTACACAAGGTAAGTAGCAATTTTAGAAAGTCATTTCTATAGACCTAAGAATTGTGGAATTGATTTTAGCATGGAAGACCATTTTACTTGTGTAAAAGAGAATTTATAAAATTATCCAAGGGTTCCTTTGTGTTTATCCCATGCACATTTGAATTTCAAGGGAATTTTCAGGTGCTCTATATAGAATCTAGCCCTAATGACTGGATTCAGTAAATAGTACTCAAAATTTAGTGCTGGAAAATTTTACCACTATAATACAGCTTTGATTGTTTATAATACAGTATGTATGGATCTTTGCAAAATAGCATTGATTCATTGACTTTTGGTTGTTCAAATTTTTTTTTAATGACACAGATGAAACATCAGCGTTTTGATTGGCCGAGGCCAGTTTGCTGTCTTTGCATAAGTAAGGCGCCATTTTGAAAGGTTTTTACCTATTTATTTATTGTATTGTATTTGTATCCCACATTTTCCCACCTCTTTGCAGGCTCAAAGTGGCTTACAATACATCATGAATAGTGGAAGTGAGAAGATCTTCTTAGATAATGGCAGGTATGTTTTTTGTTTGAGCCTAGCCATACAATTTTATACTGTGGTGGTCTCACGACGGTTCTGTTTTCAGATGGGGAATGGGCATAAGATACAAGCAGTCGGTTCCCTTGAAAAGTCGGTGGTGAAACGGGTCCCCGTCGGGATTGCTGCAAGAAGTTAAGTGCTGGTTATTGTGCTTGGAAAAAGAGTTTCTATGTGATGTTTTAATTGCAAAGTAAAAGTTAAAAAATGGAGAATTTGACCTGTGATTGAGCTGAGTGCCTATTTAGTGCTTAAAACTGTCTATGCTGTGGCACTGAGCACTATAGGCTTCTGAGGTCTTTTTTTCCTCCTTAAAAAATAAAAACCCTTGAAACAGAAAAATCTGTGATTATTCAATGTGTTAACAGTATATAATATTGTACACCGTGTGAGGTTGGTTATCACATAAAGACAGGACTGACTTTTAAAAAATCCTAGTTATGCAGTTAACTTAGCCAGTTAAGTGCTGAATATCAAAACTTAACCAGCCACATGCCAACTCCGCCCATAATGCCCCTAAATAGCCAGTTTTCAGTTTGGCACTAACCAGCTATTTTCAGTGGCACTAACCGGTTTACTGCTGCTGAAAATTAGCTGTAAAGTATCAGGCAGGCAATTTAACTGGCCAGGAGCAATTTCTGGTTGGTTAAATAGCTTTGAATATCGACCACTCAGTTTTTTAGCTTGGCTTTGCTTAGACATGCAATTTTTCAAAATGTGGTATCTATATATGTAAATTGCAAAATCTGCCACTTAATTGTGCACTTGTGTGAACTTCTTTCTTTTTTTGTTACATTTGTACCCCACACATTCCCACTCATGGCAGGCCCAATGTAGCTTACATGGGACAATGGAGGGTTAAGTGACTTGCCCAGAGTCACAAGGAGCTGCCTGTGCCTGAAGTGGGAATTGAACTCAGTTCCTCAGTTCCCAAGGACCAAAGTCCACCACCCTAACCACTAGGCCACTCCTCCACTCGAGTTGCATGTGATGCATCTCTTCCTTTGAATGTTTTGAAGGAATGTCTTACATAGTAAGTGACGGCAGAAAAAGACTTCTACGGCGTATCCAGTCTGCCCAACAAGATAAACTCATATGTGCTACTTTATATGTATACTTGACCTTGATTTGTATCTGCCATTTTCAGGGCACAGACCGTAGAAGTCTGCCCAGCACTAACCCCGCCTCCCAACCACTAGCCCCGCCTCCTAACCACCGGGGCTGCCACCCAATCTCTGCTAAGCTTCTGAGGATCCATTTCTTCTAAACAGTATTCCTTTATGTTTATCCCACGCTTTTTTGAATTCTGTTACTGTTTTCATCTCCACCACCTCCCTCGGGATGGAAAAGGTCTCCTTGACCATTTGGCATTTCTTTTCTGTCCATGTCCATCATTCAATTCCCCTCTTTGCCCCTGCCCCTATCTTCCTGCCATGTTGAGCAACTCCTCCCTCTCTCTTTATTCTTGCCCTGTCCAGCAGCAGCCCTCTGTGTCCTATCCCGCTCTTCCCTTCCATCCACATATCTACCTTAAAATATACTATAATCTTGATTTATTATAGGGAAACTAACTAAGAAAATCAGGAGAGAAGACAGGCCCTAGGAGAAGTTGCTCACACTATTTGGAGAGAGTTTAAAAAGTGGGTACTCATTTTTAGGTATGTTTAATCATCTACATTTGCACGTCCTAGACCTGGCGTAATTGCAGGCACTTAAATTAGGCAGGAATGTGTACGACGTGGAGGGGCATAATCGAAAGGGACGCCCAAGTTTTGTTGAGAACGTCCTCGCAAAACATCCTGATGGAGGGGCGCAGAAACCTGCATTATCGAAACAAGATGGAAGTCCATCTTTCGTTTCGATAATACGGTCGGGGACGCCCAAATCTTGAAATTTTGGTCATCCTTAGAGATGGTCGTCCCTAGACTTGGTCGTTTCTGATTTTCGGCGATAATGGAAACCAAGGACACCCATCTCAGAAACGACCAAATGCAAGCCCTTTTGGTCGTGGGAGAAGCCAGCATTTGTAATGCACTGGCCTCCCTGACATGCCAGGACACCTACCGGGCACCTGTACATCCATCCAGTCTGTCCAAAAAGATAAACTAATTTACCTGGTATGCAATACTTTAATATATATATATATATATATATATATATAATATATATATATATATATATATATATATATACCCAAGTTTGATTTGTCTTTGCCATTCTCAGGGTACAGACCATAGAAGTCTGCCCAGCACTGTTCTTGTACCAAAAGTTCTGAAGCTAACGTCGCAGCCTATCCATATCTATTCAGTCATGATCAGGGCATAGATGGTAGAAGTCTGCCCAGTCTGCCCAGCACTGGTTTTGCTTCCCAATTATAATATATCCTCCTATTTATTTTAAAATATTAATATTTAATTTATTGAGTGCCCCCTAATCTTTGTGCAGATCTCTATCATATCCTACCTGAGCTGTCTCTTTTCCAAGCTTAAGATCCCTAACCTCTTATGCCTTTTCTCATATGAGAGGAGTTCCATCCCATTTATCATGTTGGTTGCTCTTCTTGGAAGGAAAAGTTTGCCTTTTTGTATTAGAAACCATGAGAAGGGATCTTCATACATTAGAAGAATGGTCAAGTGCCTGGCAGTTAAAATTTAATGCAAAGAAGAGCAGAGTGATGCACTTGTGATGCAGAAAATCAATAGAGGTGTTCCAGATAGGTGGGGAGAGATTTATAAGCTCAGCTCAGGACAGGGCCCTTTGGGGTGATGGTGTCCAAGGATCTGAAGGTGACGTAACAATGCAATAAGGCATTGGCCATGGCCAGAAGAATGTTAGGCTGCATAGTGAGGGGTATAACCAGTAGAAAAAAGGAGTATTTATGCTACTCTACAAGTTGTTGGTGAGGCCCCACTTGGAGTATTGTGTTCAGTTTTGGAGGCCGTATCTTACTAAGGATATAAAAAGACATGAAGCAGCTCAAAGAAAAGTGAAACAGTGGTATGGGATTTGCGTTGCAAGATGTATGAGAGACGTGGAGGGGCATAATCGAATGAAAACGTCTATCTCCATGGGCGTTTATCTCCGAGAACGGGTCCGTGAAGGGGTGGACCAAACCATATTTTGGGAAAAAATAGACGTCCTGTTTATTCGACAATTTGTGAGCTGGGCGTATTTGTTTTTCAGCGATAATGGAAAATGAAAGCGCCCAGCTCAAAAACGAATAAATCCAAGGCATTTGTTCGTGGGAGGGGCCAGGAGTCGTAGTGCACTGGTCCCCCTCACATGCCAGGACACCAACCGGGCACCCTAGGGGGCACTTTTACAAAAAAAAAAAAAAAAAGGTAAAAGAGCTCCCAGGTGCATAGCACCCTTCCCTTGTGTGTTGAGCCCCCCAAATCCCACTCAAAACCTACCACCCACAAGTCTACACCATTACTATAGCCCTAAGGGGTGAAGGGGGGCACCTACATGTGGGTACAGTGGGTTTGGGGGGCGGTGTGGAGGGCTCCCATTTACCAGCACAAGTGTAACAAGTGGGGGGGGGATGGGCCTGGGTCTACTGCCTGACATCCACTGCACCCCCTAATAACTGCTCCAGTGACCTACATACTGCTGCCAGGGAGGTGGGTATGACATTTGAGGGTGAACATAAAAAGTTGTGAAACGGCATACTTTTGTGGTGGGAGGGGGTTTGTGACCACTGGGGGAGTCAGGGGAGGTCATCCCCAACTCCCTCCAGTGGTCATCTGGTCATTTAGGGCACTTTTTGGGGCCCTATTCGGGAAAAACAGGGTCTGGGAAAAGTGCCCTAAATTCTCGCTAAAAACGCATATTTTTTTCCATTATCGGCGAAAGGCGCCTATCTCTGATCAGCTGATAACCACGCCCCAGTTCCGCCTTCACCACGCCTTTGACATGCCCCCATCAACTTTGTCCGCATCCGCGACGGAGTGCAGTTGAAAACGTCCAAATTCGGCTTTCGATTATACCACTTTATTCGTTTTTGTGAGATAAACGTCTATCTCCCGATTTGGGTCGCAATATAGGCATTTTTTTTTCAATTATAAGCTGGTTACTGACCTAAACATGTATACCCTGGAGGAAAGGATAAACAGGGGTGATATGATACAGACATTCAAATATTTGAAAGGTATTTATCTACAAACAAACCTTTTCCAGAGACAGGAAGGAACTAGAACTAGAGGACATGAATTGAGGTTGAAAGGTGGCGGAGTGGAGGAAAGGCAGAGGAAGTAGATGCACATGGAGGAGAGAGGAGAAATGCTGGACATGGATGAAGGGGAGGGAAGACAGAGGAGGAGATGCACATGGATGGAGGGGAGACAGGAGAAATGCTGGACATGGATAGAGGGGAGGGAAAACAGAGGAAGGAGATGCACATGGATGGAGGGGAGAGAGGAGAAATGCTGGACATGGATGGAGGGGAGGGAAGAGAGGAAATGAGATGAACATGGATGGAGGGGCGGACAGAGAGGAAAAATGCTGGACATGGATGGAGGAGAGGGAAGAGAGAGGAAGGAGATGCTTATGGATGGAGGGAAGTGAAGAAAGAAGAAGGAGATACATACTGACGGAGATGAGGGAAAGGGAAAAGAGGAGAAAAAGTACACATGGATGGAGAAAATAGATGGAGGATGGAAAGGGGGAAGAGAGGGCCAGACGCTGGATGGAAAGGGGAGAGAGAGGGGGTAGGCGCTGGACGGAAAGGGAAGGAAGGGGGGGGGTGACGCTGGATGGAAAGGGGGAAGAGAGGGGGCAGATGCTGGATGGAAATGGGAGAGAAAGGGGGTAGACGCTGGATGGAAAGGGGGGAGAGTTAAGATCGAGGAGGAATGAAGAAACAAGAGACGGGACCAACACAATTAGAAACAGTAAACGGACAGATCACAAAGGTAGGAAAAAATGAATTTTATTTTAGTTTAGGATAAAGTAGTGTGCTAGTTGTGTTAATAAATACAGAAAATTGAAGTAAGGTGATATCTTTATTGGACTAATTTTAATACATTTTTTACTAATGTTTGGAGACCAAACCTTCTTTCTCATGTCAGAACAGAATACCATAACAGCAGTATACTGTCCTGACCTGAGGAAAGAGGTTTTGGCCTTTGAAATCAAATGATATCATATTTTCCATTTTTTTTTTTTCTTTATTTATAGTTTTAAATTACATTATTCAAGGATAACCTTGTGCAGAAATACAGGAAGAAATAAAATAATATCCAGTCATTCATATTTCTCAAGCATTATAATAACTTATATACAGATTTGCACATACACGTATACATACATATATACATACTTATGTACTTAGACTGGTTAATTATCTTTAGGAACTATATAACAAATAAACCTTTCTTAGACCCCAATTTAAATGAGGGGGGAAAAGAGTAAGAGAAGTTTTATAAACTTATATTCAAATTAAGGAAAAAGCTGCTTTTTCTCCAGAAAAAAAACCAATTTCATTTCACTTGTTTCAATTCTACAAATGATTTAAGTTGTTCCGGTGAAAAGAAAATATATTTAGTTTGACCCAATTTAACTACACATTACACGGGTAAGCAAGAAAAAAGGAAGCGCCAATATCTATTGTCTTTATTTTAAAGCAAGAAATAATTTCCTTTTTTGTTGAGTGGACTTGGTGACGTCTGGGTATATCCACACTTTTGAGCCATAGAATTGAGCTTTCAAATTTCTAAAATAGAGTCTTAGAATAGCATTGTAGTCTGCTCAAAAACCATAGAAACAACCAATGTAGCTCTGTTCATTATAATGTCCGAGGATTGTTCCAGAATATCAGAAAATTTTGTAAGTCAGGAATACTTTTCTCAGAGCCTTGCCCTCCTTCTCTTGTTTAGGAATATAATATTTTATTTAATGGGGGTATTGTCTCAGCAGAGAAATTCAAAATTTCTATCAGTCCATTTTTTGTTTATTTGTATTTGTTAACCTATAGTATAGTGATTGAAATATGTCAGTTTTTTACATTTGCGTCTCTTTATATTTACACAGTGCAAGGGGACTGAGGGGCGGGACTGTTCAGGGAAGAAGTCCTGGTGCAGATTGCAGGCAGCCTATGAGTGGCACTGCCACTGCCCAGGTGAAGACTGCAGCAGACAGGATTTTAAGGTACCGGGGGGTGGGGGGGGGGGGGGGACGCACTGCCTGTAAAAAAAAAATATTTCAGCACCCCAATCATTTTGAAAAGTTGGCTCCTCTGGTACAGGTCTTTATCTTCCATCATACTATGTTAATATGTTACTATGTTCTAATTCCACTATGGGGGTTCATTTTTGAAGCAGAAAAACTTTCCAAAAATGGCATAACATAGCATTTGGCCTTTTTAAAAATAAAATGTTCAAATCGCTATTTTAGAACCCATTTAAAGAAATTTGTCTTTGCAGTTCATCTGAAGTGTATCCAAATCACAAGGGGGAGAGTCAGGAATGTGTTTGGGGCAGGATTTGGGTGTTCCTAACACTTGGACGTTTTTCTGCCATAATGGAACAAATCAAATTTTTAAATAAGGTCTAAGACAGTGTCACGCCCCTCACCTTGCTGGTGATGGCGCTCCTGGGGCGCTGTCCTCCACCGTTCTTTGAGGCTGGGGTAACCTTCCGCAGCGTTGCTTCCATCTGTTCGTCAGTGGAGCGCATGCACGCTCAATCAGCACCCTTTCCCACACTGCTTCCTCTCTCCATCAGTGTGCCTCTTCTCTTCTGACGGGCGCTGACTGGGCACTCGTTGCATGCTGGGTTCTCTGCCCCGCCTCTCAGCTCTACGGATTGCCTGTCTGCCCTGGCTCTCCACCCTGGCTACCTATGGACTCCCTTGTTCTTTCTCTGCCTCTCCTATTGGGTGTTTTTCTGGTATTCCTCCAGCTGTTTCTTGTTATGGGCTGATTCCAGCACTATTTCTGGGAGGTCTTTCTCTGCTTCTGGGCTTCGGCTTCTACTTTGTAGGTCTTACTAACTCTGTAGTCTATCTTCTGCTGGTCCCTCGTTACTGACTTTGCTTCTGCCTGGATTACTCTTTTCTCTTCTGCTTGCCTGTTGAACATTGCTTGTACCTGAATTACTCTCTTGCCTGCTGCCTGCTGTTGAACATTGCTTGTACTGGATTACTCTCTTGCCTGCTGCCTGCCTGTTGAACATTGCTTGTACCTGGATTATTCCTCGCCTGCTGCCTGCCTGTTGGACTTGCTTGTACCAGGACCATTCCCTTCCGTTCCCATCCGGCTGGTTCCTCAGCACCCCTCTCCTCAGCTTCCCGCACAAGTCCTGCCGGCCGCGCACCTGGGGGCTGAACCCGGGGAACGGCGGTCACCGCAGGTGAACCTCATGGTTGCTTGACCGCCAAGCAGAGTACGGAGGCATATCATTATGCTTAACAGTGCTCCACTTGGCACAAGAACTCACAAGTCTGACAGACAGATGGACTAAAACCCTAGCAAAAGCTCTTACCTTAGCGATCCTCATTGCTGCGAACCGATTCTGATAAAGCTAGGCATGCATGAAGGAAATCACATGCAAATGAGCTTCTCGCTGTTAGCTCATTTGCATGTGATTTCCTTCATTAGGGGGGAAGCCAGTCGGTCAGCTGAGTATGCGCAGATCAGCCAATTGCTAAGTGCAGCTGATCTGCATGCTCAGAAGCTGCGTGTGTGAATGCCGTATAAAACTTTTTTTTTTCTTGAAAACTGCCGAGCAGTATACAGCATTGGGGAACTGTTGTGCTGCAAACAGACGAGGCAGCAAATCTCTCCTCCAGTTGCTAGGAGAAGTTCCTGCTGCCAGCCAATCACAGAGAGTTTAGCTGACACCAGAGAAGCTAAACATGCTGTAATTAGCTGCTGGAATACGAGGAGCTGGAACAAACAGGAGATCAAATGAGGGATTTGATTGTAGCTGAGGATTGAGCTGTGCAAAACTTTTTTTTTTTTTAAACTTCTGTGTTTCAGGGGCATTAGGGGGAGAGAACAGTAGTGATTAAACAGAAATGCTTGCTACACACACAGATGGAAGGCACTGTTTAGCAGGCATTTTATCCCTCCTGGCTCCAAACACTTCACTGCCTTCCCTGCTCCATCATGTCTCCTCTCTTAAGAATCCTTTCTCAGAGTGGCAAAGGTGACTGTGGAATACTTCCAGCAATGAAGAACTGTCAGGAGCGACTGCTCCAGACCTCACATTAAGGCACTAGCCCCCCCCCATTCAAGAAGAGAAACTGCCCTTAGCCTTATACATCCATGCCATTGCAAGCATGGGACAACCACCACTTGACAATTGACCTTGCTTTGGTCTGAGACATACTGCTGTGTACTTCCCTAGGCTAGGACCTACTGCCACAGACCGAAACAGCGATACCTTGCTTGTCTCAGTCTTCACACCAAACTTAGTCCTAGCTGCAGCCACTTCGACTGACACTTACTTCAACTGAGACTTATGCATGTATTGCAAAACCAAAATCCCAGGTATTTATAGTCTGTGATAGGTGGCTCTCTTTATGCATCATTTACCAGCCTCCCATTTTCATTTCATATCATCTCATCCTAGAGCAAGTTGCACAAACGGCTGGTAGAGTTTCCTATTTCTTTTTTTTTTTTTTAATTTATTTTATTGAAAACAAAATATCACAACTGCGTTATAACATGACTTAACACTCCATTTCTCATAATATTAACAATGCCTCTATATTTTATACATTTCTCCCTCCCATCCCTCCTCCCCTCCCTCCCTCTCCTCCCTCCCCCCCCCCCCTTCTTTTAATCCTCAGGATATATATCAATTTCTTCTTACCCGTATCTTTCAAGAGTTCCTGTAATCGTGTCCATTCTTTTGCTTCAGTTGTATCTCCCTATTCTTTTATCTGTTAATTTGTCCAGCTCTATGAGCTCCCTTAATTAACTTTCCAATCAGTCTTTGTGGGCCCCAATTTACTTTTCCAATGGCGTGCTATACCCGTTTTCGCTGCTGCTAGCCCTATCCGTTTAACTCTTTGTTGCCATTTTTGCCCTCTATGATTTCCCCAACCAAGTAGCACCATTTAGGTTCATGTGGAAAGGGAATCTCCAAGACCATTGATAATTCGTTCACAATGTCTTTCCAATATTCTTGTATCTGGACACACTCCCACCATATATGATAAAATGTGCCTTTCCCTTTCCCACACCGCCAGCATTCCTGCAGAGGCCCCCTGGGTACATTTTATTAATTTTATCTGGTGTATAGTAACCATCTACTTAGTATCTTGTAGGCATTTTCTTTGATCAGCCACACAAACTGATGTTTTCTTAACTTCGGTACACACCCTCCTCCATTCGGGCCTCACTTAATGTCTGACCATGTCTTTTTCCCATGCCTCCATAAAAGCATGTTTTCTAAAATCTTGGCCCCGGAGGTGCCCATATATTTTGGAAATTCCCCTGCCTGACACATCAATTTCTCCCCATAAATTTTCGAATTTCTCATGATCTACTGGTGGGTGTTTTATCCATTTTTCTGATATGATAAAGTGTTGGACTTGCATGTATGCGTATTTATCTGCCTCTTGTAAATCATATTTCTCTTGGAGTTCTTCAAATGTCCTCATGCGACCTCCATCCATTAAGTCACGAAATCTGATCAAACCTTTCTGAAACCATGTGGAGAAGACCCTCGATTCTTTCCCCGCCGGGAATCCCTCCTCCTGCGTAATCCACGCATATGAGGATCTCTGTTGTCTCCCCCTTAATTTATTTTTTAGGGTTCCCCAGAGAGTTAATAAGTGTGTTATAAACGGGTTTAGAGTCATTTTCCCCATAACTTTGTTCTGGGATGGAGGCCCATAAAAGACCCTCCAAGTATCCCTCTCTGACGAACACTTGTTCTAATGTGGTTATGTGTGAAAAATCTACCTTACACCATTCTGCTATTTGTGTGATTTGTCCTGCCCAGTAGTACCATTGCATGTTTGGCATTTCTCTTCCTCCTTCCTGTACTCTTCCCCACATTATCCTCTTGGATAACCTAGCCGGCTTTCGCCCCATGCAAATTTCCCTAGTTCTGATTGCAATCTTGTCAACTCCCTGTTCGGTACTGGGATGGGTAGTGTTTGAAACAAAATAGAAGTCTCGGCAGGATATTCATTTTATTACTGCTATCCGCCCCCACCACGACAGCCAACCTGACCCCCATCTATTCAAGTCCCTCCTCACTGAACTAAGCAGGGGTTCATAATTCCAAGCATATAGATTCTGTAAATCTTTGGGAATTTTTATCCCTAGATACCGGAAACCCAGTTCCGTTATTTTAAAATTGCACCTTTCCTTCAAATAATTACATTCTGCCTCTGTTATTGTAATACCCATTATTTCAGATTTATCATAATTTACTTTAAATCCTGCTTGTCTCCCATATACTTCAAGTTCTTTAATTATGATAGGTAGAGTGTGTATCGGTTGGCCCACGTAAAATAGAATGTCATCAGCGAATAGTGCAATTTTATGTTCCTTTCCACCTAGTCTTATTCCCCTCACCGCATTCAGGGTTCGAATTCTCTGTGCCAGGGGTTCAATAGATAACGCGAACAATAGGGGCGAAAGCGGACATCCCTGGCGTGTCCCCCTCTGAATATGAAAAATTTCAGAGTATCCCCCATTATCTTTAATCTTGCAGTCGGTGATGAATATAGCCCTTTATCCATTCATAAATGGTATTCCCATGCCATTGCCCTCATTACCTCCCATAAATATTCCCACTCCACTCTATCGAACGCTTTCTCGGCGTCTATTGCCAACAGCGTCAACGAGTCTCTTCTTCTTTGCGCCCCCATATAATATTCAATGTCCGTCTGATGTTATCAGCAACCCTTTCTATTTAATATAAATCCGGATTGGTCTGAATGTATAAGTTGTGGCATTATACGGGCTAGGCGATCGGCCATGACCTTTGCAAGAATCTTAACATCAATATTTAATAATGATATAGGTCTATATGATCCACAACATGTTGGGTCCCTTCCTGGTTTTGGTAATACTGTAATACCCCGCTATTTTTCATGCTGTTAGGGAGCCCATTTCCTCCAAAGTTCGCATTTCCAACTCTCACCAATACTGGGGCTAATTCCCTTCCAAATACTTTATAAAATTTCCCAGTGTATCCATCCAAACCCGGTGCCTTCCCTCCTTTAGCCCCTTGATCACCTCTAATACTTCCTTCAACGTTATGGCCTTCTCTAGTTCCAATTTCTGAGTCTCCGTTACTTTGTGGAGTCCTAGATCCCTTAATTGGCTTTGTATGTCCTCTTTGGAGACTTTTTCCCCTGCCTCATATAATTTAGAGTAATATTGCACAAAGGCTTTCCTAATATCCTTATCTTGATATACCAATCTGTCCCCTTGTGTTTTTAGTTTGGTTATTAAGCTCCTTGTCTGTTTTTTGTCTTAAACTGCGTGCCAGCATGGTCCCAGCTTTGTTACTAAATTCAAAAAATTTTTGTTGCATCAGGGTTCTATGGAATTCCATCTTACTCATCTGTATTTTCCGGAGTTCCCCTCTACATTGTATTAGCTCTCTGAGGGTTTTTGCATCTCCTGTAGTTGGTGCTGTGTTTCTAATTGTGTTAATTTATCCTAATTGTCAATTCTGTTGCTTCTCTTTTTTTTTTTTTTTGAAGGTGCCTTTGCTATCAGATGTCCTCTAAGCACAGCTTTTAGTGCGTCCCACAAGGTGCCCCTCCGACACATCTCCCCTATCATTATTTTGGAGGTATTCTATTATCATCATACGTATATCTTGACAATCTTTCTCCGCTGCTATCAGAGATTCGTTTAGTCTCCACACCGTTTCCTTTCTCTCTATCTCTATTTTCCCCCGCCAGTACCCATACTGGTGCATGATCTGATGTCTGTATATTTTCTATGTCTGAGTCTTTCATGTCCCCCATATTGATCTGCTCCCCCAAATCGCATCTATCCGTGAATATGATTTTTGGGCATGAGAATAAAAAGAATATGTTTTTTGACCTGGGTGTTGTATCCTCCATATATCTACCAGATCTAAATCCTTCATTAGTTTAAGAAATTTCCCCCTATGAGTTCGTGCTCCCCCTTCTCTCCCCTGGGAGTGGTCCAGTCTAGAGGCAGTCATGTTGTAATCCCCTCCCATAATTATCTGTCCCCTTACAAATTTACTTAGGCCTAAGCCTAGTTTCGTGAAGAATGTTCCCTGTCCCTCATTTGGTGCATATACATTGATGGAATGTAATCAAGTGGTTTCCTATCCTTCCTTTAATTGCTAAGCTTCTCCCATCCTCTCCTTTATATATATCTTCTTGTACAAATCTTAACTGTTCATTAATGTATATTGCCAATCCACCCGTCTTCCCTCCCTTGGGATTTGCCAGCCTAGTTCCCTGCCCCAGTGTTTTATAGCTAATCAAGTGTTCATCTCGTCTTTGGATATGCGTTTCCTGAAGCATTATCACATCCCATTTCAATCTTTTTCAGTTCTTTAAGAACTATGCTTCTTTTCCCGGGATTATTCAAACCGTTAACGTTCCAGGATCCTACCTTTATCCCCCTCCCTCCCCCTTCCCTTCCCTCCCCCCTCTTTTCCCCACCCCCCCCAGTGGGCTCCTGATTTTGGCCCTGGACTCTTCTGGCCAGTGCTACCCTGGAGGAAGTGCATCTGCCGAAGGCCCCCATATATTTACATCATCAATGCCCTCCCCCTCCCCCATTTACATCTCCATATTACCCCTCACCAAGCATAGTGCATCAATTAACCAACCCTATGATTCTCATATAACATACTACCACAGTTTCATTTAGTAGTCCTCTGGTTAACTTCTCAGTCTTTTCCTCTTGTTTCCCCCTCAATTCTGGCTTTGTCCGGGATCTGTTTTTCTTTTCTCTTCCAAGTTTCTGCCATCTTTGATTTTCCGGGTCTGTTGTCTTTGTTGTCGTCCTTGTTCTCCTTCCTTATCTTGTGGAATGTCCGTGCAACCCATGTCTCTCAAGCTTTTCCATGCGCCTTCCACCGTCTGGATTCGTCTCGACTTGGCGCCCACTGTTACCAGAATTCCTCTTGGGTACAGCCACCGATATCTCAATCCTGCTTTTGCAAATACATTGTAATGTCCTTAAATTCTCTCCGTGCTTGCAGGGTTTTTTTTGCCAAGTCCTGGAAAATTTGTATTTTATTATTTTCCCATGTAATCTCTCTCATGGCCCGAGCTTTGCGCCCACACTGCTTCTTTGGTATTATAATCATGAAAGCATGCTATTATATCTCTAGGCCCCTCAGCTCTCCTGTGGCCCTAATGTCCGGTGTGCTCTATCAATTCTATATTTGTCCGGATTGGATGTATCCTCGCTTCACTGTCCAGATCTAGAATGAATGCACAGATTGCTCTTATTATTTTTGATGCATCTTTATATGACTCCACTTCTGGTACTCCTTTGAATCTCAGATTACATCGTCTAGAACTGTTTTCCAGGTCTTCTAGATTGCATTTCCAGTGCTTCTCTGCTTTGATTCTCTTTTTGTATAGCTTGCTGCATTTCTTTATCTCCTCCTCCACACCGTCCACTCTCTCCTCGTTTCTGCAACTCGTTCCCCATATCTCTCATTCCTCCGCAGCTCTCCTATTGCCGCCTGTATTACCTTTTCTGGTGTTCACCATTTCCGCTTTAAGCTCTTGGAACCAGCATGTGAAACATCCATTTTATCCGTCTCCGATTTTCCATTTCCCCATTCCTCGTGCTCGGGTCTGATTCGGAAAACTCCGTCCGCCATTTTGAAATTTCACGACGCTACTTTCGCCGCCCGTGCTTCTCCCTATTCCAGGGTTTTCTGCGGCGTATTTGAATTTAGCTAGTTTCTTCCGAGCTGCCATTACTTCTGGTGTTTAGATTCCTGCTTGGTAAGGATTTTTGCCGCGTTTTCGGGGCGTTGGAGGCTGCTTTTACTTCTGGCTCTTCAGAGCTCGTTTGTTAGGCAGCCATTCGGTAGCGCTGACGTCACTTCCTCCGGTTCCTTATTTCTTACGAGAATCTGCCACACCTCTGTGGCCCATTGCAGAGAGTTTGTGTGTCCCCTGATAGAGATATGCAGCAGTTCATTGCACAGAGCTCAAGCACCCCCTGATAGAGAGATGCAACAATGGAAATACAAATAGTGATTTAAGAAGCAGGGGGCCATCCCTAGGCCTGCTGACTCCTACTCCACTTAGCAGTTAAAATAGGAATAAGCACATTAAGAAAAAAGGGGAATACTATGGAAATCCTTTAGTCAATCTGGGAGGACCTTAGAGTGTAAGCTAGGTAGGGGGTCCTCATAATCATCTTCAGAGTCAAGGGAAGTAGGATCTGATGCGCCAAAAACACCCGTGCACACTACTGCAGGACACTTTGCTGCGGCTTAGTAAAAGGAACCCCCCTCCTCCTCCAGTTAACCAGCACTGACAAGCATGTTAACCAATTAAGTTACGCACACTGTTTTAGAATATGCTTGATTTCCATGTGGAAATTAAGGCTCATATATAGAATTGGGGGTAAGTGCTCACACTTCAACTGTGAGAGGTACTATGCACTACTTGGCATTTTAATGTGAGACCTGTGAAACAAAGTGCTGGCAATGCTCCAATAGCTGTCATGTTAGGTTTGTAGCTACTTCATGATAATTTTCTACGTTAAGCCGTAGTAAATACAAAATCTAACACACTTTAGTAAAAGAGCCTCTTTGAGAGTTATGGTCCGTAACTGAAACTTTACTATGATTGGGTGCCTAAATTTATACTCAAAATTTCACTAAACACCTAACTTTAGGAGCATAAAAAGTGCATGACAACAGAGACAGATTTGGGACAGGGAAATTAATTTAGGAGCTTACACTGATTGTCAGCTCTAGGCTCATAAATTAGGATCAAAGATCTAGGCAGATGAATAATAGGCCTAAATTTATAAGCATAACTTTTAAGCTCCTAAATTAAGATGAATTTTCAGCTCTTCAAGATGGCTAAAAATAAGGCACACATTTATAAGCCTAATTTGGGAGTTAAGCTGTTTTGAATATCAGGCTAATTTTTTTAAATAAAAAGAAGTGGTTATGTTACTGCACAGACTTATGCATAAATTGAATCTGAAATTTTACATAGGTAAGGTCAGACATCACAGACTCATATTGTATGTACTGAAGTTTTGTACTTGTACAAAGCTATCCACAAACTTTTCATATTATTCTGGCAATAACAGCATGAATTATTTTCTTTCATTTCAGCTGGGTACACTGAGTGCTATCCTCTAAAGCTTTTGCATTGGGTAGCACAGCACAGAATTGATATAAAGCTGAAGAAGTCACACTCTTGGCGTCAGCTTGTTAATCCTTGCTGCAGATAGAAAGAATTGATAATAACCCAAGATTACTGCTCTACTGGTTAAAGTTCTCAAAGCCTTTAAGCATTAAAATGTGCAGAAATATATTTGTGCATGCAATAAATGAGCCTCTGCTGCATAAGCTCTGATGTTAGGGCCAGATTCTGTAAATGGCATCTAAAGTCTAGAGTGTTCTGATTAAACGCGCCTAGCACTATTCTATATAATACATCTAAAGTTAGGTGTATTGTATAGAATAGCACATAGGACCAGGGAACACGCCTATATTTAGGCACGGCCATTACGTCACTGAGAACTGCTACTACTACTACTTAACACTTCTATAGCGCTACAAGGCATATGCAGCACTGTACACCATACATAAAAAAAGACAGTCCTGCTCAAAGAGCTTACAATCTAAATAGGACAGACAAACAGATAGAACCTGGTGTATACCCAGTGGTGTAGGAAGGGCTGGTAATGGGGGCGGTCCACCCCGGGTGCACGCTGCCAAGAATGCACCGGGGGGGGGGGGGGCTTATGCACCGGGGAGGGGGTGGTTCATTGCATCGGGCGGGGAGGTGTCATGCTGCACCCTGGGGGGACGGATGCCGCTGCACCCGGAGGGGGGGGGGGTGTGCACAGCGGCGATCTGCCCCGGGTGGCAGCTGACCTAGGATCACCCACTGTGTCTACCGTGCCTAAATGTAGGTGTATTCCCCCAAGTTTTGTAATGACAAGCAGAAATTTGAATAATACCCTGACAGCCCACACTTGACCAATGGCTGTGCCCCTTTTCAGCTATATGGTTAGAATTACGCACACCTCTTTTTACAATATGCCTAAACAGAAGTATGCGTAAATTCCAATATTGCCAATTAGTGATGATAATTGTTGTTATCGGCTAATTATTATTACTCATTGGCTCGTTACTGAATTCAGTAGCTTATGTAAATTGGTCCGCACACAATTTAATGCACACTACTTGCTGTGCCTTATACAGAATCCAGGGGTAGGGGGTAATACATGAATGAGCATGTGCTGTGGTAACTGTTACTGCAGTGACCTGACAGGATGTGCTCATTTGTACATTAACAGCATGTTGTATTTGATGGGAACTGGACAGTCTATAGGTCCCTCTTACAAAGGTGTGCTAGCATTTTTAGAGCATGCTAAAAATTAGCATGTGCTAACCATGTAGATGTCCATATGAATATTATGTGTGTCTACGTGGTTAGCGTGTGCTAAAAACACTAGCACCCCTTTGTAAAGACCCCATATAAGCAGAAAGTAAATGTAGACTCCAAACTGCAGTGAGCGCATAGTACTTCTACACACTGGCACTTGTGCAGTTAGCACAGCGCATATGTATTAATTGGAAATTAACATGCATTAAAGAACATTTCAGTGCAGTAATTTCAGAGAACATACTAAGTAAGCCCTCCACAGTTACCATACAGTCTTTGCACTTACTACGCATTAATATTTGCTATTTATGCAAACTGACCCCCCTGTTTACTAAGCCGCGCTAGTTGCTGCCATTTGCTAATGCCGACACAGCCCATTCAACTTTGAATGGGCTATGTCAGCCTTGCCATGTGGCAGCTGCTAGCATGGCTTAGTAAACAGGGGGTAAATACAAAATATTATGAAAATGGCCCTTGAAATATGAACATTGATTTTCTTTTTGCATTGTGTAAATTTGAATGATAATACAATCAAGTACAATTTGAAAAGAAAAGATAAATGTACAAGAAAGTCAAAAATAACCAATTAAACAAAAAGCAAAAATGAAAAGCAATTTTAAAAAAACTATTATTTTTTTTCAGAAAACATTTGGCAAAGTCCCTCATGAGATACTCTTAGGGAAATTAAAAAGGCACAGGAGAGGAGGCACTATCCAATTGTTGATCAGGAACCGGTTAAAAATAACAGAGAATAGTGTTAAATATTCAATTATCTCAATGGTGCTTTTAACATTTTATTATACATGATCTGAAAATAGAAACAAAGAGTCAGATGATCAAATTTTCATATCACAGATATTATTTGGAAAGAAGAATAAAGCAGACAATATCTTAATGCCTCAGCATCACTCCAGAGCATGACCATAACCTTGAGTATTGTGTGCAGTTTTGGATGCCACACATATCTATTGTGATAGTTACATCCAGGATAGTTGGGTTAAGGCAGTGTCAGTTTGAAATACAAGTCCCAGAAGGAATTGCAAGCAAGGAGCCAGAGGGTGAGATGAGAAACCGGACTGGACTCCTAGCTGCAATCGGGGAAGACATGGATATAAGCTGGCATGATGTGTAGAGTGGCGCCACTAGGGGGAAAGAGAGATAGGAAACCCTGTGTGCAGAGCTCATCATTAGTCTAATGTTTAACTCAGCTGCTATAGGTGTGGGGGAAGCTAATGGAAGGAGAATAATTGGTTGTGAGAGCAGAAGCCAGGGATTGATTAGGCAGGTGGGAAGGAGTCTCAGGAGTTCAGTTCAGAAGAGAAAGAGAGAAGCAGTGGCAGGCTGAAAATCCTTGGGCAAGAGAGGTCCCTGAAGTATTGCATTTACCAGTGAAGCTGATGCAGGGAAAATCCCTTGGGTATGAGAAGTTCCTAAAGTATTGAACCCTCGTGAAGGTAAAGGCTGCTTTGTGATTTAACTGGGATGATGAACTGTTTTGTCTTGGAATTGAACTACTGTTTATTGTGCACTGGATAAAGAGCCCAGACTGAAGCTGTGGGCCTGGTAGGTGCTAGTAGCCTACTGCTTAAAGGGGGACTATTTGCCACACACTTTCAGGTGGCTTACATGTGCTTAAGATTAAAGGTGAATGCTGCTGTTGGAACTATGTATCAGGTCTACTGGAAACCTGCATGGAATAAAAGCCTTAAATTGAAGTTGCTGGTGGGACATTTGTTTCTGGATTGTACCGGGAGCGCTCTCCCCGGTGACACTATCTATCTACATAGATACATAGATATAAATAGAAATAGAAAGATAGATAGATACAATAAGATAGATTACAGATATAGATAGCTATAGATATATCCCCTGATATTCAGCCAGTGGCAATCAGTGTTTTTTTAAACGCTGATCGTCATCGGCTAATTATCCCCCGATATTCAGTGCCGGGCCATGTCTGGGCACTGGCACTAAATATCAGGGGATAATTTTGGGCAGGCTGGGCACTAGAACTTATGCGGGCCTGGCCAATATTCAGCCGGGGCCTGAATAAAAGTTAGGCAGCCCTGGCTGAATATGAGGCTGGGCCCGCATAACTTTGTTTTTGGTTAAAAGAGTCTCTGAGCCTCCACCAACAATGTTTTCTCTTTCACTTTCCCCTCCTCCAGTCCATGTCAAGACATCCCTGGAAGACCCCTGGCACCAGCTACTACTACTACTTAACATTTCTAGAGCACTACTAGGTTATGCAGCACTGTACAGTTTAACAAAGGACAGTCCCTGCTCAATGGAGCTTACAATCTAAAGGATGAAATGTCAACTTGGGGCAGTCTAGATTTCCTGAATAGAGGTATGGTGGTTAGGTGCTGAAGGCGACATTGAAGAGGTGGGCTTTGAGCAAGGATTTGAAGATGGGCAGGGAGGGGGCCAGCTGTGCATGTATTCCTCCCCCCGGGCATACCTCTATCTGTGTTGGTCAAGTGCGGTCATTGGGAGCAGGAGCACAGCCCCCTCACTCCTGCCCCTTGCAGCGCCTATCAAAAATAGCTGCCACAACCTCTCGTGGCAGGTCATGGTACTCCATGTAGTACCATGAGCTGCTGTGAGAGGTTGCGGGGGGGCTATCTGGATGGCTAGGGGGAGGCGGTAGGTCCCGCTGGGTATGTCTTGACATGAGCTGGGAAGGGGGGAGGGAAAGAGGGAATATTATTAGGGAGCAGGGGGGGTGGCTCAGGGTCTTTTTTTTAAAGACAAATATTATGTGGGTGCCAACCTAATATTCAGAGCCGGCACCTGCATAGCTAAGAGGCCTTAATTAGGACAGCTTGTGAGCTGTCTTAAATTAAGCCACTTAGCTATGTGGGTGCCACCACTAAATATTGCAGGCATCACCATAACCAGGGGTTCCTTCCCAGTGCCATCCCCAGCACTGCCCCTGACCTGTAACTTTTGTGTTTGGTCAGTCTGTGGGGATATTCAGCGTCACTCTCCGGTTAAGTGCTGTTGAATATCCCCACAGACAGTAAGAAGCAATTTAAGAGAGCAGGAGAGGCTCATGCCTGTCAGCTATCGTTGTCTAGGGTTGGTCCTGGGGTCCACTTCACAGAGGCAGTGGGTTCCCAAAGAATACGCAATCCACACAGATTTGGATATATAAAGTATATATTATATTTGCATATATGCATTGGCTCAAAGCACTTAGTACAGGTAACTGGTACAGGGCTGTATCTGTGTGTGTTTAGGGAGAGAAAGAAAGGATAGGGTGTTTGTTCAGAGGAAGAAAGAAACCTTGGAATAGGGCTGTCTGAGAATGGGGGGAGCAGAGCCAGGTGCTCTGGTGGCTAAAGATGGAGGTGTGCAGAGAAAGAAGAAGAAGAAACAAAGACAGCCCAGCAGAGTCCTATGCCCTGCGGGCTCAGAGACCAAGAGAGAGAGAGAGAGAGGTAGTGCCCTGGACACAGAGAAGTGCCCTGCACAGAGAGAAGAAGCAGTAGAACCCCAAGCAGAGCTCTGTGCTCTGCTGCACAGAGAAAGACAGAGCCCCACGTAGTGCCCTGAGATCTGCTTTATACCTAATAAGAACTGAAAGGGAACAGGAGCAGAAAGAGATCAAATAACTTCTCTCCTTCCCAGTTATTTCCTTTACAGAACTCCAGATTACTTTTTGAAGTCAGGAAAGCTTCTCTGAAGTCAGGAAGAAAGGTGACAAATCTCATAGGTTGTACCTCTTTGAAATCCCTAGTGATGGAGCCTCTATGTCTGGCCTTGGTTGCTCTGAAGCCCTGCTCCCAGATGGAACAAAATGTATGTTAATCAAGAGTAATTGAGAAACCAAAGGGCTATCAGGCCTCTGACCACCATTTGGTGCCATCCTCAGTGGTTCCTGAAGGGGAGGGGGGAGAGTTTATCAGAGGTCAGAAGCTGGTTTAATATTGTCAAGCTGGTTTATGTCCAGCAATAATTTTGACTTCCAGCACTCCTGACACTGCCCACTTAAATCACTTTGAATATAGGCCCCATAGTGTAGATAGATAGATAGATATGAGTTATCTTGTTGGGCAGACTGGATGGACCGTGCAGGTCGTTTTGTGCCGTCATCTACTATGTTACTATGTAGATAGATAGATAGATAGATAGATAGATAGATAGATAGATAGATAGATAGATAGATAGATAGATAGAGATAAGTGTGACCAAAATAATAAAGGGGATAAAATTAGGGTTTCCAACTTTCTGATGAAGAATATCCTAACACCTGCCCTTCTCCATGCTCTTCTCTTATCCCGCCCTCATGCCCTATCCCAACCCTCTTGCCACATCTACTTTTGTACCATTCCCTGCCCCACCCCTCTATAACCAGCTGCCTGCACTTGAGTTGCCATCTCAAAAGAAAAAAACTGTCACATGTATGTATGTTCAATGATTACTTCACAGACTTTACATAACAGAAACAGAGCTTGCAGTCTAGCATTTTTCTCTCTCTACCTCCCTCTCAACATCTCTTTCCCCACATTCCCTGGTCTGCTTTCTCTTTTTTTCTCCACTTCCCACTTCTTCCACAGTGGGTCTAGCATTTCTCACCCTCTCTGGTCCAGTCTCTCACTTCTTCCCTCCACTCTTCCGCATGTACGCCCACCTACCCCCTAATTCCAGCATCTCTCCCTTTTATTTTCCCCTCACCTCCTGATCGGTATCTCTCCACCCCACTCTGTTAATTAATTAATTTATTTATTTATTTATTTATTCAATGCATTTGTATCCCACATTTTCCCACCTCTTTGCAGGCTCAATTTGGCTTACAGTACATCATGAATAGTGGAAATATATTAGAAAATAGACATTAGTGTTACAGAAGGATCTTGGGCAGCATAATAATATAATGATGAAACATAATATTAGAATAACAAGAAGATATTATAAGACATTTAGTGTTACAGAAGGATCTTGGACAACATGACAATGATGAAACATAATAGCAGTATAACAGCAGATATTGTAAGACAGTTCTGAATATATGTGAAGGAGTTGTGTATATTCACATTGGTTGATCTTTGTGGTATGCCTTGTTAAACAGATGGGTCTTCAGTAGTTTGTGGAAGTTCATTATTTATTTATTTATTTGTAGCATTTGTATCCCACATTTTCCCACTAATTTGCAGGTTAAATGTGGCTTACATTTGCTGTAGTGGCGATTGCCATTTCCGGTCCATAGAATTGCAAATGATGTTGACATCAGGTGCGTACATACATGGTGGAAGAATACATCGACATACATGGTAGAATACATCAACATTATGTTAATTCGCTAATCATTTTTAATTTGCGCGGCGATGCGTTCCATAACTGTGTGCTCAAGTAGGTAAAGTTTGACGCATGCATAAGTTTATATTTTAGACCTTTGCAGTTAGGGAAGTGCAGATTAAGGAATGTGCGGGATGATCTTTTGGCATTCCTGGGTGGTAAGTCTATCAGGTCTGACATGTAGGCTGGTGCATCTCC
Organism: Microcaecilia unicolor; assembly: GCF_901765095.1. Taxonomy (NCBI): domain Eukaryota; kingdom Metazoa; phylum Chordata; class Amphibia; order Gymnophiona; family Siphonopidae; genus Microcaecilia; species Microcaecilia unicolor. The sequence goes on along the minus strand of NC_044036.1, from coordinate 204,026,368 downwards.
GTGAATGATTTTGTGAACTAAGGAGCATATTTTGAACGTGATGCGTTCTTTAAGTGGAAGCCAGTATAGTTTTTCTCGTAGGGGTTTAGCACTTTCATATTTTGTTTTACCGAATATGAGTCTAGCTGCAGTGTTCTGGGCTGTCTGAAGTTTCTTGATCATTTGCTCCTTACAGCCGGCGTAGAGTGTGTTACAATAGTCTAGATGACTGAGCACCATTGATTGTACCAGGTTATGGAAAACAGTTCTTGGGAAGAAAAGTCTTACTCTTTTTAGTTTCCACATTGAGTGGAACATCTTTTTGGTTGTGTTTTTCGCGTGGCTCTCAAGTGTTAGGTGTCGATCAATGGTAACACCAAGGATTTTCAGGGTGTCCGAAATTGGAAGGTTCAGATTTGGTGTGTTAATGGTAGTGAATTTGTTCTTATTATGTTGAGAGGTGAGTATTAGACATTGAGTTTTTTCTGCATTAAGTTTCAGCCGAAATGCATCCGCCCATGAGTGCATGATCTGGAGACTTTGGTTGATGCCATTGGAAATTTCTTTTAGATCTTGTTTGAATGGGATGTAGATCGTTACGTCGTCTGTGTATATGTATAGGTTGAGGTTTTGGTTTGATAATAGTTTGGCCAAGGGTATCATCATTAAGTTGAATAGAGTCGGCGAGAGGGGGGATCCCTGTGGGACACCGCATTCAGGTATCCATGTGGCTGAAGTAGTCGAGTTAGATGTCACTTGGTATGATCGTGTGATTAGGAATCCCTTAAACCAACTGAGAACATTACCTCCAATTCCAAAGTACTCAAGGATATGTAGTGGTATTCCATGATCAACCATGTCGAAAGCGCTTGACATGTCAAATTGTAGAAGAAGTATGTTCTTTCCAGTTGCAATCATTTGTTTGACTTTGGTCATGAGAGTAACTAGTACTGTTTCAGTACTGTGGTTAGACCGAAATCCTGATTGGGAGTCGTGGAGTATTGAGAATTTATTTAAATAGTTTGTGAATTGTTTGGTCACCAGCCCTTCCGTTAGTTTGGTTATTAAGGGAATGGATGCTACTGGCCTGTAGTTGGTTAATTCACTGGCACTTTTCTTTGCGTCTTTGGATATGGGGGTGAGTAAAATGTTTCCTTTCTCCTTCGGGAAGAGTCCATTTTGTAACATATAATTCAAGTGTTTCGTTATGTCTGTTATAAATTGTTGAGGAGCAGATGTCATCAGGTTGTTTGGACATATGTCTAGTTTACAATGAGATTTGGCAAATCTTTTGAGCGTTTTGGAGATGATATCCTCTGATAGTGTCTCGAAGTTGGTCCAGGTTCTGTCTGCTGGGTAAATGCCAGGGTCTGGGTCTAGACAGTCAAGGAGTTCAGCATAGTCGATGGTACTGATAGGTATCTTAAGTTGCAGTTGTACGATTTTCTCGTTGAAGTATCTTGCGAGATTGTCTGCTCCTGGTGTGTCTTTGCTGTTGGTTGTGACTGGTGTGGTATCTGGTAATTTATTCACGAGTTGGAAGAGTTTATGTGTGTCCTTGTAGTTTGGTCCAATTACAGTTTTGTAGTACAATCTTTTAGTTTGTCTTATGGTATATTTGTATTTTCTTTGGAGTTGTTTCCAGGCGTTACGTGTGGGGTTGTCTTTCTTTTTATTCCATGCACGTTCTAACCTTCTAACTTGTGTTTTAAGTTTTTTCAGCTTTTCATTGAACCCTTTGGGGAACTAGGTAGCAGCTTCTATAGCCCTTATACCTATGTCAAGTGCTGTGGTAGGCTGTTATTGCAGGCTGTGGCAGACCCTAAGATATTTGCTGTCTTCTAATTTTTATCTACTAGAAGCATAGCATGATGGTTTGGGGGTGTGTCCTGGGATCCTTGGGGGCCAATTTTCAGTGCCACAGTACCTTCGTCTGCTGCAGGGTCCATTAGATACCTCTCCTTTTGTGCAGCCCTCTGGTAGAGCACTTGACATTCAGGAGGAGCTGGTCTGATTGTGGACACTGAGGGCCCTTTGGACACTTCTCTCCCTGTCTGTCACCCCATCCCCTGGTTCTGCAGTCTCCATTTCCCAGGGCTTGGCTAGTAGTGTTTAAATCACAGCACCTGTCAGCCTTGTATATCAGGAAATGTACACATTTTTTTACAGAGTGGAAACACAAAGTTTTATATTCAAACAACTGTAAACATTATATTTGTAATGATAAAACAATCTATACTATCTACAGTGATGATGGTCCATTGACCTCATTGAGGCTGTAACCACTCCACACAGAGCATCCTTAGTTCTGCCATAATCTGGCCCAGTATTTCCCATTGGGCCACCAGCTCCTGCTCCAAGTCCCTATGCATGGTTGAGACTCGAAGCAGGAGCTGGGCTAGGGTGTCTGGTTAATTGGGCCCAGCAGAAGGGATGGGTAGCTGTTTCAGGCTGGGGCTCAACTGTTCTACCCTCCAGCATAGTTACCAGGTTGTTCTAGTGTCTCTTCATCCCTCTCCATTGGGGGCATAACCCTCCAGGAGTCCTTCCCCTCTTTGGCCCCCCCCAGATGCTGTGGGGGGAATGGTACCTACCAGGGTTCAAGATCCATCACAACTTCATCCATACTCTTTCAGGGGTACCTGGGTGCTGTGCAACCTGATCCAGGGTGTCCTGGCCCTGGGCAAGGTGTTCAGCAGCTGGAGGGTACCCTGTGTATATAAAAGATTTGCAATTTAGATGAACACATCCTACATAACTTGAATAGTGGCTGGCCTTCAGGAGGCAATGACAGGGAATTTTCCAGGTGCTTTTGATCTGGATTGTCCATTGTTGGAAACAGGATGCTAGGCATGGAGGAGTAGCCAGTGCAGTGACTTTGATCCTGGGGAGCTGACTTCAATCCCCACTACAGCTCCTTGTGGCTCTGGGCAAGTCACTTAAAAAGGTACAAATAAGTACCTGTATATATCATGTAAACTGCTTTGAATATAGTTGTAAAAACCACAGAAACGTTATATCAAGTCCCAGGAAATGGCTGTGTGGCAAATGTTTTACTTACCACACAACCATTTCTATTACCGGTCTGGAAACACCCTTTTACTGGGCGGCGGTAAAGGGGGCCTCGGTATGTGGCAAACCTACATGCTGACACCACCATAGGACCCCTTTTTCCGCCACTTTGTAAAAGGGGCCATTAGTGAAATATATTTTTTTAAAAATACTCTAGTCACAGTGCCTTCTAGCTTATATTTGCCTGCATCCCTCAATGCTTTTTCAAAATGGCCACATCATTATTCTTGTATTCATAACACTGTGGTCACCTGATTTTTGAAACCAATCACACACCTGGACTAGATTAGTGTCATCCACTCTACTTCCTTGTTTAGCCCATGCAGGTCTACTATATCCCAAACTGTTCTCTATAATTCCTAGTTGCCGTCCTTCCATCCAATCTCCACTTGATCAATCACCCTCCATTGCACATCTTCTATTTTATTATTATGGGGTCCTTTTACAAAGGCATGCTGAAAAATGCTTACGGTAGTGTAGGAGCAGGTTTTGGGTGTGCGCTGATCCACATTTTAGCATTCCTGTAAAAAATGCCTTTTTTTGCCGAAAATGGACGTGCGGTAAGATAAAAATTGCAACATGTCCATTTTGGGTCTGAGACCTTACAGCCAGCCATTGACCTGGCGGTAAAGACTCACACGGTAATCGGGTGGTAATGACCAACGCGTGCCAAATGCCACTTGGTGCGCATCTGTTACGCGCACTTGAAAATAAAAAATATTTTTTAGACGTGTGTATCAGACGCGTGCTAAAAATGAAATTACCGCAAGAGCCACATGGTAGTCTGGTGGTAACTCCATTTTGGTGCAGGTTGGGTGTGCATAGACGCTTACACTGCTTAGTAAAAGGGCCCCTATCAGGCTTATTTTTGGAAAGAGAAAGACGCCCATATTTCGACCCAAATCGGGAGATGGGCGCCGATTTGGGCACCTCCAACTGCAGTCTGTCGCGGGAATGAACAAAGTTGATGGGGGGGGTGTCGGAAGCGTGGTGAAGGCGGGACTGGGGCGTGTTTATTGGCCAAGGAGAGATGGGCGCACTCAGCCGATAATGGAAAAAAGAAGGGCGGCAGAAGCAAGAATTTGGGCCGCTTTTTTGGACCCTTTTTTCACGAACAAGTCCACAAAAAGTGCCCCAACTGCCCAGATGACCACCCGAGGGAATCGGGGATGACCTCCCCTGACTCCCCCAGTGGTCACTAACCTCCTCCCACCAAAAAAAAAAAAAAGAACTTTAAAACCTTTTTTTGTCCAGCCTGTATGCCAGCCTCAAAAGTCATACCCAGCTCCATGACAGCTGTATGCAGGTCCCTGGAGCAGTTGTTAGTGGGTGCAGTGGACTTCAGGCAGGTGGACCCAGGCCCATCCCCCCCTACCTGTTACACTTGTGCTGGTAAATGGGAGCCCTCCAACCCCCCCCCCCCCAAACCCACTGTACCCACATCTAGGTGCCCCCCTTCACCCATAAGTGCTATGGTAATAGTGTAGAGTTGTGGGGAGTGGGTTTTGGGGGGGGGACTTGGGGGGGCTCAGTACCTAAGGTAAAGGAGCTATGGACTTGGGAGGTATTTTAATTTTTTTGTTACTTTTTACAAGTGCCCCCTAGGGTGCCGGGTTGGTGTCCTGGCATGTGAGGGGGACCAGTGCACTACGAATCCTGGCCCTTCCCACAACCAAATGCCTTGGATGTGTTCATTTTTGAGCTGGGCACCTTCGGTTTCCATTATCACTGAAACCCGAAACCGCCCAGTTCAAATCCGCCCAAATCCAATGCATTTGCCCGACACCAACCGTATTATTGAAACAAAAGATGGACGCCCATCTTTTTTGAAAATACGGTCTGTCCCGCCCCTTTGCGTACCCGTCCTCAGAGATAGACGCCCATGGAGATGGGCGTTTGTGTTCGATTATGCCCCTCCATGTGTTTTCCAATGTTGCACCAAGAGAGTTGCATTGTGATGTTTGGTTTTATGCTCATTAAGATGGATTTTTTACAGGTTAACCCTGGGATTCTATATATATTGTGCCTCGATTTCCACGCTGAAATCAAAATATATTCCATAACAATGTGCATAACTTAATTAGTTAACAAGCTAATCAGCGCTGATAATTGGATGTTAACAAGCAATTATCAGCACTAATTGTCATTAATCAGAATTTATGAGCACTACTTGCTGTATTCTGTAACACGGTGCGCGCAAATTCTAAGCCGCATAGTTTAAAAGTGGGCATGGTTATGGGAGTAGAATGGGCAGGCTGTGGACATTTCTAAAATCTATGTGTTCTGCGCCTAATTTAGATATTGTGATTTACACCAGGTTTTAGTTGGCATAATTGATATTGACTAAAGTTAGCCACATGAAGCAGCAATCAGCGTTTTCTACAACATATGCCTAAATTAAAGTAGAAAGAGAGAGAGAGAGATGTTATTACAAGGGCAAACTATAACATAAACTGTGTTTACCAAAGCACAGGTGGTCATATACTTAGACTACAGTATATAATTAGTTTGGGGATGTATCCATTCTAGACCCTCGATGGTAAACATATGTCACTGGCATGACCCACATTTGTGGTATATTGCTTTGACTGTTTCCCCAATACACAGCGTGAGGTAATAAATGCTGGCTCAGAATCCATCCCTATATGTTAATTTTCATTATTTGTTATTATTATATGCATTTTTAAAAAAACAATTTAAAATAACAGAAGATTGGGAGAAGAAAGGAGAGGACATATAATAGAGACACATATAGACTCTATACAAAGGAGGAAGTTACAATATCTTGCATATAAAAGGAAAGAAATGGTCGGGTTGGATAGCCCCTAATATTCAGACCTAGAATATGGCAGAGGCAAAATAGACATCTGATTAGGATAATGGTTCCCACGCCTGTCCTGAGGGAACTCCAGACAGTCCGGTTTTTATGATATCTGCAATAAATATTCATGAAAATCTAACACAGACTATTAGCCTCCTCCAGTCCCTTCAACTGAAGTCTTAGTTATTCCTCCCAAGAGCTAAAGGCTGGAGGTAATTGCCAGGACGTATTGAGGTAATTTTCTCAGGCATATGTCCTGCATCTGGTACTCCCACAGCAAGACACAGAGCTTCAGCCTCTGTTGATAATTGAATGAAGCAGTAGATGAACACAAGGGAGGAGGAGCCAACAGAGATTTCCTATCCTGACCTTTATACTTGTTATAAAAATCAGGATATACAAAAAGAAAATAAAAAAAATCTTTCCCATGGACAACAAAGTTCAGAGAAGTACTGAAACTAGGTCAGAAAATCAATTTACTGTCTTATTTACTGAACATTTAATTTGGGCTGATTCACTATTGGACCCTGACAGTTACTGTACATACTAAGCTAGTTTAGCAGTCATGATAAATAGTGTCATATTTCCTAAATTCTTACCATATGTTTTAAAACACATGTTAATGGTATAGCAAGCAGACAATAAACCACAGCATTGTGGTACAGGGTAATGAACATAATTAAATGCAAATTAAGTTATAATGAGCTCCTGCAAAGGTTTATCTTATTCACTATACCATACACTAATTATCAATTACACATTACAGCCAAATATAACACTCACTCTAGACTCCACATTACACATTCACTGGCTTGCTGGAGGCAATATGGAACATGGAAGCTTTTTGACTAATGCTCCAGGATTTGCTCCTGCAAGTAAGGAAAACAAAGAAATAGACAGAATAACAAGTGAAGAGAAAGAAGAAAGGAGAGAGATGAGAAGAGCCAGAGATAAACAGAAACAAGTTGGCTATATCCCTAGATTTTCTGAAAAGGTTAATCTATTCCTGAGAACAATGTTACCCAGCTCTCTCTCTCTCTCTCTCTCTCTCTCTCTCTCTCTCTCTCTCTCTCATATGCCATTCCTGGATCAAGGGTGGACCTTGGTTGGAAAAGAGTGAGAAGATAAAGGGAGTGGGTAGCAGTCACATGGGAAAAATAAATTTTGATGATTGGTTATTATTCATTTTCCCTAATGATCACTTAAATTGTCTCCTCAACTTTTATGGTTTTTTTGTTCTGATTTGTTTTTAAAGAATAATACCCATTGTATTATGCTTATTTATATCTACACTGTGGCAGCTGTAAATCAAAAGAAGTAGTGTAGGAAATGAGGTTTAAAGTGGCCAACATAGTACTTTGTAATTTCTTTTCCAAGCAATGGTAATCTAGCGTTCATTCGTTTGGTTGCAGTAAATAAAACATGAACAAATTGCACTATGATTATTCAAAGTGCTGACTTTATGGTGATAGCCTGACCAAGATGGCAACTTGACTTGTTTTCTCCTTAGCTGGTTTTCTTGAGTAAGTATTTATAATAATCCCCTAAAGAGATTTTCATATGCCTTGCAATGATTTGAAAATGTGGCCAGTGCTAGAGAAGGTCCATTTTGCTCACCTTGATAATGATTATTCTGAGACAAACAGTAGAGCAGGTAGCAGACCCTCAGGCACATACAAAAATGTCAGAAACTATTTTATATTCCATGCAGAATCTATATAAATCTCAGAAAATATATAAGCACAGATTTGTGCTATAGCTACGTAATGCAAGGTTCCCCGTTAGGAGTCACTGACCAAGAAAGGGATCTCAGCGTCGTTGTTGTTGATACGTTGAAACCTTCTGCTCAGTGTGCTGCTGTGGCTAAGAAAGCAAATAGAATGTTAGGTATCATTAGGAAAGGAATGGAAAACAAAAGTGAGGAAGTTATAATGCCTTTGTATCGGTCCATGGTGCGACCGCACCTCGAATATTGTGTTCAATTCTGGTTACTGCATCTCAAAAAAGATAGAGTGGAATTAGAAAAGGTACAGAGAAGGGTGATGAAAATATAAAGGGAATGGGACGTCTTCCATAATTCTATAAAAGTCCCCAAAAATTGCACTTGCAATTAAGGCACACCCAATTTGCATGAACAGTTTAATTGAATAATGAGCTAATTAGCACCAATAATTGGCTTTTAAGAAGCAATTATTGGCACTAATTAGATTTAATTTGGCAATTACATGCCTAAAATGGGTACAGAAATGGAAGGTCATAAGTGTATCAGGGGCATTCCTACAATTAATGTGTGTTGTTATAGATAAACGGGGATATGAGTCTAATGTAGACACATACGTTTGAACCACATTTCAGTTGGTGCAAATGGCTGTGCCTAAAGTTAGGCGTGATTCCCAGATGTAAGCGCTATTCTATAAACTGTGCATAACTTTAAGTGCAGCTTACAGAACAGCTCTTTATTCTGCACTGATTTCGCACCATAAATTGAATCTACCCCATTATGCTTGTAAATGATTAAGTGTATGTGCACAATTGTGCATAAATGCTAGTATTGTACCCGAGCACCATTCAGCAAGTACTTAACTTATACCTGAATGTGGAGATCCCCAAGGATCCCCTCTCTCACCAACCCTCTTCAACCTAATGATGATACCCCTAGCCAAACTACTGGCCAATCAAAACCTCAATCCTTACATATATGCAGATGATGTCACAATCTACATCCCATTCAAACATGATCTAAAGGAAATCACCAACGATATCAACCAAAGCTTCCAAATCATGCACTCTTGGGCGGATGCATTTCAGCTAAAACTTAACGCAGAAAAAACACAATGTCTTATACTCACCTCACAACATAACACAAGTAAATTTACCACCATAACCATACCAAACTTTTCCCTTCCAGTCTCAAAACACGCTGAAAATTCTTGGAGTTACCATTGATCGAAATCTCACACTTGATAACCACGTGAAGAATACAACTAAGAAGATGTTCCACTCCATGTGGAAACTCAAAAGAGTAAAACCTTTCTTTCCAAAGGCCATCTTTCGCAACCTGGTACAATCAATGGTACTAAGTCACTTGGACTATTGCAACGCACTCTACGTTGGCTGTAAAGAACAGACTATCAAGAAACTCCAAACAGCCCAGAATACCGCAGCCAGACTTATATTTGGAAAAACAAAATATGAAAGTGCAAAACCCCTAAGAGAGAAATTACACTGGCTCCCACTTAAAGAACGTAGCGCGTTCAAGATCTGCACGATTGTTCACAAAATCATTTACAGAGATGCCCCGACCTACATGCTAGACCTCATGGACCTGCCACCCAGAAATACTAAAATATCTGACCACACATTTCTTAATCTACACTTCCCCAGCTGTAAAGGATTAAAATATAGACTAACACATGCGACCAGCTTTTCCTACATAAGCATGCAGCTGTGGGATGCACTACCAACTAACTTGAAAACAATTAACGAAATAACTAACTTTCGCAAATCTCTGAAAACCTATCTCTTCAACAAGGCCTACCAAGAGAACCCATATCTCAACTACAACATATCGCCACTCCACCCTTATTCGGAATGTCGTCTTTCTTTAACTGTTTGCTTAGTTCTTTTTTGCTATCCTTGATCTCTCTATAACACCAATTGTATCTTTTACCTGGAATGGCGACGCCATAACAGGACTTTGTAAGCCACATTGAGCCTGCAAATAGGTGGGAAAATGTGGGATACAAGTGCAATAAATAATAAATAATAATGTAGCATATATTTTGAAGGACATATACAGAGGCAGAGAATGAGCTGGGCTCCCACTTATAGCTAAATATTGTACTGAAGCTTGTAGAACATCACTTATGTTCTAATAACCAATCAAATATAAGATATCTACATATGTCAATGTGATATGTTCTCTTATCGGAGGAAAAGCCTCAAGTAACCGCTGGGACACTCCTTTGTTAATATGTTAATTAACTTTAGGGAGGCCCACGCACTCATCAGTGGCACGAAAACCTCCTGGCTTTATTATTATAGCTCTTTTGTATAGCTCTTTAAAGTACATTTGAAAAGAGACTTAGCTTTCTGGCCATCCAGTCGCTCGTTGAAACTCTATCAACTACCCATGGCCCGATTTTGGCCAAGGTTTTGATTCCTGCTTCAGGGTACCGCGGTCTCCAACTGATGTCTATAAAAGAGCAAATGTCAATCATATCACACGGTCTTACCCACATAACCGCATTTCTACTTCCCTCTTGGCAGTCTATTACTTTCTTAGCTGGATCCGTACTCTTGCATCCATCAGGACAGACAAGATGGCGTGCGATTAAAAAATTCTGACATCACATGCCGCCATGTATGCTCCTCCCCTAATTAAACTGACATGACTGGGGGACCACCCACTATAGACCCAATTGATTCAGAAGAATTGATTCCATTCAACTCTGATGTTTAGTCCATAAGGCTGGGTTGTTTTAAGATGATAAATCCATCGTTGCTCTTGTTGTAATAGCGTTAGCTTCTTATCACCTCCCATGGTGTTCCATATCATCTGCTGCAATACCACACATTTTAAAGATCCATACGGGTGTCTATTTGCATCACAGTGTGCAGCAAGTGGCACTGTGATTTTATTCAAATGGATATTGCTTCTATGCTCTATGAGCCTCGTTGACAATTTCCGTGAGGTTTGCCCAATGTAAACTTTTTTACATGGGCAAACAATCGCGTAAATAACCCAGTCTGATTCACATGAGGTTCTATGGTGAAGCGCCCTAAAGTTAATTAACATATTAACAAAGGAGTGTCCCAGCGGTTACTCCCACTTTTAGCAACATATTAGATGATGACAGATAAAGACTTGTGTGGTACATCCAGTCTGTCCAACAAGATAAGTTCATTACATATGGTATTTATTTAGATTTTGCCCACACCTTTTTCAGAAGTAGCTCAAGGTGAGTTACATTCAGGTACTTTGGATATTTCTCTGTCCCAGGAGGGCTCACAATCTAAGTTTGTACTTGAGGCAATGGAGGGTTAATTGGCTTGCCCAAGATCACAAGGAGCAGCAGTGGGATTTGAACTGGCCACCTCTGGATTGCATGACCGGTGCTCTAACCACTAGGCCATTCCTCCACATGTGTGATACTTCATATGTATACCTGATCTTGATTTGTCCTTGCCATTTTCAGGGCATAGACCATAGAAGTCTGCCCGGCACAGTCCTTGTTCTATAATTTCTGAAATTGTCATTGAAGCCCCTGAAAATCTCTACTTCAGCCCATCCTATTCAACCATGATCAGGGCACAGACCATAGAAGTCTGCCCAGTACTGGCTTTGTTTCCCAGTTACCAGTGGTTCTATCTAATCTCTGCTAAGCTTCTTTGGATCCATTCCTTCTAAACATGATTCCTTTGTGTGTATCCCATATATTTTTGAATTCCATTACCTTTGCATCTCCACAACTTCCCACAAGATGGCATTCCAGGTATCTACCACCCTCTCATGAAAAAATACTTCCTGATATCAGTGGCGTAGGAAGGGGGGGGGCGGTGGGGCAGTCCGACCCGGGTGCACGCCGCTGAGGGGGTGTCAGCTCAGCTGGTTCCCTGTTCCCTCTGCCCTGGAACAAGTTACTTCCTGTTCCAGGGCAGAGAGGGCAGGGAACCAGCGGAGCTGATGCAGCTTCCAGTGACGTGCAGTCGGGGCGGATTGGCCCTTCCGCCCGCTCCCCACTTTCCTATGCTAGTAAGAATACGCTCCGGGTGTGTGTGTGTGGGGGGGTACGTGCCGAGGGGGGGGGGGTGCGCCATGCTGCACCCGGGGGGGTGGGTGCGCAGCGGCAACCCTCCCTAGGTGTCAGCCGCCCTCGCTAAGGCACTGCCTGATATATTCCTGAGTGCCCCCTTTCAACCTCAATTCATGTCCTCTAGTTCTACTGCCTTCCTATCTGGAAAATGTTTGCGGATTAATGCCTTTCAAATATTTGATCATCTGTATCATATCACCACTGTTTCTCCTTTCCTCCAAGGTATACATGTTTAGGTACTAAGTCTCTCCTCATATATCTTACTACACAGAACCCATACCATTTTTGTTGTATTTCTCTGAACTGTTTCAAGCAAAATAGGACCTCCAAAACTGAACACAATACTCCAAGTGGGACCTTACCAATAACTTGTACAGGGGCATCAGCACCTCCTTTCTTCTACTGGTTATACCCCTCTCTATGTATCATATCATCCTATTGGCCACGACCACCGCCTTGTTGCATTGTTTCATCACCTTGAGATCCTCGTACACCATCACCCCTAGGTCCCTCTCCTGAAATGAGCTTACCATTCTCTCCCCTTCTAACTGGTACATCTCTTTTTGATTTCTGTACCCCAAGTGCATTGCTCTGAACATTTTGGCATTAAAGTTTAATTGCTAGACCCTTGACCATTCTTCCAACATTTGAAGTAACTTACAACATGCTGTAGTTTATAGACATTCTTGCCACACCTAGCCATGCACATTACATCAGCTCTATGGCTGGCATAAGTATGAGCGCCTAAATTTTGCATGTGTTTATAACCAGTTACACTAGTATTCTATAATGGAACTTAGGCATCTACTTTCCTTTAAAGGAAAGGTTCGTATCATGTGCCCTCCATGGACAACCATTTTGAATCCATGCCCTTCTTCTGTGCTGACTTCCTATTTCAGTTGAAGATGACACCATCAAACAGAAATGAATATCTAAAAAGAAATGTATTTGTTTAAAATGTTTATACACCACTAAATCTACAATTTTAGGCAATTTACAGCAAACACTCATAAAATAATGCAGACACATAATGTTGTAAAGCAACCATCTCAAGGACAGGCAACTCACTGCATTACTGTTCCATATCAGGAAGGAAACATCACATGTACTGGTGATTTTTACATCATCACTATTGCAATTCAGTAATCTAAAAACAATCAAGTACTTATTCAGGCTCTCAAACCTAGCATTTCCTGTAACCTATTTCATGCCCTGCTGAGGCAACTTATTCAATCAAGATAGTTAATTGCTTGATAAAAATATACCTTGAATCAATCAGCACCACAATTAATATAAAATGTTGGTAACTCTACTCTTCTTGGTCATTCACTCTCTACCATAGGCATGCTATCTTTCCTAGTTAATCCCAAATACCCTTAAATAAAATATCCATCCTGTACTTTTCTGTATCTTAAGATCATATTAAAAAGCCAGTTGAAAACCTGCTGATATAAATGTGCCTTAAATTGTTTCCTAAATTTCAAATAATTACAATCCAATCACAGTTCTTGTGAAATAATAAGTAGCACAATTATTATATTGAGTAACAACATCTACTGTTACCGACAATCATCCACTCCACTACCAGTCTCCTTCCACCATGTCAGCATTCTTGGAAAATACAATGCAATTTTTCTTTCTGCTCATCACGGCATATAGCTTTTAGCCCAGATTATTTTCTGCATCTGAATTTGGGTGGAGCATCAATAGAATGAACTAATTCTTTTCTATTTTGATCAGGTTCCTGCACTTTCCAGCAAATTAATTTATAAAGTAAAACATCATCCACTTTGTGCAAGTAAATTGACTGGCAAAGGAAAGGGTGACTTACAGTTATCAACATTCATCTTTTTCTTGGGATGCACCATTAACCTAGATGCTTGTGCACACCACATGGGGTTTTTGATATGGGGTGTTGTATAAAAGCAAAGTAAATTGATTTTGCTGTTGCTGTTTTGTGAAATCAAATTCTTCCATATAACAGTGTGATTTTAAATGTGGACTTACAGTACACCTTACCTCTCTTTAATCCTATAATTTGCAGCAAGTTCTCTGGTTAAAATTTTAAAGACTAGAGGTCCAGGATTTCATTTTCTAATGGTTTATCCAGTTAACTCCTGAAATGAATTAGATCAATAGTCTGAATATCAACCGTATACTTTTATTAAACAGCCTTATCATATTGCTGGTTGCTGGTAAAGTATCTTTATTGCATCATTACCTAACCCACTGGAGGAAAGATTATGGCTGAGCAGGAACTGAAGAAATTCTAGTTTTGAAATTAGGTCAGTAAGAAACTTATAGTACTCAAATCTAAAATACCATATACTTTTACATTTATTTGGTAAAATGCCTTGTATTTTCTACATACCGTATTTTTCGGACTATAAGACGCACCGGACCATAAGACGCACCTAGGTTTTAGAGGAGGGAAATAGGAAAAAAAATGTTCCTTTTTCCCTCCTCTAAAACCTAGGTGCTCCGGTGCATCTTGTCCGAGTTCGGGATCGCCCTCCCACGGCCCTGTCACCACTTCTCCCCTACTCACCTCACGCGATCTTCCCTGGTGGTCTAGTGACGTCGGGGCAGGAAAGAGCCCCCTCTTTCCTGCCCAGCGCGCTGCTCTCCGTCCTCCTGTATGCTGCCTGACGGTCTAGGCGAGATTCAAAATGGCCGCCGAGAATTGAAGTCTCGGCGGCCATTTTGAATCTCACCGAGACCGTCAGGCAGCATACAGGAGGACGGAGAGCAGCGCGCTGGGCAGGAAAGAAGGGGCTCTTTCCTGCCCCGATGTCACTAGACCACCAGGGAACATCGCGTGACGTGAGTAGGGGAGAAGTGGTGACAGGGCCGGGGAGAGGGCGATCCCGAACTCAGGGGGAGGGCGGGAGGGAGGGAACTCGCTACCTTTGGACTATAAGACGCACCCCCCATTTTCCTCCCAAATTTGGGGGGAAAAAAGTGCGTCTTATAGTCCAAAAAATACGGTATGTATTTTTAGGGCATACATTCATCTTTTGAACCTTAGGCACAGGTGCGTTGTCTTAGCAAGTAAAGCCCGTCATGGCCAGAATACACCTCTTATAGGGGCCCTTTTATTAAGCTGTGTAAGCGTCAATGCGCACCCAATGTGCGCCAAAATGGAGTTACTGCACGGCTACCACATGGCCCTTGCAGTAATTTTATTTTTGGTGCATGTCTGCTGCACGCACCAACATTTTTTTTAAATTTTCTATTGCAGATCAACTACGAACGCCAAGTGGCATTTGGCGCATGTACATCATTTCTGCCTGGTTACTGCATGAGATTTTACTGCTAGGTCAATGGCTGGTGGTAAGGTCTCAGAGCCAAAATGGATGCGTGACAATTTTGATTTTGCCGCATGTTCATTTTCGGCAAAAATGTAAATGGGCGCTGAAAATGGATTGTCGTACACCCAAAACCCGTGCTTACACTACCGCAAGTCATTTTTCAGCGCACCTTAGTAAAAGGACCCCAAAGTAGTACAGCTCAACAGGCCATGCCTTCTTCATTAGTTGAGCACTCACTGTCACTAACCAAACTAGTTGATTTTTATTAAACTATTATTATTTATTCTTAGAGGTCTTTAATGTATATGGAATACATAGACCATAAATATAGACACATGGCTTCATACAGTTTAAAATGATCTGTAATCATTGTCCTCTTTTCTTATGGATTATCCCCCTAATTCTATAAACTTGTGCACCAAATTGTGCTATCCTTTTATTAGGCTGTGGTAGGGCTCCTCATGGGTAGCGCACACCAAATCAACCCTACCATCGCGGTAGCGCAGGCACCCAGCAGTCATTCTGAAGTTGGCACGTGCACTTTCCTGCAGTAGAAAATCATTTTCTATTTTCCACTGGGGGGGGGGGGGGGCATTCCCGGCAGTAATCGGCAGTGTGGCCACACTAAATAGGTGCTGGTAAGGGCTCAGGCAGTAAATAGTTGCACACTAATTTTAATAGTAGCACACAGCCATTTACTGCCCTATTTTTAAAAACGCCTAGACCTTCTTCCCACTGTGATAAAGAATGGCCCTGCATGTGCCAATTTCACACACCAAAACTAGTACAGACCACTTTTTATCATGGCTTAGTAAAAGGGCCCCTTTATGCTTAGCATGTAAAGTTGAATGCACAAGAATCCGAATAGGTTAACTAATGTAATAATTAGTTCCTCATGGCAGAGGCGTAGCCATGTTTTGATCTCAGGGGGAGCAGACTTTTATAGCCTCCTTATCACCCCTACCCTTCTTTTTAGCCCCAAGTTCCAGCCCCCTTCATCCACACCCCCACCCCAGTCCCCTTCTCCCCTCCCCTTCTCCCGTCTGAGACCCCCACTCCAGTCCCCTTCTCCCCTCCTCTCATCTGAGATCCCCTCCCCAGTCCCTTCTCCCCTCCCCTTCTCCCGTCTGAGACCCCCACCTCAGTCCCGTTCTCCCATCTGAATCGGCGAAGTAGCGTCGCAGGCAGCGCCTCGCGTCTGCCCTGCTTGTGAAAAAAGCAATTCTCCTTCTCGTCTTGACGTCTTCGTCGGGCCTTCCATCACTATGTCCCGCCCTCCTCTAAGGTAACTTCCTATTTCCGCGAGGGCGGGACATAGTGACGGAAGGCCCGATGAAGACATCAAGACGAGAAGGAGAATGGAGTGGGGGTCTCAGACGGGAGAAGGGGAGGGGAGAAGGGGACTGGGGTGGGGGTGTTCAGAGGGGAGAAGGGGACTGGAACTGGGGTCTGAGAAGGGGCCATGCAAGAAAATGGGGGCCATGCCTGGGGCTGGTGAGAAAATGAGGCTGGGGCTGAAAAGGGGGTCCCTAATGCAAGGCATGTGGATGAAGGGGGCTGGAACTTGGGGCTGAAAAGAAGGGTAGGGGTGATAAGGAGGCTAGTACTGGAACTGGGGGCTGAAAAGGGGCAGGGGCTGAAACTGTGGAGACTGGGGGCTGAAAAGGGGACAGGGAGAAGTGGCTGGGGCTGAAGCTCGGTGCTGGTGAGAGAAAAGGGCTAGGGCTGAAACTGCGGACTGGTGGGATAGTGGGGCTGAAAAGAGGGGGCAGATGGGAGATGTGGGCTGGGGCTAGAACTAAGGGCAGGTGGGATAAGTGGGCTGTAACTGGGGGCTGAAAAAAGGGGCAGAGAGAGAGGGGATAGATCCTAGATGGAAGGGGGAGCGAGAGGGAGGGCAGACCCTGGATGGATGGGAGAGGGAGGGCAAATGGTGGATTGAAGGGGCAGAGATAGAGGGCAGACAGTGGATGGAAGGGGCAAAGAGAGAGGGCAGACAATGGATGGAGGGGACAGCAGAGAGGGCTGACACTGGATGGCAGAGAACGAAGACAGATGCTGGATGGAAGGAAGACGGTGAAAAGAAGATGAGGAAAGCAGAAACCAGAGACAACAAACTGTAAATAAAATATATATTTTTGTTTTTTGCTTTAGGATAGTAGCTGTGTTAATAAATGTTTATAATAGAACATGTAAGCAAGGTAATCTTTTTATTGGACTAATTTTAATACATTTTGACTAACTTTCGGAGAACAAAACCCCCTTCCTCAGGTCAGGATAGGATACTGTAACAGCACTATACTGTACTGACCTGAGCACGGAGGTTTTGGCCTCTGAAAGCTAAATGTATTAGTCCAATAAAATGGTATTATTTTATTTTCTATATTTGTTTTATTTCTATTTGTTAATTTATAAAGTGGTGATTGGTACTTGTTAGTTTTTTTCAAATTTACATCTGCTCTCTTTATATTTTGCACAGTACGAGGGGACATTTTCTGTTTCTGTGGTGTTGCATTGTATGCAGAGTCTGGCATCTTGGGGGTTCAGTTTAATTTTTGTGTAAATAGAAAGTTTATTATTACTTATTTTATAGTGGATTAGGGTGTATCTGTGTTTGTGAAAAAGACATGGCTTTCAGTTGGCATTGACTGTGCAGGATCTACGATCTGTACTATTCTGTCTGGTTTTGTTTTACAATAGGTGAATTGATGTTCTAGTGCTCACTGTAGTGTTTAAGATGCTTTCCTTTTCCTTGTGTGACTCGTAGAAATGACTGCTTATGGTATGGTAGAATTGCTCTATAGGTCCTGAGTGTTTTGTATTCTCGGCATGCCTAGTACTGGATTTTGGAGGGGGGGGGGGGGTTAAAAAATGACCAGCCCCGGGTGCCAACTACCCTAGGTACGCCACTAATTCTTGCACAACCTCTTGTCCTCAATCATTACTATCATGCGTATCTCAGGGATCAATTCTTTGTCTATTCCTTTAAAATATTTTCCTTGCTTCCTTAACAACCCTACTCCAGTCACTTGGCTTCACTTTCTTTGTTTATGATGATGACATCCAGCTCCTGCTTCCCCTTGAGTTATGTTCATCCTCCTTTTCTGCCTCTGTTTCTGAAAAGTTATATAGTTTGCTGACTGCCTACATAAAAACAAATTATTGCTAGATGCCACCAAGTCTGTTGCTAGGTAATTCTCCTCTAACGTTCCTTCTAATTCTCTGTTTCCACCTTTACCACTCTCATAGAGTACCTCCACTTAAATTCTTGGTGTCTCTCTTGACAATATTTTATCTTTTCATACCCTTATCTATAAGTTAGTTTCTTCTTGTTTCCTTATTCTCAAGCAGATGCACTCTATATGATCTCTTTTAGAGCCCTGCTTCTTGCACATCCTTCTGCTTGCACTGGTGATCTCCAGATTGGATTACTGCAACTCCCTATTTGCTGGTCTCCCTAATTCCCAAATATACAGGCGTCAAATGATATAAAATACTGACATTAACCATATTTATAATCATAAGAAATATGATCATGCAACTCCTCTTCTCATTGCTGAGCATTGTCTTCCATTCTCTTACAGGTTGCCCTCATTTTTGGCCAGCCTTCTTATCCCTTACCAATCAGATAGAGCCCTCTGCTTGTTCCAACAACACCAACCATAGGCACCGACTCCATGGGTGCTGTGGGTGCTCAAGCACCCCCAATATTTTCAGCCACTCAGGCACTGGCAGGGGCGGGGGGCGCCGACTTCTGAAGGGCACCGCCGCCGCTTACCCCTCCGACGTTGCATACTGCAGCTGAGCGTCTATTTAAATTTACCTCCGTCGCAGCATCAGTATCCCGCCTTCTTCAGCGTCAGTGAAAGCGCTGGCCGCTAGCAGCCTTCCCTTCCCTTCGCTCGACAATGTCCCGCCCTCGCGGAAATGATGTCAGAAGAAGGCGGGACACTGCCGAGCGAAGGGAAGGCTGCTAGCGGCCAGCGCTTTCACTGACGCTGAAGAAGGTGGGACACTGTTGAGCAAAGTGAAGGGAAGGCTGCTAGCGAGCGGCCAGTGCTTTCATGGAGGTGGGGAGAGAGGAGCATCGATGGATCATGGGAGGGCAGGGCCCAGGGAGAGAGGAGGGAAATGGCTTGATATGGATGGATGGAGCATGGAGGTGGGGAGAGAGGAGTATCGATGGATCATGGGAGGGCAGGGCCCAGGGAGAGAGAAGGGAAATGGCTTGATATGGATGGATGGAGCATGGAGGTGGGGAGAGAGGAGCATCGATGGATCATGGGAGGGCAGGGCCCTGGAGAGAGGAGGGAAATGGCTTGATATGGATGGATGGAGCATGGAGGTGGGGAGAGAGGAGCATCGATGGATCATGGGAGGGCAGGGCCCTGGGAGAGAGGAGGGAAATGGCTTGATATGGATGGATGGATGGAAGTGGGGAGAGAGGAGCATCAATGGACATGGATCATGGGAGGGCAGGGCCCAGGGAGAGAGGAGAAATTGCTGGACATGGAGGGGCAGGGAGGAAGGAGAATTGCTTGATATGGATGGATGGAGGTGAGGAGAGAGGAACATGGACATGGATCATGGGAGGGCAGGGCCCAGGGAGAGTGGAGAAATTGCTGGACATGGCGAGGAGGGCAGGGGAGAGAGGAGAATTGCTCAATATGGATTGATGGAGGGGGCAGGGGAGAGAGGAGCGTTGATGGACATGGATGGGAGGGCAGGGGAGGAAGAAGAATTGCTTGATATGGATGGATGGAGGGGGGGCAGCAGGGAAGAGAGGAGAATTACTGGATGGAGGGCAGCGGAGTTGCTGGACATGGGTGGATGGAGGGCATGGGAGAGGAGAGTTGCTGAACATAGGTGGATGGAAAGGAGCAGAGAGTTGCTGGACATGGATTGAGGGGAGGGCAGTGGAGAGAGGAGGGTTGCTGGACATGGGCGGGTGGAAGGGAGGGCAGGGAGAGAATTGTTGGACATGGATGGAGGGGAGGGAAGGGAAGAAAGGAACGAGATGCACATGGATAGAGGGGAGAGAGAAGAAATGCTGGACATGGATGGAGGGGAGGGAAGAGAGAGGAAGGAGATGAGGGAAAAGGAAGAGAGGAGAAAAACTGCACATGGATGGAGAAAATAGGCAGAAGCTGGATCCACTGGACAGTCAAGTCTGTGGAGGACCCAGCATTTACTTATCGATATAGAGTAAGAAATGAAGAAGAAAGGCAGAAAGTAAAGAAATAAATGGAAAGGAAGCCCAGGAAACGGAGTTAAGAGGACAGATAGCAGCAGAATCAGATACTGGGCCAGCATGATCAGAAAAACAAAGTCACTAGACAACAAAGGTAGAAAAAAATCATTTTATTTTCATTTTAGTGTTTGGAATATGTCCACTTTGAGAATTTACATCTGCTACATCTGTTGTCTTATTTTGCAATGTATAGCAATGTGTTTCTTTCTGTTTGTCTGGTATTGTGCTGCATGCAGGGTCTAACTTCTTAGGATTTCAGGTTCTGCATGTGTGACTGCAAGGCTAAGTGTCTGAATAGGGATCTGTTTGTTAGATTCTGAGATTTTGCTAACACATTGTTTTTCAGAGTTGGCAAGACTGTCTGTTCTCATAATTCATGGTTTGTGTCATTTAGAGTATAATGGAGCTGTAATAGCTTACAGAAATTATTTATAATGAAAACAAAAAAAAGTTATTTTTCTTCTATACTGGTGTAATATTTTCAATGATGCCATGGCTGGTAAAAGGAGTGTGACGACTGTAGGGGCGGAGCCATAGTGATCCCACCCCTGGATATGTAGGGGCGCTGACTAATAGGCTGCAGGAGGACGCCAGAAACCCTAGGACCGGCTCTACACCCGCCGGAAGGCGGAAGTTTCCTTCGCAGCCAGCCTACCTGCCCAGTACCCGCCTTATTCTTCTTCAGTTCTCCACCGGTCCGTCCTCACCTTCCTGTGTGCCACCCAGAATTTTAAAACTCATCTTACCTCGGGTCCCGGCGGCAGCATTGAAAGGCGAGCAGGCTCGGCTCTTCAGCCTTCCCTTCTCTCTCAGCTCTGGTCCTGCTCTCATTTTCTGTTTCCACAAGGATGTGACCAGAGCTGAGAGAGAAGGGAAGGCTGAAGCATCGAGCCTGCTCGCCTTTCACTGCTGCCGCCGGGACCCCAAGGTAAGATGAGTTTTAAAATTCTGGGCGGCATGCAGGAAGGCGAGGACGGACGGACCTAGGACTGTTGTGGGAGAAGAGGTCAGGCTGGGGTTGGGACTGGCACTCGGAGGAGAGGGGGGCCTGGAACTTGGAGGGGAGGGAGGGGGGAGGGAGGGGGCGGGGGAATGCACCACCTGTTAAAAAAAAAATTCAGCACCCCCAATCATTTTGAAAAGTTGGCTCCTATGACACCAACTATCTGTCCCTTCTTTTCTCCAAGTGTATTTGGACATTAATAGCATCATAGCCCCCTCTCTTTGGAATAGTCTTGCTCTCTACCTTAAGCTTGAATCCTTCTTTGACAAATTCAAGCCCCATATTAAGGTCTACTACTTCTCTCTTGCCTTTGCAATCACATCCCAGGATCAGACATTGTAGCACTGTTTACAGGCCCAGAACCTATGGAAAACAAGATCTTTGTAGCTCACTCCTCATATGCATCCCTAGCCAGTATCTCTTTTTAATTGTAATCTTTCTTATTCCATCTTCCTAACTTGTATCCACCCATGATCAGATTTGTTTTGGTATTACATAAGAACCTAAGAATAGCCATACTGGGTCAGACCAATGGTCTATCTAGTTTGGTATCCTGCTTCTTAGAGTGGCAAATCTAGGTCACAAGTACCTGGCAGAAACCCAATTAGTTGCAGCATTCCATGCTACCAATCTCCATCTCAATAACAGACTGGAATTTTCCTCCAGGGACTTGTCCAAAGCTTTCTTTTTTTAACCCAGCTAAGCTAACCACTGTTACCACATCCTCTGGAAAATAATATAACACATCCCCCTCCAAACCATATAGATTTTCATTTATATAAGTGACATATCAAGTAAAATGAACATGAACATTACGTATGACTATTTCATTAGGTTCTGGTGACGTTTTGCTAGTTAATACATAAGCAAAAATCTTGGGAGTATTTTTGGATCACTCTCTATCATTTGATCTTCAAGTGAATAATTTATGCAAGAAAGTGTTTTTCTGTTTCAGGCAACTTATATCAATTTGTGCTTATTTCCGTGAAGACCATTTTGCTATATTATTTCAACAATTGGTATTATCTTAATTAGAATATTGCAATGCTATCTATTCTGAGCTATCTGTTAAGAATTGTTAGAAGCTTCAACTGCTACAGAACATGGCTGCCAGACTAATATTTAAATGAATAAGGTTTATTCATGTAATTTCTTTACTTGTTTCCTTACCCTGGCTGCCTGTTTGTGTCTGCGTCACTTTTAAACTATCATGTTTTGTTTTTTAGATCTTATATGATTTAGCAATCATTCTCCTTGTGAATTTCGTTACTTTTACTTCTAAGACGCATACATTTAGATCCATTGATCATTTTTTTTTTTACTAAACTTTTTCTTCTTTTAAATGATTTCTTTGAAATATTTTCTTGAAAGAAACTTTCTATTTCAAGCTGTTCAGTTCTGGAATGGCCTTCCTCTACAAATAACATTTCAATAATCTTATCACTTCTTTAGAAGACATCTGTTATTTTATTTTGCTATTTTTTCTATGTTTTTCTTATACTTTTACTCTTAAGTAAAGTAAACCACTTTGGACCTAACCAGGGATTAAGCAGATTATAAACAATTAGATTAGGTGACTGAAAAAAACTGAGCACCCTTGATATGTGTCCTAGAATGATTGACTGGGTTAGAAACTGGTTGAGTAGGAGACAACATAAGGTAGTGTTAGTTGGAGTTCACTCTGAGAATAGGGGCATTGCCAGTGGTGTTCTGCAGGCATTGGCATAGCTAGGATTAAATGGGCCCTATAATACCATCTCTTTTAAGGTAATAGGGACTGAGGAAAACTTCATCACTCCAGTTACCAAACACTTCAAAACATCCATTTCAGGTCTATATTAAAAAAAATGTCATAATAAAGCAGCAGTAACGTCCAGAATTCAAATTAATACAAATTTAAAAGACAACACCCTAGAATGTTAATATACTTCCTGCAGAAAAAATACAGAATAAGCCAGACTGCTACAGATCCCTACACAGAATCTAAACACTAGCACATTTCTGTCATTCCTGCAGAATACAGATAGAGCCCCCCCAAAAGAATAAGCAACCACAAACTAGAAAGTCTGAATGAAATGTAAAACTGGAAAAACAGAAATGTATTTTCTTCTGTACTGTATAAAATGTAATGAACATTTCAAGATGACAAATTCTACTTAATTGAAAATAAAATGCATTCTTCCTCTATGGTCCTGACACTGTATTTTACTGATCCACTTGGTCTCAGCCTCTTCTTTTAGCTTTTCTTGTGTCATCATCATCTAATTTCTTTACCAGGGTCTTGCCTTTATGTTTTCTTTCTTCTTCTATCTTCCTTTTCTCTCTAAATCTGTCTCTGACATTGATTATTTCCCTTTATCATTTTTCTCTATTTCTCTTTTCTTTGCTTCATCACCTAGCAGCTAGATTTTACCTCTCATTCTTCCCTTTTCTCATCCTCTGGTTTTCATTTTCCCTCTTTTCATATCTTACCTACTAAGAGCTTTCTATCTTCCACTCTCACTTATCCCCAGTCCTAATTTATCTTCCTCTAAGGCTCATTCCCTAATCAGTCCCTGCTCATTACCTGTCATTCAACCCCTCTCAACTTTCAAATTCTTTCATCTTTTTTTTGTCTAATAGCCAGTTTCCTCATTCTATTCTAAGATCTCTCCCATTCATTTGTTCCTTTCTATTACCTCTCAACCCTTTTCCACTTTCTCCAGCTCCTTCACCCTCTTTCTCAAATTCTCCCTCCCTTCAGTCTTTCCCCTCTTCCCCTTCCTCCTTCCACACTTTCCCTTGTTACCTCTTCCTCCATTCTGATCCCTTTTCACCCCTCCCCCCTTTCCTTTCATTCTGACCCCTTCACTCCAGTTAATTTCTCTCTCTCTCTCTCTTCTCCCTTCCTACCTGTATTCTGAACACCTTCTCACCCTCTGCCTTTTCCTATTGCCCATCCCCAGTTTCTGTATTATACCCTAGTTCCCTCCTCGCAGCCCCAGCATCAGACCCATCTCCAAGCCAATCTTCTTCTCTCACTAGTCTCTGTGTCAGCCTTCTTCAGCACTAGAATACTTCTATACTCATCCCTTTACACTTGTCTTTTCTCTCATCCCCAGCCACTGTGTTAGCTCCAAGTCCCTTTCTCCCAGGCTTAGCATCAGATCCTTTCCCTAGCTTTAGTTTGGGACCTCTTCTGCCACCCCACCATCTACCCATATCAACCCCCTTCTGCAACCCCACCATCTGCAAATATCAATCTCCTTTTGCAATTTCCAACTGTATGTCAGCCCTCAGACCCCCTTCTGCCATCCCTAGCTGATAACTGCCTCTTATCCAACCTCTAGCTCCCATGTTATCCCACAGCCCTCTTATCCCATCCCATCCCAGTCCACAGCCCTTTTATCCCATCCCAGTTCCCACCAGAAACTCTAGGGCAATAGTTTGGGGACTCCTGGTATAGAGGTTAATTTTGCAACTCTCTTCTCCCTCCCTCCATCCATGGTGCAATATTTATTCTTTCTCCCAATGGTCCAGCTTATCTACTCTCCTCCCTCCTTGCCCATGTTCTTGCATCTCTCACCCCCCTCCTCCATCTAGTATCTCTCCAGCTTAAAAAATGTATATATGTAAAAGTTACTGGCAGCGGTAGGTGCTTCATCACCACTGCATGAGATCTGTCCCAGATCCTTCCCTCTCACCCATCCTTTCCACACAGAAATAGAAAGTTGGGCTAGAATGGGTGGGATGTATCAGAGGGAATGTTCTGGGGCAAGCTGCAGGCAGCAGTGATGAAGCCCTTCTGCTGCTGGAGACCTTTAATGTACAGATAAAATTGTAAATAGCAGGAGGAGAAGGCTCAGAGAAAGGGAGAGATGCCATATTATTGTGTGGTGGGGGTAGGGGAGTGAATGAGAGATACTGGACCATGGGGAAGGGGAGAGGTGACTTGGTAGACCTAGCAGCAGGTGGCCCCTACCATTGAATGGCCCTGGGCTTTTTGATGGGCTCATTTAATGGGAGCTATGCCTCTAGGTGAAGGAATCTATCCTTGGCACTGCTCTTCTAACAATATACTATGAAAAGGCTATAAGGAAAGATTTGCCTCTTTACAGATGATGCAAAAATCTAAATCAGAGTACATACCATGGAAGGAGTGGATAACATGCGGAGGGATCTAGCAAAAATATTCTAGAATTTGGAAGCTAAGATTTAATGCTAAAAAATGAATGGTTTTCTGTGTGCAAAAATAATGTACTCACCTTCTATACTATACCCAAGGGAACTGTACAGTATAGAGGGTAAAGTATTTTTATGCTCCAAAGAAGAGTAGTATCTGGAGGTGATCATGATCAGACCTCATAATATTATGTTGGCCAAATAGGTACATTAGAACATTTGAATTACTATATTTATTTATTTATTGATTGATTGATTGATTGATTGATTGATAACCCACTCTACTAGGCAGGGTACCAAAAAAAACAAAAATGAATGAAAATAAGAGAAAGAAAACAATACAACATAAGGATCAAATACAATATATATAAAAATAATCAATACAACAACATTAAAACAATACAATATTTAACCCATTAACAAAAATGTCTGATCTATCTATCTATCTATCTATCTATCTATCTATCTATCTATCTATCTCTTTAATAGACTCTTAAAACTCTGTATATCTGCTGAGGTGAAGTGGTACCCAATTCCCCATCTCTGAGCCAGCAATACAGAATGTATTCTAGTTTCAGAAAGGTGCATTTTGTGCAAGGATGTTAACAAAAGAAGCCTTTTGCTTTCAGATCTTAAATCATGAAAGCAATGTAGGTTCTTAGTGCAGATCCAAGATAACAAGGTACATCAGAGTAAAAGCCCATCCTTTGGCACTGAATTTTAGAACATAATTATACATTGAGGGCTAGATTCTACATATGGTGCCTGAAAACTCTGTGTGGAAAAAATAAAAATATGCCTAGGTATATTCTCTAAAGTACTCCTAAATTTAAGTGTACTTTAGAGAATAGGCCTAAATTTCTGAGCAGTTTATAGAATATGCCTAGCACCCATCTCCACAACTAAATTTAGTTGTGGGCAGTTACACCAAGTAAAACTTGGTATAAACCCTGACACCTAAATTAGGTGCGGACTGGGTGTTTTCAATAACAAGTTGCATAGATTTGAGAAATGCCCACAACCCACTCATTCCACACCTATGGCCATACCTCCTGTTCAACTATGCGACTTCGAATTTACGCACATTACATTGCAGAATATGCTTAGACAGTTCTAAATACCAATTCTAATTAATGTCAATTAGTGTCAATAATTGCTTAAGTGTCAATTATCAACACTGATTTGCTTTTAACGAATTAAGTTTGTGCGCAAATCCAGAATGTGACTGAATCTGTGCACGCAATGTAAGTCACGCTGTATAGAATCTGGGGATGAACAACCAAATGATTAAAGGACTCTCATATGAGGAAATGATTAAGAGGTTAGGGCTCTTTGGCTTGGAGAAGAGATGGCTGAGGGGAGATATGACTGATATCTATAAAATCCTAAATGAAGTGGAACTAATAAATGTGAATCAATTGTTTACTCTTTCAAAAAGTACAAAGACTAGGGGACACTTCATGAAGTTACACAGTGACACTTTTGAAACAAATAGGAGAATTTGTTTTTCCCTTCAGCTTATAGTTAATCTCTGGAACTCTTTGCCGGAGCAAACGATAAAAACAGTTAATGTATTTGGTTTGAAAAAGGTTTGGACAAATTTCTGGAGGAAAAAAATCCGTAAACCATTATTAAGGTAGACTTGGTTAAGGCCACTGCTTATCCTTGGTGATAAGTAGCATGGAATGTTGACACCTTTTGGGACTCTGACATGTACTGGTAACTTAGACTGGCCACCATTGGAAACAGGATACTGGGCAGATGGACCCTTGATCTGACAGAGCAGGCAAACCATATGCTCTTATAATCTTTATGTTCTTATATTTCTTATTTTTTTAATGTACTACTTAGCAACTTCATTGTGTGCTCCTTAGTTTTTCTACTTTTTGAATAAACGATTTGTGTAGAAAAGTTGAGGCAGAAGTCAGAAGGATGCTTGCATGCATAGGAAGAGGAATAGCCAGCAGGAAAAAATGAGGTGATAAGGCCCTGCATAAATCTCTGGTAAGATCTCATTTGGAATTCTGGAAACCACATATTGAAAAGGATATAAACAGAATGGAGACAGTCCAGAGGATGGCTACTAAAATGATCAGTAGTCTTAATCATAAAGCATATGGGAACAGACTTAAGATCTAAATATGTATACTTTGAAAGAAAAGCAGGAGAAGAGAGATATGAGGGAAATATTTAAATATCTCCATGGTGGTGGATCTCTTTCAATTGAGAGGAAGTTCTGGAGTGAGGGATCATAGAATGAAGGTGAAATGAGGATAAATGTAAGGAAATTATGCTTTATGAGAAGAGTGTGGATGTGTGGAGCTACCTCCAAGTGAAGCTGGTAGAGACATGAACAATATCTGAATTTAAGGAAGCATGTGACAAGCTACAATCCTGCCAGTGGGTGGTGCTGTTTCACTATTATATTTTCAATAGTGAGAAGCAAGCTCTTCAGGACTCAGAGGACCTACCTGTCTCTAGTGCTTGAAAACACAATATAGAAGCAACACCCCCCTCCCCCATTGGCAGCAATGTAGTTGGAGGACTCCCACACCGCTTAGAGGGAACAATGGTGACAAACACAGAGAATCTGAAACAGAGAAAGAGATTGTAGAGCTCAGAACTTGGTATGGATGGACAGGCTAGATAGGCCATCTGGTCTTTTTCTGCCCTAATTTCCAATGCTTATTAAAAATTATTTAACATGTGAAAATTGTTTGTATATCCATTTATTATAGCCTGCCATGTATTGAATCAACTACATTTTTAAGGCATGCTAAAGGACAAAATAAGTTCTACTGAATGCAGATCTTTTAATGCTTCAGTTTAGAGTCTGTGCTAAAAACTTTCTACACCCAAAATTAAGTGGTACTTTAGCATGCGTGTTACAATTTTATTGATGCTTACGCTGAAACATTTTATTGATGAGCACGATCAAACATTTTTTTAAACAATAATTTCTCAACACCATTTAATTCCCAACTACAGCATGTGACTTTTAAGGACTCTTTTACTATGCTGCATTAAGCAGTTAATGAGGAGTTTACTATGAGGGAGACAGGAGTGCAAACCTGCTCTACTGTCTCATGCATTAAAAAAGACAGCTGCTGTATAAACAAAATTCCACATTAAGGGCTAGATTCTATACATGGCACCTGAAAATTCCACGTGGAAAAAAAATATGCCTAGGCATATTCTCTAAAGTATGCCTACATTTTATAGAATAGGCTTAAATTTCTGCACAGTATATAGAATACACTGAGTGCCTTTCCACGTCATCAAATTTGATTGTGGCTATTTACACCACGTTTTACTTTGCGCTAAATCCCGATGCCTAAATTAGGTGCAGAGCAGGTGCATTCTATAACAATGCACTTAGATTTTAGAAATGCCCATGCCCTGCCCATGGCTACACCCCATTTCACCTATGCGACATAGAATTTATGCACCACGATACAGCATTACAGAATATGCTCAGTGAGCTCTGCATGTAAATCTTAATGACAATTAGTGCTGACAATTGCTCGTTAACATCCAGTTGATGGTGCTGATTAACTATTTAACCAATTAAGTTATGCACGTTGTTATAGAATACGCTTTGATTTCTGCATGGGAATTAAGGCGTTATATATAGAATCCGGAAATAATTGCCTAAAACAGGAGTGGGCAGGATCTGAACATGACTTGGGCAGGCAGAGATATAACCATCTTTGTCAGCTAGTATGGGGTTCCACTGATAGGTTTCAGGGGTAAGGGGTATGGAACAGCTGCTGAGGGAGGGGGGATATTGGGAACACCACTGTGCCAGACCATTTTATTTATTTATTTGTGGAATGGCTTGACACTGTGTTCTACTGAAATGGTAGGTAATGTGTGTGCTCCCACCCTATCTGCTACTATATATAACACAGTG
This sequence comes from Microcaecilia unicolor, assembly GCF_901765095.1. Classification (NCBI taxonomy): domain Eukaryota; kingdom Metazoa; phylum Chordata; class Amphibia; order Gymnophiona; family Siphonopidae; genus Microcaecilia; species Microcaecilia unicolor. The sequence goes on along the minus strand of NC_044036.1, from coordinate 203,997,041 downwards.
CTATGTCATGTGGTAGGCATCTGTCCTATATAGTAAATGCAGGGCAGATTCTGGTTATCCCCCCTTCATTTACCACACTTTAGTAAAAGGGCCCCTTAAATTTCTAACATTTGTGTGGCATGTGAACATTTCTGTCTTCAGGTTTATGCCCTTTGTAGAAGCTGAGGTTTAGTTTTCTTCTCCTAGACACACTCATTAAAAGGTTAGTTATCTAAAAAGTAAGCTGACTTCTAACTGAGCTTGCAAGAATTATGATTAGAAACTTGCAATCATGGTCTTTGCTATAATGAGCCCTCTGCAGTGACTGCTTGGCATTAGACTCATTCTCTTTTATTTATACTCTTGAAGATGATGCTCATTAAAATTTTATAATCCCAGTAATCTTGCACCATAACTCTGAGATGGTCAAGGAAAAAATTGTTGAATAATTACTCTTTGCTCTTAATTGGTTCAAGTACAATTTTAACTCTATAGCTAGAGGACCACAAGATTGTTTAATGGCAGATCATCAATTCAAATCAGAGCAAAACTAAGCAATTGCTGGATCCTACCAAACACATTCAGTTTCTGGAATAATTGCTTTGTTGTCCTTGACGCTTGAAATTATCAAAAACTCTGATGATCTACAAGTGGAAGCATTATACTGCTAAAACCAATTTATTAATGCAATTAAATCATTCCATCCATCTGACCAACTGTATTTATCATTTGTACTTGCATGACAAACATAATCATTCAGATCAATAATAAATGCTAATTTCTGCATACTTATTTCATCTGTAGTTGAAAAGCTGACAACCTATATTTCTGAAGCCATACAAGTTGTTGAACATTGATTCAGTTGAGTGGCTGGTTCTCTCCATTTCTTTCTAAATGTGTTTTGATTGCCAAAGGAACTTGCAAGCATGAGAAAATATCCTAATGACCTTACAATTGAAAATGTTCTCCCTTATTATTATTTATTTATATTGCATTACAAGAATGTATGCTCAACAATACTGTAATATTATGTACCTGAGTATGCCAGCTTTCTTGTTATTTGCAAAAATTGCACTGGTTACTAGTGACTTTTCATTTTAAATACAAATTGCTGGTGTTGACACATTTATCTTTGTACCAGTCCATCTTGCTACAGGTCTGCTAACATTTATCCTTATGTTCCTTGCTGTACTTTGCATTCTGCAAATACTTGTGAACTTGTACCTTCTTACAAGCAAGTACATTTGGACTATACTAAGAAACAGGTTGTATCAGTTGCTGGCCCAGTTGAATAGAATCAACTCCTGTTGGACATCCAAAAGTTGGACAATGTGAAAATGTTTAAAACTTGACTATGTATGCATTTATTGCATGTGGCATATAATCAGCCCTAAAGCATTGGGGAGGGGGTTCGTTTACCGAACGTGAAAACGGGACTACCGCCAGGCCAACGTGGCTGCTGGCAGTAGTTCTGCCCCAAGCATACACTATTTCTAGGGGAAAAAGAAAACCTCTGGAAATGGCTTGTGCAGCGATAACCAAGTGGTAATCGGGCATCACCGCGCGCTACCCGGTTACCACTGGGTTATCGTGGGAGCCCTTATCACCATCTCAGTGGGTGGTGGTAAGGGCTCCCTGCTTCATGGCCATGCGATGGCCATGTTTGTCTGAGGGCTTTTTACCCGCTGCAGTAAAAAGAGCCCTGGAGCATAGAAAGAAAGCCCCTGCCACAAGCGCTGGGCCCTTTTACTTGCAGCTTGGTAAAAGGACCATTTTCTTTTCACCAACCTAGACTGCTGGATTGTCTTTGTCAATGTAGATATTAATGTTTGATTGATTTTTAAATTATGTGTGTATTGTTTTCTACCTTGGATAAAGGTGGGCTATACATTTTTAATAAAATCTAAATCTAATACATCTAACATGCCCTCTTCTATAAAAGGTGCATTTATTAAACCTTGCCTTTCTTCTTTTGTTTAACAAAACACTTCTGGCATTTGGAGTTGTCGATTATATGTACATGAATACTAGCTCAGTTCCACAGTTATGTGCAAAGGAAAAAAGCTGATTCTTACCTATGTCAATGGAGAGTTCATTGAATGAATTTCTTCCTACAATTTGTTTTAAAATTAACAGGCCTTGAATTTCCACAATGGAGTTCTTTTCATCCAAATATCCATTCGAGGGGATTCCTTAATGGGCACTCAAATTTGTGTACCCAAAACAGCAACTAAATTGAGTAAACAGCCAATTGACATCATTAATTGAGCGCTACCAATCAATTATTAAGATTAATTGGCACCAATTTGGATTTGTGCACTCATTTTTCAACTCACTATTCTATAACACTGCACATCGAAATCCCATGGTACGCAGCCCAAAAGAGGGTGTGGCCATGGAAGGGACATGGCAGTGGCGTAGCCAGAAGACAATTTTTGGGTGGGCCAGCAGGTTGGATGGGTGGGCACTACAACCCCCCCCCCCCCCCCACACACACACACACACGGTCCAGCACATTTAAAGTTATCGGCGCTGCCTCCACTCACCTTCTCCCACCGTGGCACTGCCTCCTCTCCTGCACTTCATGGTCTCCGTCTCCCACCCCCGCGGCAGCGCTCTATCGGCGCTGCCTGCCTGACAGCTGACAGACGCGGCGCGACGACATCCTGCTCCGGGACCTTCCCTCTGCCGCATGCAATCCGCCCTGCATAAGCAGGAAGTTGAATCAATGCGGCAGAGGGAAGGCCCCGGAGCAGGAAGACGTTGCGCCGCGTCTGTCAGCTGTCAGGCAGGCAGCGCTGATAGCAAATTGAAAGCGCTGCCGCGAGGGTGGAAGACAGAGACTGTGAAGTGCAGGAGAGGAGGCAGCGCTACGGCAGGGGTGGGAGAAGGTGAGGATGGGCCTGAAACAAAACTGGGTGGGCCTGGGCCCATCCAGGCCCACCCGTAGCTACGCCCATGGGACATGGGCAGGTCAAGGCTTTCTGGAAATTTGCATGCAGTGTTATAGAAGAACATGGATACATACTCAAACTGGACGCCAGGAATCAGGTGTTACTCCTGGCACTCAAATATGGGCATGGGAATTGGCACTGCACACAATTCTATAAAAGGCACTCAACCCAGAGTGTACTTTATAGAATGGCACCGGGTGTTGATTTTTTCCGGCACCCAAAATTTGGGCACTATTTGGATCCATGATCTGCAAATTCTTATCATCTAGAAAAAATCATGGTCCCTGGGCTGGATTCATTCTTTTGAAAAACTCCTATTATTGAAATATTGGAAAATGGAGATTTCTTAAGCTAATGCCTCAAGCACACCCTGCTTTGCTCAGTTGGTATGGAGAAGGAGTTATGGAAAATCAGCTGTATTGTTTCTCTTTTGTTCCATAGATTTCTGCAGTGGTTTCTGTGATAATCCCAGAAGAAAGGTGTTCCTGCAGGTATAGGCTAAATTCTATTTATGGCACCTTAAAGTTCTGTGTTCAAAAAAAAATATCTAGGCACATTCTCTAAAGTATGCCTACATTTTATAGAATAGGCTTAAATTTCCATGTGGTATAAAGAATACGCCAAGTACCTCTCCAAGTGACCAAATTTAGTTGCATCCATTTACACCATGTTTTACTTGACGTAAATCCCAATGCCTAAATTAGGCGCAGAGTGGGTGTATTCTATAATAACATACATAGATTTTAGAAACATCCACACCCTGCCCATGACCATGCCCCCTTTTCAACTATGTGAGTTAGAATTTACGAGCACTACCTTACAATATATGCTTAGCGAGTTGTGTGCATAAATCCTAATTAATGCCAATTATTGCTGATTGCAGCATTGTCCCTCCCCTCCTCCCAGTGTTTCTACCAATGGTGAGATTAGTGCAAAGATCCATAAGCACTAAATTTGGAAAACCAATCCAGGACTGAGTCCAAGAATGAGTTTCATATCAATAACAGGTACTCACACCCCCTCTCAATAACTGCAGCTTTATTAAACACGTTTCTATATAAGAAAACAAGGATTTTTCATTACATATAAACTCAATGTAAAATTCTAAACAACATCCCACTCCGATCATCCAAGAATATATAGAGAGGAAAATCAAAACTTATTAATTTCCTAACCTGAGTCATACAACCTTTAGTGATAGTGGGTCAAGGGTCTGGGGCCAGATATAAGATTTCCATACTCACAAGCAGGACTGAAGGTTGAAGGCAGAGATCATCTCTTGTAGCTCAGAGATGAATGAATTCCCCTGGAAAGCAGGAGTGTGAGGGCAAGGCTAGAGTTCCATGGTGGTACCTTTTTGAAATAGCACTGGTAGACAGAGGGGGCATTTTTGATATGACGTCTGACTTTGGAAGTTCTGCTTAAAACATCTGGAATCCAAATAGAGACTATAGCAATTTTTGAACAGCAAAACATCTATTTTTTTTGTTCAAAAATGGCTACTTGCTAGATGTATTTTTTTTTGTTACATTTGTACCCTGTGCTTTCCCACTCATGGCAGGCTCAATGCAGCTTACATGGGGCAATGGAGGGTCAAGTGACTTGCCCAGAGGCACAAGGAGCTGCCTGTGCCTGAAGTGGGAATCAAACTCAGTTCCTCAGGACCAAAGTCCACCACCCTAACCATTAGGCCACTCCTCTACTCTGTGCATTTATCTTTTTGGTCCATTTGCAACAAAAAAACAGTCCAATTAAAAAACGCACAAAATCAAGCCATTGGGAAGTAGGAGGAGACAACACTCTTAATAGACTGACCACACAGACAACCCAGCAGAGCAGTGTGGCACTCAAAGTGGCACTGCAGTAGACTTCACATAAAAGCTCCAAGGTGCACATCTCACTGTTGCTCCCTTATATTTATTTATTAGGATTTATTTACCGTCTTTTTGAAGGAATTCACTCAAGGCGGTGTACAGTAAGAATAGATCAAACATGAGCAATAGGCAATTAGAGAAGTAAAAATATTCGAACAACAGTACAGTATTGTATACTACTTCCAATGACAAGGCAAAGTTGTAACATATAGATGAGTAAGAATGAATTAGAAAGTAAGATGATTGATTTGAAGAAAGTTGCACGTGAGGTCAGAGAGATGGTTAAATATTATCTCAGCTAGGGTAGGAAATATTGTATAATGAGCCCTCTAAAACCCAACAAAAACCTACTATTCCCAACTGTACACCAGTACAATAGCCCTTATGTCTGCAGGTGTCACCTATATGTGGGTATAGTAAGTTTTTGGTGAGTTTTGGAGGGCTCACACTTTCTACCACAAGTGTAACAGTTAGAGTGGACTATTAGCCTGGGTCCCCGTCTTCAAGGTATACTGCACCAACCACTAGGCTACTCCAGGGGCCTGCTTGCTGCTCTAATAAGACTGTCTATAATATCTGAAGCTGTTGTAGAGGCTGGTATGTACAGTTTCTTTTACATCTTTTGGGGGGTGGGAAGGGTTCAATGTATACTAGGGGAGTAAGGAGGTCATTTCTTTATTCCTCCAGTGGTCTTCTGGTCATTTAGGGCACTTGTTTTGTGATGCAGACATTATTAAAACAGGTCTAGCTCAAAACATCTTAATTTTAGTCCTGGATGTTTTCGTTTTGTTCCATTATCCAAGCCTTAGGAATATCCAAATCCCACCCTTAACATGCCCCAGACATGCCCCCTTGAGATTTGGATGCACTGCAAATGAATAGCATAGAAAAACATCTGGAAAATGGGTTCTTAAAATACTGATTTGGATGCCAATTTATGCCACTTTTAAAATATTTTTCTCTTTTGAAAATGATCCCTAGAGTAAACTAAGGAAGCCTTTTATAAATTTGTGACAAAGCGTGGCATTAGCATGTGTTAACATGGGTCATTCCCATGTTTGAAGGCCATTTTTGCCGCAGGGGTAAAATAGCTAAATTTTTGATTTGTCAGTTTATAGCCATGCGCTAATATTCCCATTAGTGTGTGGCCATTAACATGTGAGCCTCTACCACCACCACCCATTTTTAAGTGGTAAGGATTCAATTGCTAAACCTGTGCTAATCAGTTAGTGCACTGCAATACCAACGTGGTAACCAATTTGTCAAGATGTGCCCACTCTCCATCCCCATACATGCCTCCTACCACAAAAATTGAGAAAATATTTTAGCATGCAGTAAAGGGCCTTATCCTATTAAGGTTATGTTCCTAAATTTATTAGCATAATTTATGCTTCTAAATTACGAGCATACCCTATGCTCCAAAATAGATTATGCTCGTAATTTAGGAGCATAAATTTAGGATCATAACTTTTATAGAATAAGGCCCAAAAGGTCCTCTTTTGTATGCTAATGTTAGAACTCTAACAGAAATCTGAGAGTTAGAATGAATATGTAGACATAGTAGGTATCTCTGAAATGAAGTAAAGGATGGAACCCTGTGATGCCGGGGTACAAATTATACGAAAATGAAAAGGCAGATCATATTGGCACTATGGGAGTAACTTTATAAGTATTTTACACAGAAGTAAGTGCTAGGAGAATAGAACAGGACTGTTGATCCGCACTCCTCTAGCGCCCATATGCCCCGATTTTTCACCAGCCTTTTCAACGGGTCACTGGTGTCTTCCGCGCTGTGGGTCCTCTTTCAGTGTACTACGCCACTGATTGTAGGAAGGCATTTCCTGCATTCGCTGGAAAGAGAGGCCACTCAGCAGGAGATACCGACTCCTCAGTGGCAGTGCAGGAGATACGTCACAAAAGCAGGAGACTTGGCAGGTCTGCACCCATCCCGAAAAACAATAATTATTTTTTAGTGTGTGGTATGGGTGCTTGCTCAGATTGCACAATTACCAAGGGACACCTCAGTGTGTCCCATGGTAAGTCCTTTTAAGCTGCAGTAAGAACATGTTAATGCTTACCACAGCTTAGTAAAAGGATCCCATAACTTTCTGCAGCAGCTTTTGGGCAGACTGTTTGTAAAGGCATATGGGTGCATATGTTGCCTTTATATAACATGTAGAACATATAAAATTACTCTCCCTAAGTTAAAGATGGTACAGAGTCAAGCAGGAGAAATGTTCTGCAATTGGTTATTGGTAGGGTTAAATGGTCATTTCTCTCAATGGAGGAGGGTGAACAGTGGAGGGATGGAACGACTTCCTTATGAGGAAAGACTGAGAAGGTTAGGGCTCTTCAGCTTGGAGAAAAGGCGGCTGAGGGGTGATATGATAGAAGTCTACAAGATAATGAGCAGAGTAGAGCGGACAGATGTGAAGCATTTGTTTACACTTTCAAACAACAATAGAACCAGGGGACACAAGATGAAGCTAGAATATGGCAGATTTAAAACAAACAGGAGAAAGTTTTTCTTTACTCAGCGTGTAGTTGGACTCTGGAACTCGTTGCCGGAAAATGTAGTAACAGCAGCTGGCCTTACGGAGTTTAAAGGGGGTTTGGACAGATTCCTGAGGAAAAAAAGTCCATTGAACATTATTAAAAATTATTATTATTTTTTTTTTTTTTTTTGGGGGGGGGGGGGGGGTTGCCGGGTTCTTGAAGCCTGGATTGGCCACTGTCAGAGACAGGATGATGGGCTTGATGGACCCTTGGTCTTTTCCCAGTGTGGCGGTGCTTATGTTCTTATGTCATGAGTGCCGCAGGGATCTGTACTAGGACTGGTGCTATTTAACATATTTATGAATGATATGGAAATCAGAATTACGAGTGAGGTGATTAAATTTGGAGGTAATACAAAACTATTCAAGGTTGTTAAAATATGTGTGGACTGTAAAATATTGCAGGAAGACCATAGGAAATTGAAAGACTGGACATCCAAATGGCAGATGAAATTTAATGTGGACAAATGCAAGGCGATGCACATTGTAAAGAATAATTTGAATCATAGTTACGTGATGCTAGGGTCCACTTTGGGGGTCAACTAGAAAAAGATCTAGGTGCTGTTGTAGATAATATGCTGAAATCTTCTACTCAGCGGCCGAAAAAGCAAACAGTATGCTAGGAATTATTAGGAAAGGGATGTTGAATAAGACCGAAAATGCTATAATGCATTTGTACCGCTCCATAGTGTGACTGCAACTTGATTATTGTGTTCAGTTCTGGTCACCATATCTCAAAAAAGGTATAGCAGACTTAGAAAAGGTTCAAAGAAGAGCGACCAAAATGAAAAAGGGATGGAACTCCTCTTGTATGAAGAAAGGCTAAAAAGGTTAGGGCTCTTCAGCTTGGAAAAGAGACGGATGAGGAGGGATATGAGTGACGTCTACAAAATCCTGAGTGGTGTGGAATGAGTAGAAGTAAATGGATTTTTTACTCGTTCCAAAAGTACAAAGACTAGTGGACACTCAAAGAACTTACATAGAAATACATTTAAAACAAATAGGAGGAAATATTTTTTCACTCAACAAATAGTTAAGCTCTGGAACTCTTTGCTGGAGGATGTTGTAACTGCGGTTAGCATATCTGGGTTTAAAAAAGGTTTGAACAAATTCCTGGAGGAAAAATTCATAGTCTGCTATTGAGACAGACATGGGGAAGCAACTACTTGCCCCAGGATTGGTAGCATGGAATGTTGCTGCTAATTGGTTTTCTGCCAGGTACTTATGACCAGTTTTTTTGCCACTCTTTGGAAAACAGGATATGGAGCTAGATGGACCATTGGTCTGACCCAGTATGGCTACTCTTATGTTCTTATGAAACAACTGTGTTAATGTCGCGTCCCTCACCTGGGCGGTGTTCCTCACAGCGGGTTCGCGCCTTGATGCCGCTCCAGTAGTGGGAAGCATCGGCCATGCGGGCCGGGTCGATGCTCCCGCTGCCTATGCCTCACCCGGGTCAGTTTCTGCTGCCGTTGCAGCCCCAGCCTGCCGTTGCTGTTTCCTGGAATGCTGGCCATGTTGGCAGCGCCGGCGTTCCAAGGGAGATCGCAGTCGTCGGGGCGCGGAGCCCAGGAGCCTTGGACCCGCTTTGCTTGCCCCGGATTGGCCTGTCACGACCAGACTCCGCCTCCATTGTCCGGTGAACCTATCCGAGGGACCGATCCAGATGACTGGGTTGATAGACCTATCGCCCTCTGCCTCCTGCCAACTGATTCTCGTTTCCTTAACGGGAGGACTATTTAGAGGCAGGAGGGTTTCAGGACTTTGCTTCGGCTTCTTTGGTAAGTGGCTGACGCCCGGACCTGACTTCTGTAATTGCTTACTGCCTGCCTTTGAACTTCGCTTGGACCTGGACTTTGTAATTGCTTGCTGCCTGCCTTTGAACTACACTTGGACCTGGACTGTGTATTTGCTTGCTGCCTGCCTTTGTACTTTTGCCTGAACCTGGACTTTGCATTTGCTTGCTGCCTGCCTCTGAAACTTTTGCCTGAACCTGGACTTTGCATTTGCTTGCTGCCTGCCTCTGAAACTTTTGCCTGAACCTGGACTCTGCATTTGCTTGCTGCCTGCCTGCGAATTGTTGCTTGTTCCTGGACTGTGCCTTTGAACCTCTGCCGGTTTCCGGACTGCGTCTTTTGCTTGCCATCTGCCTAGTACCTGAACCGGACTACTGCTGTTGCTAGTCGCTGGCCAAGAGACTTTATCTGGACCTGACTCCTGCCTCTGCATTCCGCAGACCTAGAGACCGTGCCTGGATTCGTCTCTGGCTTTGGGAGCCCTGCTCTTCATCTGCTACTGCAGGTAAGGCCAGAGTTGTTCAGCCACCAAACCTTGTTTGGCCCAAGGACTCACTATTTCTAGTACAGGTGTGACAGAAAGCCGAAGCCATGAGTTCGCCGGACAAAACGGACATGTCTGACTTGGCACAGGTCCTTCAACAATAGCAGGCCCAGCTTAATAGACTTTCGGGGGTTCTCCAGGATGTATGTTCTCAGATGTCATCTCTTCAGGCCCTGTGATTACCGGCTGTGAGTGCTGCGAGAACCACTCCTCCCATGCCGACCTTACATCTGCCAGAGCCTCCCAGATTTGATGGTACTCCCTCTGCTTGCCGGGGCTTCCTGAACCAATGTCAGATGCTCTTTGACATGCAACCTGCTTCCTTTCCATCTGACAGTATCAAGGTTACCTACATTATTTCTTTACTGTCCAGACCAGCCCTGGCATGGGCTTCACCTCTGTGGGAGCAACGGGATCCACTCTTGTCGGATCTAGGAGAGTTCCTTCTTCGGTTCCGGATGGTTTTCGATATTCCTGGGCGACCCTCTTCAGTGGCAGGTGAACTGTTACGCATTCAACAGGGGAACCGTTCCATAGGGGACTATGCTATACAGTTACGTACACTAGCCGCTGAACTCCGGTGGAATCAAGAGGTGCTGACGGCAATTTTTTGGCAAGGGTTGAGCAGGTGTATCAAGTATGAATTGGCCAGCTGGGAGGTTCCCTCCACCTTGGATGCCTGTGCATTAGGATCGATGTTTGATTCCAGGAGAGAGCACGAGAACAAGCGACCACTCAGCCTCCTCGGAGAACTTCTCCTCAGAATAAACGAGCTACCTCTCTGCAAGGAGCAGCAGGTTCATCTGCAGAAGGGTGTTTTCTACAACATGGTGCTTATAAATTCAAATGCATGCAGTCAAAAAGGGGCATTGTCTTGGGCATGAAATGGGCAGGTTGTGGGAATTTCAAGAAAAACTATACACACTATTATGGAATACATTCAATCTGTGCCTCGCATGCACATTTGTATAGTAATTAGCTCATTATAATAGCTTTGGATTCCACTTTCATTAGCTGCCACCATGATAGGAAAAGAGCTTGGATAACTATTTTGTGCATATCTTGCTGTACTCCTTGCTTGCTAAACCGGCTAGAACCAGTTTAAATACCACATTGCTGGCACATTACGTTTCATTCATCTGTGCCTGAGATCATATTGCACACAAGTTCATTTCTGTCATGGTATGTGCAAAACTAACCCCTTTGGAGAAATTGCCTCCAAGAAAGTATTGAAACTGTGAGAAAATAGACTTGGTTATTTCCCTGGTACATAGTAATAAAATGTTCCTTTTTGACTTTACGCCTAGGTTTATTCTCTAAAGTACAAATATAGTCACAGCCATTTATGCCATGTTCTACTTGGCATAAATACCAATGCCTAAATTAGGCGCAGAGTGGACGTATTCTATAACAAGGCACATGCCCACACCCCACCCATGACCACAGCCCTTTTCAACTATCCAGCTTATTTTCGAACGAGAAGGACGACCATCTTCTGACACAAATCGGGAGATGGCCGGCCATCTCCTGAAGCCAGCGAAATCGGTATAATCGAAAGCCGATTTTCGACGGCTTCAACTGCTTTCCGTCGCAGGGCCAGCCAAAGTTCAAGGGGGCATTTCAGCAGGGTATGGAAGGCGGGACAGGGGCGTGGTTATGAGATGGCCAGCTTCAGCCGATAATGGAAATAAGAAGGCTGGCTCTGAGGAGCATTTCACCGGCTTCACTTAGTCCATTTATTTTTAGGACCAAGTCTCAAAAAAAGTGCCCCAACTGAGCAGATGACCACTGTAGGGAATCGGGGATGACCTCCCCTTACTCCCCCAGTGGTCACCAACCCCCTACCACCCAAAAAAAATTAAAAATCATTTTTTTTGCCAGCCTGTATGCCAGCCTGAAATGTCATACCCAGCTCCATGACAGCAGTATGTAGGTCCCTGGAGCAGTTTTTAGTGGGTGCCAGTTTTTAGTGGGTGCAGTGCACTTCAGGCAGGTGGACCCAGGTCCATCCCCCCCTACCTGTTACACTTGTGGTGGTAAGTGTTGAGCCCTCCAACCTCCCCCAAACCCACTGTACCCATATGTAGGTGCCCTCCTTCAACCCTAAGGGCTATGGTAGTGGTGTACAGTTGTGGGGAGTGGGTTTTGGGGGGATTTGGGGGGCTCAGCACCCAAGGTAAGGGAGGTATGTACCTGGGAGCAATTTTTGAAGTCCACTGCAGTGCCCTGTAGGGTGCCCAGTTGGTGTCCTGGCATGTCAGGGGGACCAGTGCACTACAAATGCTGGCCCCTCCCATGACCAAATGTCTTGGATTTGGCCAGGTTTGAGGTTTCCATTATAGGCGAAAACTGATGCCGGCCATCTCAAACCCGGCCATCTCTGACATTTGGCCAGCCCGAACCGTATTATCAAAATGAAAGATGGCCGGTCATCTTTTTCGATAATACGGTTCAGGACCGCTGTTTGCGGCGCCGGCCATATAGATGGCCAGCGCCGTTTGACTATGCCCCTCCATGTGACTTAGAATTTATGAGCAGCACATTACAGAATACACTTAGCGAGTTGTATATGTAACTTTTAATGCCAATTAGTGCTGATAATTGCTTATCATCCAATTAACAGCGCAGAATAGCTAGTTAACCGATTACATTTTGCACATTATTATAGAATATGCTACAATTTCTGTGCAAAAATTAAGGTGCAATATATGCTTCTGCTATGGTGATTATAGCATCATCAATGGCAAAAAGGGAAAATATAGGGCTGTATTTCAATTAAATTTTAATTAGGATTAACTGCGTGATTAAAGGTGTTATTTTTTTTTCACACTGCAGATCCTTGTGACTCTGGGCAAGTCACTTACCAAGCTGCGGTAGGGCTACTGCGGGCTTGGCATGCAGCAATTTGGCCCTACTGCTTGGCTACTGTGGGAGCCCAGCATTAGTGTCCCACCATGTGGCATTTCCGGTGCCAAAAAAAATATTTTAAAAATTTTTAGCACCAGGGCTTACCCAGCAATGGTGCTGCCCAGTTACCACCAGGTTAGTGTAGGAGCCCTTACCACCTCCTAAATAGGAGGCGGTAAGGTCTCCCCCAGGAAATGGCCACACGGCAAGTGTTACACTTACCACACCACCATTTCTATTTTTTAAAAAAAGTTATTTTACCAATAGCGTTAAAAGGAGGCCTTTGTGCACAGCAAACCCAGGTGCCAATGCCACCGCAGGGGTCCTTTTACCACCACTTGATAAAAGGACCTCTTTATGGAGAAGTGCCCTAGTGGTTAGTGGAGTGGACTTTGATCCTGGGCAACTGAGTTCAATTTCCACTGCAGCTCCTTGTGACTCTGGGCAAGTCACTTAACCCTTTGTTGCCCCTGGTACAAAATAAGTACCTAAATATATGTAAACCGCTTTGAATGTAGTTGCAAAAACCTCAGAAAGGCGGTATATCAAGTCCAATTTCCCTTTCCATTAACCAGAGTCACAAGGAGGTGCTGTGAGAAAACAAATAAACAACTAATATGCCTTTAACTGCGTGATTAATCACAATTACAAATGTTAATTAAAATGCAGTCCTAAAAAAATTAGATTAAAAAGCAATGAAAACATAAGAAATACAAAACATAAATTGAAAGAATTACAAATTAAAGAATCTAAAACAGCAGCAGAATAGCTATAAACAGCTTTACAGTTGTCAGAGCCTACTTCAGAAAACAAGCCTAGAAAGAAGGAATCCTTGTTGGCATGTAGAGTCTTTTATGCACATATTATTATTAGAAGGTAGAAAAGATAGCTGTATTCATATGATGCACCATTTGTAGCCCAAACATTCTCTCTGTCTCAGGTTTATGGCAGGAAGGACAATTTCAATAATAAATCTGAATAACCACATTTATATCTTCAACTTTAAACTGGGTGGATTTTTTTCTTTGCTGCAAGAATCATTAGCTAGGACAGCTTTGAAAAGCCAATACAAATATGTTGTTCTTTGATGTTTGTTTTGAAAGTTGCATCAGAAAATGAGACTTGCTAGAAGCAAGAATGATCAATAACATTTAGTTCACTACTGTATCAGCAAAACAAATTTATATGCCTGCAATTGTAATGGATTTAGTGTTGACAGGTGTTGACAAAATAGAGAACCAATATAGCTAAGCATGCGATAGTTCAAACAATTAAGGCAGTACCAAAAAGTTCTTTAGTCAAAGAACGTATTTTACCTGCTGTAATCCCTCTATAATTACACTTAGAATGACAATATTTATATTGATTTTTAAGCTATTCAGCTCTCCCTTGGAAAATATATTGATGTCCTCCTTAGGTACATTAAGAGAGAGTAACCAAATACGCAGCAAATGATTCTAACAAAAAATGAGCAGGATCCATAAATATATAGCTCAACTCTTTAACTTCCTTTTTTGAGGGATCCCAAAAACAGTCCAATTAATAATAATGTCCATCAAGTTTATTCATCCATAGTTGGTAAAAACTCAGTTCAATAACAGAAAGAAGACCCAACATGGGCCATATTTTGGTGTGGAAGCCTTCTTCGTGAGTCTTTCTAAAACATGAATATAACAAATTTAAATGAATTAACATACTGTATAAAAATTAACAAATATTAAATGTGAATATTCATATAAATATAAACCATCTAAACGAAACAAAATAGGAATGACAGTTTAGAACAAATAGAAACAATGACAATGCATAAAATTAATGTAAAAGGTGTCATACATTTGGGTGAAAAATCTAAAAAGATAAAAACTGTATCTAAGGTTTAAATATAAAGTGTATATGTGTAGAAAAAAAAGTGTCAAACACCACAGCTTGTGATCAAGAAGGGGTATTAGAAGCCACAATATGTGATTAAAAAAAATAAAATACATGCCTAAAACCTTGCACAGATGGATAAAAAGAGGTTAATGCCAACAATGAAGACAACTGTATCACCTAAAATAAACAAAAAAAAACATAATAATTAATAAGTAAAAGAAAAATTAAAAGAAAACACTAAAATATGGAAATGAGGGAGACCAATCCATAAAAGCACTAAAAACAGTCCAGACAAGAATACTGTGACTATATCTACATGAAAACATCTAACGCCGATAATGTAATAGCGTTCTCAAACTGCATAATACTAGAAGAGGAAACTAAAATGAGAATTTAAGCATCAAAACTAAAGAAGAGGCATAAAAAAGAATCACCAAAACAGGAGATAAAGAATGTACACTGATATGCATTATAATATAGGGAAAAGGCAAAGCCACCAATATGACAATCATCTAATCTTATTCTAACTTTACCATCTATTTTAACCATAAGTAATAATCTAGCTTGCAAAATTCTGAAAGGGGAAACGTAAGCAGGATTCTGAACAATAACAAAAAAAAGACATATAAAAGGTTAGTGACCAACTTTGCAATACCCGGAGAGAGAAAGTATGCAATAGTATGTGCTATGATGATGAAAATACCACAAATGCTAATGTGGAACCATAAAATGTAACAATTAGTCCAACAAATTCCAGTGGAAGCACTGTGGGCCAGATTCCATATAAGATACCTACAAAATTCGTTCGGTAAACATTTCTGCCTAAGCGTATTCTACTAGGCGCAGAATTTAGAATACGCTTACTTGATATCCCAGTGCCTAAAACTATGCGCCTCCATTTATACCAATGAAAACATGACATAAATCCCTGCATCAGTGGCGTAGTTACGTGGGGCCACGGGGGCCTGGGCCCTCGTAGATTTGGCCCTGGACCCCCCCTGCCAATGACCCTCTCAACCCCCTCTCCTGCCGCCAACCCACCATCGTCTACCTTTGCTGGCGGGGGACCCCAACCCCCACCAGCCAAGGTCCTCTTCTTCCAGCGCAAGACTCAGAAACAGAACGAAGCCTTGCGCTGGAAGAAGAGGACCTCGGCTGGTGGGGGTTGGGGTCCCCTGCCAGCAAAGGCAGGTGATGGCGGCAGCGGGGGAGAGTTGGCGGTAGGAGGGGGTCAAGATGGTCGTCGGCAGGGGGGTTCAAAGTTGTTGCTGGTGGCGGCGGTTGGCAATGGCGGGGGGGGGGGGGTTGGCAGCGCCGAGGGGGGGTTAAAATGTGCCTCCGCACCACGGGCTCTGGACCCCCCTCCTGCCGAAGTCTGGCTACGCCCCTACCCTGCATATAGATTTATGCACACTGGGCCATATTTTATAACTACGCACATAAATTTTGAACCACTCACAAAATGCCCATTTCCCCACCTATAGCCATGCCCATTTTGAACTGTGTTTTTTAGAATTTAGAAACAGTTCATTATAGAATATGCTTAGAGCACTGTTTACTAAGGCACACTATAGGTGCACACACTTTATAAAAATTAGTGCATGCTAACGATTGAGACACCCGTTATATTCCATAGGTGTCTTTAGTATTACTGCACGTTAATTTTTAGTGTGCGCTAAAAAGTGTGTACACCTACAGCACGGCTTAGTAAACAGGGCCCTTAGTGGTTTTTTTGCGTAAATTCTAATTATTACCAATTAGTGCTTATATATTGCATGTTAAGTGCTGTTATCAATGCTAATTAGCACCTGGATTTTGGCGCAGATCTCTAGGCATGCTATACAGAATCTGGGGGTATATACACTGTAAACATTAAGGGGTCCTTTTACTAAGGTGCACTGTAAAATGGCTTGCGGTAGTGTAGGTGTGGGTTTTGGGTGCACAATGATTCATTTTTCAGCGCGCCTGTAAAAAAGGCCTTTTAAAATTTTTTCCCGAAAATGGACATGCAGCAAAATCAAAATTGCTGCACCTCCATTTTGGGTCTGCAGCCTTACTGCCAGACAATGACCTAGTGGTAAAATCTCACGTGGTAACAAAGGTAATGACCTATGCATGTCAAATGCCACTTGGCACGCATCCAATACGCACGTCCAAAAATAACAATTATTTTTCAGCCAAGCATATTGGACACAAGCCAAAAATGAAATTACTGCAAGAACCGCGCAGTAGCCGGGCAGTAACTCCATTTTGGCATGTGTTGGATACGTATAGACGCACATATATAGCTCACAAGATTGCATGGGTTCATACAATAATGTTAAGATTACACGTATGTTACTGTCAGTGGTATGCTGGAGCTGGCTCTCAAGAGCCGTTTGTTAGTTTTTAAGAATTTTGGGAGCCACTTGTTAAAGTAGCTACTTTAACAACCGACTCCCAAAATTTGGGTTTGTCGTGCCTGCTCTTGGCGTCCTCCATCCCTGTAGCTCACTCGGGCATCTCTCCCCCCCCCCCTTCTTGTAGCGATTAACTTCTTTAAAACAGTGCCGGGCCAGCACCATCAGAAAAGGCAGGCTGCTTCAACCAATGTCAGGGGCTTTTTTTCAGCCAGGATTGGTGAAGCAGCCTGCTTTTTCTGATGGTGCCAGGTACCGGTTTAACTGGCACTGCTTACAAAAAGTTAGTCGTGGCAAGAAGAAGAGGTGCTGCATTAAATGGAGAGCAAGAATGTTGGATAAAAACAGGAAACGGGGTGCCATTAAAAAGTTGACACCAATTAGGAAAGTCTCTGTTTCCTCTTCCCCATGTAGCTGTCATTCTGTATACACTCAAAGCAAATAAACCTATGAGCTGCTGCATCCATGTTGTCGTTCTTTATTGTTGGTGACATTTTTATTTAATCTCACTTACATTTACAAACATGCCAGATTGCGAAGCATAGGAATGCACACAGATAAAGTATAATAATGGAATAACTTTTCATAGGTAGAGTAGTAATTTGTTATAAATCATAATCAGTGTGTCATTTGGAGGGGCTGGTTAAAAGGACACACTAGCACTGTTATATTTGTGCAGAGATGTTTTTTCTTCTGGTAAAATTGCCACTAAAATAGACATCATCTTATCAAAATCAAGTGCTCAACATTCAGAGTTTCTATCTGGGTATTTATTTACTTATTTTTATATCCCACATTAAACATGAATTAGGTTGAAACCTGTTTTTTTTCCCTGTTCCTATATCAAAAGGTGGCTCCTTTTGTTTTGTGGATTGCAGTGGTATATTATAAAAATGCACTTTCCTTTTTATATTACTACTGTTTCACAGAGAGGTACTGAATAAGGAGAGAAGGGCTTCCTTCATGCAGAAGTTCTGTCCAGAGCCAGTCTTAATGTGCCAACATAGTCCAATTCAGCATATTATTAGCTGCCAAGTTCATATAAAGTTAATTATGTTCAGTAGAAAATAAATCTGCTGGCTCAGGCTGCCTGCTATGTGAATATTCCATCATTGTTTCATCCTAAGGGTGGTTGAACAATTACAGTAGGTATAAACTGTGTTGTTTCTAATCTGACTTGTTTTTGAGTGCTGATCTGTTCATCTGCTGTCTGAAATTTTGGAAGATGTAAATTAGAAAGTAAAAATAAAATTTTGGATGTACTCTGTAGAAGTTGTTGCTTACTTTTATAATGTGTGTAACACTGGAGTCATGTGATGTACTGCATGATTTGTGCTTAAAAGACTGCAGGAAGTTTAAAGGATTAGAAGGCTTGTTGAAGTACAGTATTTATGATACTTAATTGTGTTTTTTGAGGTCAATTTGCCAGTCGTCTGCACTGTAGTCCTTAAAATAGTTTTCAAATGGAAAATATTTTGAAGTTGTCCAAAGAAGCAGTACCCACTAAGGCTGTACCAAATATTTTCGAGATCTACATGCATGCTGCTCAGAGCCAGAAACATGCAGAGGGGAGCAGCTGCAGTCCATTTAATTGTCTGGTGGGACTCAGCTTCCCTGCCAGCAAAGGTATGCCTAGAGTGCTTGCATGAGGGGAAGGGACAGAGGAATGTGCCATCCCCCGAAATTGCAGGGCCGGTTTCACCCAGAGAGAGAGCCTTTTGTTAAAAAATTCCCAGCACACCACTGGATACTATGTAAATATTCTTGTTGCAACTTTATTGTAGGAGAAATCTAAAGCTCTTAAATCTATCAAATACACTGGTAATCACGCAACCTAACATAGCAGGTGTCACAGCTTTTCAAATATGCACACTGGCACTACATAAAAAATAAATCACTACAGCATTAAAGAGTAAAATATTACCTATTAAATTACAGCAAAATAGTGACATGCTCCCTCAGAGCTTCTGGAACTCATCCAAAATGGAGTATCTGTTCCCATGTCATTCAAAAAATAAAATCGACATCATGGCTTCACATCATTCATGAATATTGTAATAACTGTAATCCTGGTAGCAAACCTTCAGGGGGTGGTAGGCTCCCTTCAGCAGTCCACAAACAAAGTCCTTCCAGACAACACAGCTTTTAGTTCCAAGCAGTATTTTTCCCCTCCTCCACAAATCTCAGTTCAAGGAGGTTAAAGTCCCATTCAGTTTCAAAACTAAGCAACAAGGAAAAAAAACTTCCCTTTAAATCCAAGTTCTCCCCAGTTCAACAGCCTGGGTTTCAGTTTTAAAAGTCTTTCCGCTTGGGTGGTTGCAGAATGGCTGTACACCGCCCACAACACAGCTAATTGACTCCTGTGACCACCCACTGCCTTCAGTCCCTCCAACTCTGCCCCAAAGTACAATTACAGTCCATGTCAACCGGTTCCTCCAAACCTGGTGTGCTGGGCCCCCCAGACTCTCCTTCCTCCAAGCACTCCATTAACTCTGCTTCTCTGCTAGGCTGTTGGTTGGAGACCTCCTCCCCCTCCCAGGTGGAAGGAATCTTGTACTGATTTCTAACCCAAGGGAATTGAGCTTTGTCATCACGGCTCCCCCTTCTGGCCCTCGTCTGCCATAGCAACTGCTCTTTCCAATCCTTTTCCCCCTCCCTTCCACGTGGTGTCCCTACCAGGTTTTGGACCTACCCCTCCCCCCCCCGATCCCTTCTCTCAGGGCCTTGTGGGGAATGTAGTCTGGCCCCATAACTCCTCCTGACCTGCTTAGTCCCTCCAACCTCCTTACAATATTCAGAATTGAAACATCATCTATAAATATTCAACCCGCTGAAGTTGTCGTGAACCAAAATATATGGAATCTGTAATAATTAATACTGATTTAAATAAAAATCACATACCAGATTAAACATCTTGATGATTTTCAGGCTCCCTTTACTGCAGAGTTTTTACACCTTATCCTTATCCAACATACCATCATATTGCTGATTACTGGCCATATTTTAATTCTGGATTTTGCTCACACCTTTTCAGTAGTAGCTCACATTCAGGTACACTGGGTACCAGGGGCATAGCCAGATCTCAAGATGGGAGGGGGCCAGAGCCCAAGGTGGGGGGCACATTTTGATCACCACCCCCCTCCGCTGCCCACTGCCGCCGCAAATACCTTGGCTAGCGGGAGTCCCCAACCCCCGCCAGCTGAAGACTTCATCCAGCGCTGGTCTCTGGCGCCGCTGCATTGCCTGCCCTGCTCCCTCTTCCCCTCATGCCCGGCACGCTCCATTTAGTGAAACTGAGCATTCTCTTCCTCCCTACCATTCCCTAATGTGTCTGTAACACATGATCTTTATTCTACCACAACATCACTTTGTATTTGTTCATACCGGAATTGGTGATCGCTGTTACGGTACTATGTAAGCCACATTGAGCCTGCAAATAGGTGGGAAAATGTGGGATACAAATGTAACAAATAAATAAATAAATAATTTAGTGCCTGAGATAATGGAGGGTTAAGGGGCCCAACACAGGCATACTGCTCGCCCTTCTGGGACTACCGCCAGCCCAACACGGCAGCTGGTGGTAGTCTTGCCCCCGAGTGTGTGCCATTTCCAGGGAAAAAAGAAAACCCCTTGAAATGGCTTGCACAGCGATAATCCAGCAGTAATCGGGCATCACCTCGCGCTGCCCAGTTACTGCCGGGTTAACACAGGAGCCCTTATCACCACCTCAATGTGTGGTGGTAAGGGATCTCCACCACATGGCCATGCGGTAAGAGTTCTCTTACCGCATGGCCATGTGTATCTGTGGCTTTTGTACCTGCTGCGGTAAAAAGGGCCTGGCATGTGGGAAAAACAGCCTTTGCTGTTAGCACAGGGTCCTTTTTCCCACAGTTTGATAAAAGGAACCCTAAATGGCTTGCCCAAGATCACAAGGAGCAGCAGCGGGACTTAAACCTGCCACTTCTGAATGTCGAGACTAGTGCTCTAACCACTAGGCCACTCCTCCACTCCAAGTCCTCTCTTTCCACTCATATCAAAATCTCCTCCCCTGTTTCCCATCTCTGGACTGACCATTCTTCAGTTGCTTTCACCTTACACCACACTACCCATCCTAAGACCCAAGACACACCTCCTAAACCTGCTAGAGGCATCTGCAACCTATCCTTCTAAACACCTCTCTCTGAATGCCAACACTTCCTGGTCTTAATGACATAGACCACCATATGGAACTCTGAAATGGCCTTGTCTACAATCAGTTGACTCCCCCCCCCCCCCCCCCCCCTCAGACTGAGTTCATCTCACTCCATCAGCAGAAAAAAAGATCCTTGGTTTATTTTATTTATTTATTTGTTACATTTGTACCCCACATTTTCCCACCTATTTTGGCTCAAATAGGTGGGAAAATGTGAGGTACAAATGTAACAAATAAATAAACTTGAATGTAACCATGACAAATTGAATGGACTATTGATTTCCCACAAAGGTAATGCCTCTTTAAATTCTTCTGTCATAGGAGTGGCAGTCCAGATAGTGTCTCAGGCACTAAATTATACTGCTTGTGCCAACCACTAAAATCCTGGGTGTCACATTTTATCAGACCTTATGTTTCCAAGCAGATATCTCCCAGATTGTCAGACAATGTTTCTGTAAATTTCACATGATCTACTCAGTCCATAGGATATTTACCAAATCAACCCTAAGAATCCTCATTCCTTTATTTATCTTCACCAGTCTGGATTACTGTAACAGTCTTCTTCATGTCCTATGAGTTACTGATCTCCATTATTAAGATGGACATGAGGAAAATCCACTGCTTACTTATAGGATAAGCAGCATAAAATGTATTGCACTGTTTTGGGATCTTGCCAGGTACTTGCAACCTGGATTGGCCACTGTTGGAAATAGGATGCTGGGTTTGATGGACCTTCGGTCTGTCCCAGTATGGTAACACTTATGTTCTTATGAATTTAAAGGATTAAAAATTCAGTTGTAAAATTACTCTCAAGGTTGAAAATATTTGATCATTTTACCCCCCC
The DNA here is from genome assembly GCF_901765095.1 of Microcaecilia unicolor. NCBI lineage: Eukaryota > Metazoa > Chordata > Amphibia > Gymnophiona > Siphonopidae > Microcaecilia > Microcaecilia unicolor. The sequence continues at coordinate 203,975,125 of NC_044036.1, read as the reverse complement.
CCCCCCCCTCCCCATACACACACACACTACATGAGGAGCACTGGCAACCAGTAACTCATAGAATTTCATTTAAAATGCTCACTGTGGTTCACAAAGTTCACTACTCTGGCTCCCCACTTTAACTGTTGCAACTACTGATCCCTTTCTTACCAACTCAAAGCCTCACACCCTCCCAATCTAATTCTCTTGCAGTCCCCTCCTTTAACATATTTGCTATGATATCACTAGAATAAGAATTTTCAGTGTGGTTGGCCCCTCTCCTTGGAACTCCCTCCCTTAGCATCTCTACCTAGAGCAATCCTATGAGAAATTCAAAATTGGCTTTAAAACATTTCTTTTTCATGATGCCTTCAATAATTAATTCTCCTCTTTTCCCTCAGGGATCTGCCCGGGCTACAAAAGCTGGATCTTTGATACAATTATCTTTCCTATTAAATAATGTAGTTTCACTCTCTTTTTCCTTTTACTCCGTTCTTATTTTATTTTTGTAAACTGTTCTGAAAGCTCCTCAATAGAGCAGTAAATCAAGCCTTAATAAAATTGAAACTTGGATAGGAAGGAGAAGAGGTTATTAAAACTGGAGAAAAGCCCAGACCACCTAGGAATGAAAGTTCATGGTGCCATACACCCTGATGAGATAGGTTTCAATTGATAGAGATGTGCAAAATGTGTTGGTTCAGCTTCTGCTTGGATTACAACATTTCAAAGCATTACAAAAATTATTTTATTTAGAAAAACTTTCATAGAAAGCACACTTGCATTCTCCCTGACTACTCTAAGTAGCATAGCACTGAAAAAAGTTGCTTTGGAGGTAGTTTGGGATGCTACTGGCAAACTGGAGGATTCCTCGCTTAATAGGCTTCATAAATTTAGGACCCCATTTACTAAGCGATGGTAAGCCCACTGTGGGCTTACCATGCACCAATTTGGAATAACTGCTGGTCCAAAGTGGGCGTCGGCAGTAGTTCCACCTTCAGCATATGGCATTTCTGGCATTAATGGTAATATTCAAAAAATATTTCCACAGGGTGGGCTTTCGCCCACTTCACTCGACAGAAATGGCATTATCCAAAGTCTGTAATGACCTGTTCCTCGCCAAATCCAAAGGTCATTACTCCATCCTCATTCTCCTCGACCTATCCGCCGCTTTTGACACTGTCAATCACAACTTACTTCTTGACACACTGTCCTCTTTTGGGTTCCAGGGCTCTGTCCTCTCCTGGTTCTCCTCTTATCTCTCCCATCGTACCTTCAGAGTACACTCTCATGGCTCTTCCTCCACCCCTATCCCGCTCTCTTTTGGAGTCCCTCAGGGTTCTGTCCTTGGACCCCTTCTTTTCTCTATCTACACCTCTTCCCTGGGCTCCCTGATCTTGTCTCATGGCTTCCAGTATCATCTTTATGCTGATGACACCCAGCTTTATCTCTCCACACCTGACATCACTGCGGAAACCCAAGCCAAAGTATCGGCCTGCTTATCCGACATTGCTGCCTGGATGTCCAACCACCACCTGAAACTGAACATGGCCAAGACCGAACTTCTTGTCTTCCCACCCAAACCCACTTCTCCTCTACCTCCACTCTCTATCTCAGTTGATAACACCCTCATCGTCCCCGTCTCATCTGCCCGCAACCTCGGTGTCATCTTCGACTCCTCCCTCCTTCTCTGTGCACATCCAGCAGATAGCCAAGACCTGTCGCTTCTTCCTCTATAACATTAGCAAAATCCGCCCTTTCCTCTCTGAGCACACCACCCGAACTCTCATCCACTCTCTCGTTACCTCTCGCCTTGACTACTGAAACCTACTCCTCACTGGTCTCCCACTTAGCCACCTATCCCCCCTTCAGTCCATTCAGAACTCTGCTGCACGTCTTATCTTCCGCCTGAACCGATACACTCACATCACCCCTCTCCTCAAGTCACTTCATTGGCTTCTGATCAGGTACCGCATTCAATTCAAGCTTCTGCTACTAACCTACAAATGTACTCGATCTGCAGCCCCTCCTTACCTCTCAACCCTCATCTCCCCTTACGTTCCTACCCGTAACCTCCGCTCTCAAGACAAATCCCTCCTTTCAGCACCCTTCTCCACCACTGCCAACTCCAGACTCCGCCCTTTCTGCCTCGCCTCACACCACGTGTGGAACAAACTCCCCGAGCCCATACGTCAGGCCCCCCTCCCTCCCCATCTTCAAATCTCTGATTAAAGCCCACCTCTTCAATGTTGCCTTCAACACCTAACCTCTACACCTCTACCCAGGAAATCTAGACTGCCCAACTTGACATTTTGTTCCTTAGATTGTAAGCTCATTTGAGCAGGGACCGTCCTTCTTTGTTTATTTTGTACAGCGCTGCGTAACCCTAGTAGCGCTCTAGAAATGTTAAGTAGTAGTAGTAGTTGTTACCTGTTGGTAATCGGGCAGTGCTGTGTGCTACCCAGTTACCACCAGGTTAGTGTGGGAGCTCTTACCGTCACCTCAATAGGTGGAAATACATGATAAGAGAAAGACATGTTGAAGTCCAAAGTGGCATTACAAACACAGACTTTACATCAACAAGGAGTTGTTGTAAGGAAAATTGAAGAAGAACTGATAACTCTGAAAGAGGGTCAAGCTTTACTGTGTAAGGGTAAACTGGTGATTCATCAGAAACTTGAAGCTCCGGAGAACTAAGGGGCTCCTTTTACTAAGCCGCATACACGTCTACGCATGCCCAATGCATGCCAATTAGTAGTTACCACCCAGCTACCGCGTGGCTCTTGCAGTAATTTCATTTTTGTTGCACATCTGATATGTGCATCCAAAAAATAATTTTTATTTTCTTGCGCGTGTCCGCTATGTGCGTCAAGTGGCATTTGGCGCACATAGGTCATTACTGCCCGGTTAATGTGTGAGACCTTACCACCAAGTCAATGGCTGGCAGTAAGGTCTCAGACCCAAAATGGAAGCACACCAATTTTTATTTTGCCGCATATCCATTTTCGGTAAAAATTTAAGAAATGTATCCCTTACAAGTATGCTGAAAAATGGATCTGCTCATGCCCAAAACACACGCCTACACTATCGCAGGCCATATCTTTTTTTGGGATGTGGTGACCAGAATTGCACACAGTATTCAAGGTGTGGTGGCACCATGGAGCGATACAAAGGGATTATAACGTCCTCATTTTTATTTTCCATTCCTTTCCTAATCTAATAATGCATGTGTCAACGTCAACACCTATTTTATAGAATTCCCCCAAAAATGTCCCCATCTTCAATGTCTATGATCTATTAATAGACCCCATGTATATGTCAAGGAAGTTTTATTCTTTTCAGATCATGTAAACTTAGAGGTAAATATTCAGCATCAGGCCAACTACATTACTTTAACCTTCTGATTCTATAAAAGTTGCCAAAAATTGTACGTACAAATTTGTGCATGTGCCCAATTGTACACACAATTTAATTGAATAATGAGCCAATTAGCACCAATAATTGGCTTTTTTTAACAAGCAATTGTTAGCACTAATTGAAATCAATTAAATGTTTGCATGTAAATTTAGGTGCACAATCCACATCTAAATTTTGAGCATTTTCTAGAAAAGGGGGTGTGGAAATGGGAGGGTCATGAACTTTTCAGGGCAGAGCGTGGATGTAGATTCGAGTTATGTGCACAATTATAGAATAATCAGATTCCACACATACATTTAGGTAGGGGTATTTTCACCATTTTCTAAATTTACACAGGACCCCTGGACTTAAACGCTATTCTATAAGCTGTGCCTAACTTTAGGTGCGGCTTATAGAATAGCACTTAAGCGGAGGGAGGGGGTTCAGTGCCACTTTTTAGGTGCAATTTATAGAATTCTCCCCTAAATGAATAAAACACCCATTAAAGATACATATATATTTTTTGTTACATTTGTACCCTGCGCTTGCCCACTCATGGCAGGCTCAATGTGGCTTACATGGGGCAATGGAGGCTTAAGTGACTTGCCCAGAGTCACAAGGAGCTGCCTGTGCCTAAAGTGGGAATTGAACTCAGTTCCTTAGTTCCCCAGGACCAAAGTCCACCACCCTAATCACTAGGCCACTCCTCCACTAGCCCTGTTCATATAAATGAACCCAGTGAAAATCCATCTGTAACTTTAAACTTTCAAAAAGTAATACACTCAGTACAAAATTAAGATGTGGGATTTGTTGGCAGAAGATGTGTGTAGTTAGCATAAGTATTTCAAAAAGGTTTAGACCAAAAAGATCATGGAGACCTGGTTCTCTCTGAATATTCACTATGGGCCAAATTATATAAATGGCACCTTAAAAACTGTCGACAAAAAAACATGCGGTTAGCGTGATTCAATAAACTACGCCTATAGTTGGGCATATTTTACAGAATATGCCTAGCTGTCATTCTTGCGACTATAATTTAGGTGCACACATTTAGGTCACCTAAAAGCAGGCCTAAATACCTGCGCCTAAGTTATGCACAGATCGAGTGTATGTGGAAAACAAACCAGTAGATCAGTATAATATCCAAAAAGCTTTATTGAAGATATCGTATATGGGCAATTGTTTCATATACGATATCTTCAATAAAGCTTTTTGGATATTATACTGATCTGCTGGTTTGTTTTCCACGTTGGATTTTGCAGATCGTCTGCCTTGTTGTTTTCTCAGATCGAGTATATTCCATAATAATGCCCGCAACTGCCCATTCCATGCCCATGGCCACACCCCCTTTTCACCTGTGCGCATTAGAATTTACGCATTGTAGAATACACCTAGAAAGTTGTGTGCGTAAATTCTAATTAAAGCTAATTAGTGCCACTGATTGGTTGTTAAATGTCAATTATCAGTGTTGATTGGCTTGTTAATATATTTAGGTTTATTCAGAGTTGATGTATCTTCTTTTGTAGCAAATAAGTCAAATCGATTTACAAAATAATTAATTTAAAACAGAACAAAAAGGAAAAGAATGCCAAAAAATATAAAGGAAAGAAACAGTCACACCCATGAATAATTAAAATTAAGCTATTAACTACTACTACTGAGTACTCCTCAGGCTCACAAAACCGTAAATGCAGAAACACACTGCCTGTGCCTGCAGTGGGTTCGATTCCCACTGCAGGCACAGGCAGCTCCTTGTGACTCTGGGCAAGTCACTTAACCCTCCATTGCCCCAGGTACAAATAAGTACCTATATATAATATGTAAGCCGCATTGAACCTGCTATGAGTGGGAAAGCGCGGGGTACAAATGTAAGAAAATAAATGATTGGAAAAGGATGGGATTTTGAAAAAAAAATTAGACAAATTAGCTCGCACAACTTGAGGCACCATATTTGTAGAATTTATGGGTAGCCAAAGTGGTTCCACGTAACTTGACAAGGCCTATGTTTTGGCAAATAGTAATGATTATGTCCTGTATAGCGTATGTGTGGCATCATTTACCTGACCTGCATTGCATCATGTTTGAGTCCATCTGGTAAGATTTCATTCTGTATTACAGTACTTTACAGATCACACCAGCATTTATTTTTATTTTATATTCCTGTTCTTTTTGTTTCCTTGGGTTTCCACGCATTTGCTTATACTCATTCGGTTTCATAGCTCTATACTATACTTTGATGTCAGATAGCTCCCATTATTCTGTACACATGTTTTAAAACTCAATTTTGGAACCTATTGCTTCTGTTCTTAAACAACTATTTACTTTTCTTTTGCTATTTTCAGCATTTTATTCATTATGTTACAATAGCCTTCTCCTAACATACACTCACTAAATAATGTTTGGTGCTTTAATATCTGTGTCACTCAACTTTGGCATGAATAATGCACTATGAAATTGAAACATCTGATTTATGTACTTGCCCCTTTTCATTTTGTTCACACATCTTATAACACAAATGACCTTCACTGGTTTTGCTGATAGTTTTGTGTACATGTACCAGTGTATTCCTCCAGGTCTGTACTTTTGTTATTAAGGTATTATGAGATATTCTTATTGTGGTTAAAATTTTACTAAGATGAGTTCACGTGTCTATTGGACAACAGTTTTTTTTTTAATGGATTTCACTAAATGCTCAACATTTACAATCTGATGTATTTCCTCTTAAGACTATCTGCTCGTATTATTATTTTTTATGAGTTCTGTTATTACTTACTTATGGGGACTGTCATTAATGTTCTAATATATATTTCATTGTGAGTGTACAGTACAGTTATTTTATGATTTAATTTAATGTGACAATGATAGTATGATCTTTTTATTTTCGTTCTGATTTTGGTTACTATTATTATCCTTGATTGTTACTTTTTTAAAATATTCCCCCATATTATATGTAGCGCGCCTAGAGATCAGCACCAGAATCCAGACATATTCTATAACAATGCCTAACAAGCTAATAAGCATTGTTACAGCACTTAAACAATAATGAGCACTAATTGGCAATAATTAGGATTTTCACGCACAACTTGTTAAACATATTCTGTAACGCAGTGCGCCTAACCTCTAATGCATGCAGGTAAAAAGGGGTACGGTTATGGGTGGGGAAATGGGTGTTTTGTTGGTGTTCTCAAATTTACACACATGCCTAAATCTACGTGCCTGGATTTACATCACGTTTTCATTGGTGTAAATGGAGGCATGTCGTCAAGATTCCAAGATGGCTTTTTACATACACGCACCTGTGTGAGCTCCTGGAGGACGCTGTGAACTGTTGCCTTTTGTGGCTCCCTCGTTCCATCGTTAGCGATGGGAAAACGGAGGGGGAAGGTGAGGGAGCTTCCCTCGGCTCCTGGACCTTCGTTGGCTCTGAGGCAAACAACTTTACAGTTCCCCAGGACGCCGCCGGGACCTCTATGTACTTCGACTCCCTCTGCCACTGTCGACGTGACGGCGTCGATAGGGAGCGGAGACGGGGTTTCTTTAAGCCCCGAGGACCGCAGGGAACCTCCACAACCAGGAAGTGAATTACTCGCCGAAGCCCAGACAGTATCCGATACCGAAGTGGTGAATTCGGAGCTGTCAGAGGGGAGGACAGAGGCGATTTTGAGTGGGACCCCGGACTTTACGCTATCAGCCGACTTGGCCTCAAAGGTATTACCGCAAGCTATTATTAATAGACTTTCTCCTACCGAGACCCCACCACACTCCCTTTTACCAACAGCTGGAATAAGTAAGCCCTCTATAGTGACACTTGAGTCACTGTGGGACATGGTATATAATACTCACTCCTCCATGCAAAGTATGTTAAAAGAAAATTCTCAAGATATAAAAATTCTTTCAGAAGCAGTCCTGACTCAGGCACAGGTGACAGCACAACAGTCCTTTAAGATTGAAAAATTAGATACTAAGATTCAAGAAATGGGGTCTTTGGAATCCGTTTTGGTTAAGGACAATAACTTTCTACACAAACATTTGGAATTCCTTGAAAATCAGTCTCGGAGACTTAACCTCCGGTTTCTTAATTTCCCCAAGTCTCCTTTAATTTCCTCAATAGAGATGGTGAAAAAATATATGACTGACATTCTGGGAATGGATAAGGACTCATTGCCTCCCATAACTCGAGCCTATTATATCTGGAATGTTAAGGGGACAATGGGAGATCCCCCTAGACGAGAAATGGGTGAAGAAATGAATCTTACTTCCTTCCTGGAAAGTTCATTGGATGTGATTACCTATAGGACTATAATGTTAGTCACCTTTGTGCTGGAGCCGGACCGGAATGCAGTATTAAGACTTTCCCTGAGACATTTAGATGATCTGTTCATGGGCTCCAAGATTAGGATCTTTCCTGATCTTTCTAGGCCGACACAAGTGAGACGTAGGGCCTTTTTGGAACTACGTCCTAGAGTTGAAGCCTTGAAAGCTAATTTTGTTTTACGTTTTCCTTGTATATGTACTGTTATGCTTGAGGGTAAACAATTTCAATTTGCAGACCCTAAACAGCTTAAAGATTTTTTGGATGCTAGAGTAGAAGTGACTGTTACATGCCCTCCTACATCGCAGGCTGGAGTTTGAATCTAGAGGTAGCAATAGTATAATATTTAATGTTTTCCTTTTTTCTTTTTTCCTTTTCTTGGAATCCACTTTTCCTTAGTTGTGGACGAAAAAAAAGCGTTAATTGTTTCCTTATGTTATTTTTTTTTTTTTAAAGAATTTACCTTATTTTCCAATGTGAGATGTATTATCACATTATTGTGTGAATCTTTAAATGATTAATAAAGATTATATTAAAAAAAAAAAAAAAAAAGTAAATGGAGGCATGTAGTTTTTCGGTGCTGGGATATTGACTGTTCATTCTATATACCGTGCCTAAACCTAGGCGCCACTTATAGAATACGCTTAGTTGGAATTGTTTCCACATGAATTTTTTAGGCATCATATATAGAATCTGGCCCATTATGATTGATTTATACTTAGTTTATATATTTTGTTTTTAATTCTCAGATCTTTGTACTCTTGATGCAATAACACAACCCATGTCTAGGCTCTTGGAACAGCTTTAACGTAGTGAATAAAGACTCATAGAGAAACAGATCTCCCTGGTCTTTTTGGTCATCCCTGCTCCATCTTTCTGGGTTATATTTCCATGGGGATCTAGTTCTTCTTTCTTTCTTAATAAGGTTTAGATCATTTTAGAGGAAAAGTTCATAAACTATTATTAGTTATGTAGGCTTGGGAAAGACACCTTGACTGCAATTTTTAGTAAGATATCTAGAAAATATTTTGAAACATCTAATCTAGATGTTTTAAATTATTTCTATTATCAACGGTGCTATATGAAGCGTATGCATTGCTAAATATACTTGCATAGCTAGACATATATACTGCCATCCCCTGCTGGTTGGGTGCGGTAATGCAGGTGAAGGCCTTCCTCTGTGCTGGATGTCTGATTTCTCCTCTCCACTCTAGACCTAAGTGAAACATTCTCAGAGCATTCCAGGGTTGGTAAGGAAGTCAGTAAATTTTTATTCTCAAGCAGTCACTATAAATCTTTTAAGGTATACAATGCCAACTTATAGCAACTTCCTATAAAGTTTAAAATTATCATCAAAGTACATTGACTTCTCATCCAGCACAGTCCCAATCCACAAAATTCAGGGAACAGCTTCCAGCTGCCTCTCTCTACTTCAAAAGAAAATATATTACCAAAACAGAATCACAGGGCCCCTGTCCATTAGGGCTGACTGGGATACTTATGTTGCAATCACCAGTTCAGCCTCTGGAAGCTTGGTTACATTCCTTGGCCAATCTGGACCTCACTGGCCTTAGGCTTTTTTTTTATTCAGTTGTAGTTCAAACCTAAACTTTCAGCTAAACAAAGACAAAAATCCTCTCAGTGGCTGCCATTCCTCTCTCACTACTTGGTCCCCCGAGGCAACGATAGGAAAACAAGAGTAAGAAAGTCATCACCTGTAATACTTCAATTTTTCAAGACACTCCAACAACCTCTTTGGGCTGGCAACAAACAAGCCAGAAAAAAACTGCCTTTCTGAAAACAAACAAACAGTGGTCAAAGGGGGTCTTTTACTAAAGCTTAGCTCAAGTTTGCCCATAGGAATAAAATGGACCCTGCTGTAGATAACTTGAGCTAAGCTTTAGTAAAACATCTCCTAACTTCCTGAGATCCAGTTCTTGATAAATCAATGTTCATACTTTCTGATTCAGTTTCAGACAGTGAGGCCATAGTATACATATCAGGGTGAGCTTATATTTCCATGGGCTGTGGCTGTTTTGCTCTCTGCCTTTCCTTGAGACCATTTTGAGGTTTCAGCAAGTGTAAGTCTGGTGTCTAAAATTAGGTATGGGAATCAGCGCTGTGTGCTTTTATAAAGAGTGCATGCCCTTTATAGAACTGCGCAGAGCACCAATTTTTTTCCAGTGTCAAATTCTGAGTGCTATTTATTGACCCCCCACCCTCCCATTATTTAAAACCATTTAACCATCCAGGAACAGATCCTGGCCAGTTAAATGACACTTAACGAGCTATCTGGCAATATTCAGCAGGTGATAGCCAGTTATCGCCTGCTGAATTTTGCCAGTTAGCGCTTAAGGGGAGATTCTACTGTATATATGGCACCTAAAAAATCAGCACTGAAATCAGTGCCAATTAAGCATATTCTATAATCAGTGTTGTAAGCATTTATAGATGAATAACTCTTCTGGGCAAAGCTACCCAATGAGTAATTCCCAGGTTCCGTTTACAGGAGTCTGGGTAAACCAACTTCCTAGCTCTGTCCAGGGGTTATATATTATAAAGGAACCTGGCTGTTCTGGGCCTACACCAGAACTTTTCTTCTGTTAGAGAGAACTGGAATAAAAGTAAAGTCACTGCTGTTGTTGCAGGAATTACCCCTATTGTTAGCAGAATCTGTGTTACTTCAGGAGTCAAACAGCACACACCAGAATAAGGGAGAAATCTTCTTTATTTGCCAGCAAACAAAGTAGGACATCAGCATTAAGTCTCTTCTTCTCTTTCTCAGCTCTCTGTGTCTTTGTGGCTTCTGTCTGTCCTCTTCAGTTCTCTTCTCTCCTTCTCAGCTCCTTCTTCTGACGTAAGCTGCTTCTGCTCCCAGTTATATACAGTTCTAACCCCCTCCTAGCCCCCCTTACTTTCCAGATGGTAAAGAATAGATTAATTCCCTGTCTGAACCAATCATTTCTATACATATATTTCAAAAATATCAGTTACATAGGTTTGATATTTTCTAAACTGACCTATGACCTGGGGCCTCTCACGCTAGACAATTGGGCACCAGAACTCTTGCATTTTATTATTATTCACATACTCAGCTAACTTCATAACTTAGGGTCATTGAGGGGCTAAGGGCCAATCTTACATTTATTATTCTCATATTCCTAGTCAACTTCATACTAACTGCTAACTGAACTCTGGCATTCATTAAGGGGTCAAGGGCCAGTCTTGCTTAATGGCATACAGATATAGTTTGTTATTACTTTCAGGACCATTCCTACATTTACCTATAATTAATCAAGACTTTTCTTGACCTCTTTCACCTATTAGCTTCATACATTGAACTAGCTAGGACTGTGGATAATTCAAACCAGATGATGACCTTTTCAACTGCAGTCTTACTTATAAAGCAACACTGAGTTGAACAGACATTCCACACAGAATTATTAATTACACAGAATAAAACATATTCTAAAATAAGCAGAAATCAAAATTCCTTATAAGGCACAATCTAAATATTTATAATGGTATCTATAATATCTAGAATATCTATATCTAACCTGTTTCCTTCTAACTAGTATTTTAAACTAATTCTTTTACCTACAATATGCCTTGCTTTGCTGATCCCCTCAAGATTTAATGGCCTCCAGCTGTGGTAAAATAATATCTATGAACTAGCTTTAACCATCCATCACTCACAAGGGTCAAAGAAAGTTTCTCTCTCTGACCTTTTTAACCCAAACGTTAAACTTCTAAATAATCTAAACCATATGGCATTCCTCCATCACTTTACTTTACAGAACTGAAGAATTAAAATACCAAATTATTTCTCTGCCCATGCTGTCTCATTCCCCCCTTTGAGACTAAAATCAGCTTATGCAGAGATAAGTCTCACAACTCAAACTCTGGAGATTATAGTGGTCCCAACTCCATACCTCCTCCCGGGGCATAACTTCTAGGAATAGGCTTGTGAATCACCATTACCCTACTCGTTAAGGTCCGACGGCATACTGCCGAAGCACATGAGGCTAAGAAACAAAACAACAATCCTGCTAAAACTAAAACTATTAGGGAAATGAACAAAGGACGTATCCATGAGGTCAATGACCACCACCAGGAGGTAAGATCTAATCCTCCTCGGTAATCCTCCACATTAAGGCTAGCCAACTGTAGGACTTTATCCATGGCATGCCTAACTACATGCGTCCTATTTATGACAATGGTACAGCACTCTGAAGAATTTAGCACTGTGCAAAGGCCACCCTGGGCTGCAAAAAGGTAGTCAAGACCCATACGGTTATACCGAGAAACTATACTTAATTCATTAATTTGATCCTGCAATGCATTGACTACCACGTTCAGCTCATGAACTAAGACATGGAGTAGGGACTGAAGTCTCCGGGTAGCCATGCCTAGTTCAGTAATACCCGCTACCGGGCCCCCAATTGGAATCCAGGCCGTGGCAGAAAGGGCTACAAGTCTCTTTTTACTCAGAGGATAAGTAGAGTTGATGTACTGAAGGGCTAATTCAATCGCTTCATCCTCTGTGGCAACGGAGGAAGGTAAGGACAAAGCCTCTCGCTTAGAGCGATGCGGGGATGGTGGCTTGAGGAGAGGAATAACTTTAGGAAAATAATTCAAGGTTACCAATACACAAAAATCATATGTGGGTGGAAGAATCATGTGGAGGACATTATCACAGAGCCAGTAATGACCAAGGAGAGGGTGAGGAAAGTTCCCAATAAATGTTGGCACAGGATGGACAAGGTGCTTAGGATGCCCATAATGCGAGCCCCTATCCCAGGGGGAACGAAGAGGAAATGGAGACTTTGCACACCACAGGTGCCAATCCCCAATTGTGACAAGCTGCTCAATTGTTATAAACCTTTCATACCCCGGGGACTTATGAAAGTAGAAAATAAGCCGGGACACTATAGTCTTCTCAGTAGTACGGTTAGGAGCCAGATAATCACCTGGGTCATAATCTGCAGGTACGGTAGTAGGGCACATAGGAGTACCTGGAGAGACTACCCACACAGATTCCCCCTTCTCTGGGAGAACATTAGTATAGTTACAGGGAATGGGAAGAACAGTTGAGATGTTTCTTGTTAAACAAAACACTCCAGAAGCTGGATAGGGAGACGTAAAAACTGGCCTTAGAGAAGATTCAGAGGGGGAGGTAGCATTATAAAAGGACCACCAAGTATAATCCTGGCTCCAAGGGCCTGAACTCGAAAAGTAGGGAGGTATAAGAGCTGTAAGCGGCACAGGGACAGGAACAGCTGGGACATCTGTGGTATAAGGAGAAAATCGGGAACACACAATACAAGGGGAAGTAATCTTTGCCTGGCTAATTAGTTCCTGGACAGAGTGTAGCCAAAGGTTGGAGCGAGTTGGGGTATTAGGAACAAGGAGGCAAGGAGTAGAAAACAACAAAAGCACCCAAACTACTAACATTTTTCTTTCTTCCTAATCTAAAACAAATACAGCAAACTAATTAAGCAATAATATTCCAACAGTCTGTGCTAGTCACAGATTACTCTAATATAATGTTCTCAGTCTTTGAGTTCTTATACCAGTTGGGATAGACCTCAACTGACAAGGATCAAGCTCTCAAATTCCAGGAAAGCCAGAATCAGGCAAGAAAGAGTCTCAGTATGAAGCCGAAGTTCAGCAGCTCCTGCGATATGCAGTTGACCCTTCTTTTCAGCTAGTAGATTCTTTGGTTCGGGTCAAGCGCAGCTTCAATGGCTCCGCTGGATCACTTTCTGCTCTCCACTGTTTAGGCTCCGTCCGATCCGTACTGGGCTCAGTCTGGTCAGCAGACTTGATTCGAGACCAATGGACCCATGGAGTTATCCCTGCGACCTTCACAGCTGTAGGGGTAGAAAGCAAAACAGTAAAAGGTCCTTTCCATCGGGGCCCCAAAGGCTGGAGCCTCCAGTCTTTCACCCAAACTCTATCCCCTGGCAGGAAGGAATGTACCTGAGCCTGGAAGGGGACAGGGTTTATTTCTCTCACATAAGACTGAAGCTCAGAAATTATCCTGCCCAAGAGGGCTACCTGCTCCTGCACCTGGGCAGACCCTAAAGTCCCTATGTCTCCCTTAATTCCCTGCAAAATGGCTGGGGGCTTCCCATACACAATTTCAAAGGGAGAGAGGGCTGTTCCTTTAGTTGGGGCGCATCGGAGGCGGAAGAGGGCTAGTGGCAGTGCCTGTGGCCATTTCAGTTGGGTTTCCTGACAAATCTTTGCTAGGCTATTTTTCAAGGTTCTATTTGCCCGCTCAACCTGCCCTGAACTCTGGGGACGGTAAGCACAATGCAATTTCCAGGTAATGCGCAATGCGCGGGACAGGGCCTGAAGTGTGGCTTCAACAAAGGCGGGACCATTATCTGAACCTATGGCAAGGGGCAGTCCATACCTGGGGATGACATCCCTAAGGAGGGCTCGAGCTACTTCAGTGGCTTTCTCAGTGACTGTAGGATATGCTTCCACCCACCCAGAGAAAGTACAGACCATGACCAAGAGGTATCGGAGCCTACCGCTCCTGGGCATTTCTGTGAAGTCTATGACTAGGGACTCAAAGGGTGTTAGTCCTCTAGACTGAACTCCTGGTGGAATACGGGGTCCCTGATGAGCATTATTCTGGGCACAGAGAGTACATCGGGCAGAGGCAGTGGCAACCAGACTATCCAATCCTTCCAAGACCACTACTCGACTGAGTAGGCGGGCTAGTGCTGTATTCCCTAAGTGTGATAGGTCATGAGCTTGAGACACCACCGGCCAAGCTAGGTGGCGTGGCACCAGAACTCTAGTATCAGGGAGATGTAACCAGCCATCAGGTCTCCTTACTGCTCCTTCCTCTTGAGCCCATTTCTCTTCCGTTTGGGTGTACATAGGCGTCCATTCTTGCAGTCGAATTTGGAACAGGGGGGTCACAGTACTTGCTGGGGGTCCTCGAGCAGCTTCCTTGGCCACCCGATCAGCATGGCGATTCCCTCGGGCCACTGGAGTATCTATCCTTTGGTGTCCCCTGCAGTGAATGACAGCTACCTTCTTAGGGGCCCAAACAGCCTCTAGCAGCTGAAGTATTTCAGGTCCATACTTAACAGGTTGGCCTGCGGCATTTATGAGTCCCTTTTCCTTATACAAAGCTCCATGAGCGTGTAGAGTTGTGAAGGCATACTTGGAATCAGTATAAATGTTGGTCACCAGTCCTGCTGCTAGCTCCAGAGCTCGTATGAGGGCCACAAGTTCTGCTTTCTGGGCTGAAGTTCCTTGGGGCAGGGCCCTTGCTTCTATCACCTTGTCCTCTGTCACCACAGCATAGCCTGCCAATCGCTTGGAGTTCTCCACATAACTGCTTCCATCTGTGAAATAAATTACATCTGGGTCCCTCCAAGGAACATCTTTGAGATCTGGTCGACTGGAGTACACTTCATCCATGGTTTGGATACAGTCATGATCCGGTGGTCCCTCAGATGCTGGCAAAAGAGTGGCGGGATTAAATGTAGCCACTGTTTCCAGGTGTATCCGTGGATTCTCACATAAGCTGGCTTGGTACTTAACCATGCGGCTATTTGTAAACCAATGGTTGCCCTTGTACTCCATGAGGGTGAGAACTGCATGGGGGACTTTAACAACCAGTTCTTGCCCCAAGGTCAACTTGTCAGCTTCCTGAACCAGTAAGGCTGTTGCTGCAATAGCCCTCATGCAGGCTGGCCATCCTTTAGCCACTCCATCCAGCTGTTTAGACAGGTATGCAACAGGCCTCTGCCAGGATCCCATCATCTGGGTCAGCACACCCAGAGCAACCCCCTGTCGCTCGTGGACATACAGTGAGAAAGGTTTCTCCACATCAGGAAGGCCTAACGCAGGGGCTTGGAGTAGGGCTTTCTTTATGGCGATGAAAGATTGTTGAGCAATAGGTCCCCATTCAAATGGTTCCTTTTCACCCCCCTTTGTGGCCTGGTAAAGGGGTTTCGCCATCAGTGCAAAATTTGGAATCCAAATTCTGCAGAATCCGGCTGCTCCCAGAAATTCCCTAACTTCCCTTCTGGACTTGGGTTGGGGAATTGCAGCAACCGCTTGCTTCCTACTGACATCCAGTCTCCGACTTCCCTGGGAAATGCAGAAGCCCAGATACTTCACTTCTGACTGACAGAGTTGGGCCTTCGAGCGTGAGACCTTATAGCCTGCATCCAAGAGTAGCTCCAGCAATTCTCTGGTAGCCTCAAAACACTTCCTGGGTCACTGCTGCAATCAGGAGGTCATCTACATACTGGAGTAAAACTCGCCTGGAAGGCTCAGATTTAAAAGTCTTAAGGTCTTGTCCTAGGGCAGTCCCAAAAATGGTGGGGGAATTCTTGAACCCCTGTGGCAGGCGGGTCCATGTATACTGAAGCTTCCGTCCTGTTACTGGGTTTTCCTATTGATAGGCGAAAAGCAGTTGACTGGCGGGGGCCACCCGAATACAAAAGAAGGCATCTTTTAGGTCTAGTGTTGTGAAATGGGTAGCTCCAGAAGGTATCAATCCCAACAGGACATATGGATTAGGCACTACAGGGTGTAATGAAATAGTGGATTTGTTGACCACTCGTAAGTCTTGGACTGGCCGGTAGTCCTCAGTCCCTGGCTTCTGAACTGGCAACAGTGGCGTATTCCATGGAGACTGGCAAGGTCGAATAATTCCATGGGATAACAGACGATTCAGATGTGCTTGAATCCCTTCCAGAGCCTTTCGGGGAATTGGGTATTGGCGAAGATGGATTGGCCGGGCACTTGGAAGTAAATCTACATGAACAGGAGGAATATTTCGGGCCAACCCTGGGGGATTATCTTCTGCCCATACCCCATTGACCTGGAAACTGTCGGCCAGGGGTAGGTCAACTTGGCCATGCGACTGATGCAGCCGCCATTCTTCTTCAAGGGGGCAGCAGAAACTCAATATGCCCTTAGGGCTGGATGTCGGGGGCCAAAAGGAGACTGAAATCTGGCCATCAGAATCAAAGGAAATTTGGGCCCTAAGCTTGGACAGCAGGTCCCGGCCTAACAAAGGGATTGGACAGTCTGGCATATACAGGAATTCATGAGTGACTGTGTGTGAGCCTAATTGGCATCTACGGGTCAGGAAGGGCCTCCGGTTCTGCACCCCCGTGGCTCCCACCACTCGGACAGTTTTTCCAGACACAGGCGCTAATCGCTCCATCACAACAGAATGTTCAGCTCCTGTATCAATCATGAATGGAATTGAGCGGCTCCCTATGGTTAGCTTGACCATGGGTTCTTGGGAGCCCAGTTTGTAGGAACCCGGTCTGTCCTATTCATCCCATTCTGCCATCTCGGCTATCCCAATGATGTCAGATTCAGGAGGTTCATACCTTCCCTCTCGAACTCGGCCTCGGCTTCCTCGATCTCCTGGTCCCCTTCTCAGTCCCTGGCGCCTCTGGGGGCATTCATCTTTCCAGTGCCCTCTTTCCTTACAGTAGGCACACTGATCCCTCTCCAATCTTGGTCTGGGATTCTCCCCTCGTGGCCGGGATTGATTGAAGGAATCTCGGGGCCTGGCTGGCGGTCCGGGGTCCCACTTTGGCTTCCCATTGGCTAGAGGTCGACCTCGGTTAAGGGTGGAATTAGTAATGGCTGCCGCCAAAAGATCGGCCTTCTTCTGCATCTTCCGGTCAGCCTCTCGGCGCATCTCCTGATCCCTATTTACGAAAACCTTTGTTGCGATCTCAATTAACTGGGTGGTATTCATCCCTGCGAATCCCTCCTGACGCTGCAGCTTCTTCCGGATATCTGGCATACTCTGGGCCACCAATGCACTATTCACCATTCTCTGGTTTTCTAGTGCCTCAGGGTCAAATGGGGTGTATGTTCTGTAGGCTTCAATTAGTCGCTCTAAAAAGGCCCCAGGGGATTCAGTTGCCCCTTGGAGAATTTCAGATACCTTTGCCAGATTAATGGGCCTCTTTATGCCTTTCCTCATACCTTCCAGCAAGTCCCGGCAATAGCCAGACAACAGATCATAGTGCTGTCCATTATTTGGATCCCAAGCTGGAGCTGCGCGAGGGAACCGAGTTCTAACCCATTCCTCTGGGTCCTGTATCCCCTCGGGAACACGCGCTCGCGTGATGGCCTCAGCATTTTGTAAAATCTTCCGCCTCTCCTCAGTTGTGAAGAGGGTCAGGAGAAGTTGTTGACAATCAGTCCAGGTTGGGTTATGGGTGGCCATAATGCTAGCCACTAGGTCCACCACTGCCTGAGGCTTTTCAGTATAAGAGGGGTAATGCGTCTTCCAATTCAGGAGATCGGTGGTTGTGAAGGGTACATACTGGTAGGCCTGTGCCTGCATAACCTGACCCTCATTATTAGGATCCGGTCGAGTGGTGGTTACCTGACGCAGGGGCAGAACTCTCAAGGAGGTGGGAATGGAACCTGAGATAGAGCTAGGAACTACCCCTCTATCATGCTCAAAAGTGATTGCAGCGGGTCTAACCCAATCAGGGGAGGCGTGTTGAACCCCTGAGGGATGGGGAGGGGTACTCATAGACTGAGAGGTGGTCACAGGAGATTCAGTCCATTGAAAGGGATGCTGGGCCCCTAATGAGTGGGGAGGGGTACTAGAGGGAGAGGCTGGGCTGTCGGGAGTTGAGGAGTCAGGGAGTGGAGTCCAAAGCGGGTCTTTGGAGGTTAACAGGGAAGGATGTGGCACAGAAGGGTAGAGGCTGGGTGAAAAGTCCATCCTAGGATGTGGCGGGGTTTGCACAGAAGGGGAGGAACTATCCGGAGAAGCCTGTGCTGGAGAGGCTTGGGCTGGACGCCGTGGATCTCTAGGGGTGGCACGGAACCCCAACAATGGACCATAAGGTGGTGGCTCAAGATCTGAGGGGTCATCAGAGAGTATGGGTTTCTCGGACAGGGTAGGGGCGGAAGCCACCGATTGGGTGGTAGGCTTCCTGGGGCTCTTTCCCTCTTCCAGTTTAGATTTTTTAATCTTTCTTTGAACGCGGCCCAACATGAATTTTACTGGGGATCCCATATAAGTTTTCAACCAAGAGGGAGGGTCAGTCACAAGGCTGTCCCAGGAATCTATATAAGGGAGTTGTTCAGAATATTCTGGTTCTCCTACAATTATGCTGTAGACCTTCCGGATTACTTCAATATCTAAGCTGCCACTAGGGGGCCACCCCACTCCCATAGATGGCCACTCAACTTCACACAAGGTTCTTAGAGTACTTAAGCTTAAAGTCTGTCCATAATCATTAATTAAAAATCCTTTCTTGAAATTCTTAAGCATACAATCTAGGGGAGTATCAATTTTTCTAGACGATGTCCCTCCCATAATGCTTACAGTTACAACACACAAAAAGGGAGGGAATTTTTGGAGTGTGGTAATGGGGTCCACACTCCCAAGACAAAAGGTAAACAGACAACAATCGCTTCCTTCCGTCGCTGGCCAATTGAACTCGCGTTAACTGGAAACGCAGCTATAAGAAGTCCACACTCATTTAACATTCAGGCATCACACACATTCAGTACAGAAAATCCCACCCAACAATTTCAGATTTCTCAGATACAGATAAGCTTTGGCGGTTTCCCTACTAATCTCCACTAGACTAGAAGGTACTAAGGCCTTCGCTCAGAGTTGATCAGACTCCCCTTCCCTCAATTTTTGAGGGGCTGGTTTACAGTTTCCTAGCTAGGATTACAATACAGAATACAGGATACAGAATACAAAATACATACCCGGCTAATGTTCCTCAGTCAGTTGGGTGCCAGAAATTGCTGCAGGGTTCAGGATCCCACCGCTGCCACCAAGAATTGTTGCAGGAATTACCCCTATTGTTAGCAGAATCTGTGGTACTTCAGGAGTCAAACAGCACACACCAGAATGAGGGAGAAATCTTCTTTATTTGCCAGCAAACAAAGTAGGACATCAGCATTAAGTCTCTTCTTCTCTTTCTCAGCTCTCTGTGTCTTTGTGGCTTCTGTCTGTCCTCTTCAGTTCTCTTCTCTCCTTCTCAGCTCCTTCTTCTGATGTAAGCTGCTTCTGCTCCCAGTTATATACAGTTCTAACCCCCTCCTAGCCCCCCTTACTTTCCAGATGGTAAAGAATAGATTAATTACCCTGTCTGAACCAATCATTTCTATACATATATTTCAAAAATATCAGTTACATAGGTTTGATATTTTCTAAACTGACCTATGACCTGGGGCCTCTCACGCTAGACAATTGGGCACCAGAACTCTTGCATTTTATTATTATTCACATACTCAGCTAACTTCATAACTTAGGGTCATTGAGGGGCTAAGGGCCAATCTTACATTTATTATTCTCATATTCCTAGTCAACTTCATACTAACTGCTAACTGAACTCTGGCATTCATTAAGGGGTCAAGGGCCAGTCTTGCTTAATGGCATACAGATATAGTTTGTTATTACTTTCAGGACCATTCCTACATTTACCTATAATTAATCAAGACTTTTCTTGACCTCTTTCACCTATTAGCTTCATACAATGAACTAGCTAGGACTGTGGATAATTCAAACCAGATGATGACCTTTTCAACTGCAGTCTTACTTATAAAGCAACACTGAGTTGAACAGACATTCCACACAGAATTATTAATTACACAGAATAAAACATATTCTAAAATAAGCAGAAATCAAAATTCCTTATAAGGCACAATCTAAATATTTATAATGGTATCTATAATATCTAGAATATCTATATCTAACCTGTTTCCTTCTAACTAGTATTTTAAACTAATTCTTTTACCTACAATATGCCTTGCTTTGCTGATCCCCTCAAGATTTAATGGCCTCCAGCTGTGGTAAAATAATATCTATGAACTAGCCTTAACCATCCATCACTCACAAGGGTCAAAGAAAGTT
Source organism: Microcaecilia unicolor (assembly GCF_901765095.1). Lineage (NCBI taxonomy): Eukaryota > Metazoa > Chordata > Amphibia > Gymnophiona > Siphonopidae > Microcaecilia > Microcaecilia unicolor. The sequence continues at coordinate 203,954,543 of NC_044036.1, read as the reverse complement.
TCTCTCTCTGACCTTTTTAACCCAAACGTTAAACTTCTAAATAATCTAAACCATATGGCATTCCTCCATCACTTTACTTTACAGAACTGAAGAATTAAAATACCAAATTATTTCTCTGCCCATGCTGTCTCACTGTGAAATATATTAATTTATTATATAGGTAAGAAAATAGAATAATACACCCTACACTACAGCTCAGCTGTACAAATGTAGCTCCCTTATGCTGATAAGCAACTGTAGAATGTATTGTCTAACTAAAACACGGATATCACTGGTTACTAGGTTATTACACAATCCTGATTAGTAATACTGACTAGGTCATGAAGTAATACAGTTAGCAGCACATTTTCCTGATCACAAAGTTCTGACTAACCCGCCTTTGCTGAGGTAAGAACCCACTAGCTAATCCCCGACTGTAGGAAACAAATCCCTGTAATTCTCACCGAGCTGACTCTAGGTGGTCTCTCATATGAAGTGGACACAGGTTTTTCCCTTTAGACTCTAGCTGTTTTCCACAGCGAGTCCCCGTCTTAGGAAACAGCACAGGCTCTCTGCAGCATGCAGGATTACAGTCTCTCTGGCCGGTAGAGCTGAACCAACAGGTACTTTCTTCAGATGGTCAGTTCACAAGGTTGTGGACCACTTCAGGTCTCGCTGGTCTTCTTGCCAGCTACCCTTCTTCCAGTAGCACCAGACAAATTCCCTTTCTTCTCTCCTTTCTTCTTTCTCTGTCCCTTTTCTTTTTTTCTCTCTCCTCCTTCTGGTCCCCGCTCTCTGCCCCTGATTCCCAGGTGACCAGACAGCAACCAATCAGGATCTTGTCCAGTTCCTTCCCTGAGCAAGAAAAAACTTTTTTTTTCTTCCAGTTGTTACATTGTGGTATGCATTCCTGTCTCTCATCAGACTCGCTGGCACCATGGCCTTACCCCCTGTAGCTCATCAGGGAGGTGCAAGGGTCAGGTAGCCCACTGCATATCCTTGAGTTTTTTTTCCATACCTGCCAGTTATTTACCACAAGCAGAGCTCTGCCACAAACAGAAAGTTGAATCTGCTTGGTCACTGAAGTGCAGGGTCTTAGTTCACAGACTCCATCTTGACATAGTTGGATACACAGGCTGAGAGCAGCAGAGTGAGGCTCACAGGGAAATAGCCCTACAGTGTCTAGATTTAGGCATCTATTATAGAATATGCTTAGTTGATATTTCAGCACCTTAAATCTACGTGTACCCATTTACACCAGTGAAAATGTGGCATAAATCCCAGTGCATAGATTTAGACACACTGGGCCATATTCTATAACTAGGCACATCAATTTTGGAGCACCCATGAAACACCCATTTCCCCACCCATAACCATGCCTCTTTTTGCCTGCATGCATTAGAAGTTCCGCACACATCGTTACAGAATACAGTTAGCGAGTTGTGTGCCTAAATTCTAATCAGTGCCAATTGGTGCTCATTATTGCATATTAAGTGCTCTTAAGTTATCAGTGCTCATTAGCTTGCTAAGCTTATTAAATTATATGCATTGTTATAGAATCTGTGCTGATTTCTGCACCGATCTCTAGGCACGCTATATAGAATCTGGGGGTTAGTGGATAAGCGGATATATTGCCTGATATAACCAGCTATCCACTAATATTCAGTGCATCACCAGCTAAGTTTGGTGGCCAAATTAGGTTGCCAAAATAGCATGAAGAACTTAACCGGCCAGTGCTGAATATTGTCTTGGCCAGCTAAATTTACCCGGCCAGAAAGCACCTAGATATTCCATGCTGATCACCAGAAATGGTCTGTCATTGAATTTCCAGACTCAGCACTGACCGCACGCGCAATGGTTTGTGGATGTACAATTTTTTTTTGCGTATACGGTGGGCATATTCTTTGCCACTCAAAATAGTGCACTGTTATTGGCAAAATATAAAACACACATTTTCGAGTTGTTCTGTTCATTTTTGTTTGATTACAACATGCAGTGACATAGGATATGTCACTAACATTTCCCATGTCATTGCAAATAAATGCCAATCCTTATTCATCACATAGGCAGTCCCAGGGGCATAGCTTGGATGGGATGGCGGTACAGTTGTGGTATGCATATAAAATACGAAGGTACGAGGCACATACTTCCATAACAATTTTTCAGTACAGAAAAGAGTTATAGCAGAAGCAAGGTACTAAAATGGCCCAAATATAGCATAGCCACGCAGAACTATACTTATGCACCCTTTTATAGAACAAGTGTTTCCGCGCAGATCTGAGAAATGGCTGTAAATGGGAAGGACATGGGCAGGTAATGGTAATTCCCTTAACATTTTTTTATTTATTTTTGTTACACTTGTACCAGTGCTTTCCCACTCATGGCAGGCAATGGAGGGTTAAGTGACTTGCCCAGAGTCACAAGGAGCTGACTGTGCTGGGAATTGAACTCAGTTCCTCAGGACCAAAGTCCACCACCCTAACCACTAGGCCACTCCTTCACTCCATGTGCACAGTTTTATAGAATTGCTAAGCTCTATTCTATAAACGGTGTCTAATTTTAAGCACCGTTTATAGAAGAGCTCTAAGCACTATTTTTGCAGCACAATTTATAGAATTTAGTCCAAAATGTTTCACTAACACATTTTTTGTGGGCTCATCAGAAGGTGAACCTGACTTCCATTTCAAGCACAGGCTATTCACAAATATTCTTCATGGATCCCAATTTTGTTACTTTTCTAACTGTAAAATCCATTTAATTCAGCTCATAGCAGTTGCATAAATATATTTAAAAAAATAAAACTTATCTAATCATACAACTGCTATGAGCTGAGTTTAAGTGGATTTTGCAGTTTAAAAAGTAAAAAAAAATTGGGATCCAATAGAATATTGCTGAATAACCTGTGTTTGAAATGGAAGCCATGTACACCAAATGATCCCACAAACAAATAAGGTATTTCTGTGTGGTTGTGTTACAATTCCTTTCCCTTAAGGCAATTACTTATACCACAAATTAAAAAGTGTTTTTTAAAATAGGCTTAAATAGGTGTCTGTTGGACTTCACGCATAGCAACTGTCTCAGTCAAATTTACTTCACACATAAGCATCTTGTTATAAAATTATCCTATATGTAATAGCGCTCCCAAAATATCAATGCTGCCACCATTTGGATGGATAGTCTGCCAGCAAGATCTCAGATGTAAGGAGGTTTACTGGTCTCCTTTTAAGTTAAAAAGTAATGATTTGGAAGCTGGTTAACTTTAGAAATAACAAATGTCTTCAGTTATCCTAAAATAATGTAAAACAGGTTTGAAACTGATGCTAAATGCATTTTGGTCAATTCTTAATCAGGATTGTAATGCATCTCAGGTCAGTATTCAGAATTAACTTATGCTCCAGAGTAAAAACTGAACTTTTTAAGTATCAGCATTATTCCCATTTAGAATATTAAAATATTTTCATTGATATTATGGAACACAATTTTGAAACAGAATAAAAAGCTGGATCCATCTGCTCCAATATGCTGTCTGCTTTGTTGTGTGTCAATATATTTTGTTTGTATTCATCTTTCATGCTGACATTCTGAAAACCCCGACTGTCTGCTTGTGCCCTGAGGAATGGGTTGAAAACCTCTATGCTGAAGGATGCTAAAATAGCCCATTACTGCTCCATTGCTTTCACTAATTCCAATCATGGGTTGCAACAACCCCCCACAGAAAATGTGCACAATAACATATATTACCAGAAGCTAGAAGCAGTTATGCCTCTATACCATACCATATCAGAAAATCCCATAGGATTTGAGGAAATAATCCTTTTTTTATTGCAAAAGTCAGCGCTGGTAACCTGTCATCTATAAGTCAGATCATATCCCTACTTAGATTTCCTAGGAAGCAGTCAACCTGACTCATATAACCTTGGACTTAAGCTTATTTTGATCCGTCTGAAATTTTACAGGTGGAAGGTCAAATGCTAACCTTCTATTCTGGTAACAAAAAAAAAACAAGCAAATAAAAAAAAACAACACAGCTTGCTAAGTTCAAGGAAAGAAAAAAAGCATTGTAAAATACACTAATCAATTGTTAAATTGTTTCTTTTGTTTAATACACTAATCTGTTAATAAAAAGAAGACAAGTCCATTGTTAAAATATATAATACTAGCCGTTGAGCCCATTAAAACGGGCTAGTGGGTCGCCACTGCCCCCTCCCCCCAAGGTCGGCGCTGGCCCCTTCCCCCCCCCCCGAGTTTGCCGCTACCGGTACCCCCCCCCCAAGTCGCCGCCGCCGCCGCCACCCCTCCACCCAGCCCGTCTCTTCGCTATTCAACTTACATCTCCGCAGCAGGCAAATCAGCTGAGCTCCTATCGGACTTCCTTCTCTGCCTGTGTCCCGCCCTCGTGTGACGTAACGTCGGCGAGGGCGGGACACAGGCAGGGAAGGAAGGCCAACGGCAGCTCAGCTGATCTGCCTGCTGCAGAGATGTAAGTTGAATAGCGAAGAGATGGGCCAGGTGGAGGGGTGGCGGCAGCGGTGACTCCGGGGGGGGGGTACCAGTGGCGGCGACCTCGGGGGGAGGGCGAGCGGTGGCGACCTTGGCAGTTCCCTCCCCTTCGCGCAGTTTCCCTCTCTGCCCCGCCCCCCCCATCATCACATATTGACATGGGGGCGGGACAGAGAGGGAAGTCTCTACTGCGCATTTGCGAGTGAGTACGGTCACTCGCCATTTATATGTTTGATTGGAAGTAACGTGGATATCAATGACTGACCTAGGATCCTTAACTCATGCTTAATACAAGTCAAAATTCTGGGCTTTGGCAAGTTTACTTGCATAACATTGAGACTGAAAACTAAGCAAATATTAACACATGATAAGTGCAAAGACTGTGCTGTAACTGTCATAGACATGCCCAGCACATCCTCTGTAGTTGTCGCCTAAGGTACAAATGTACAGGGCAATTCTATAACTTGATGAATAGGTGGCACCTTAACTGGCACTTAAATGTCTAAGGGGCCATTTTACAAAACAGCGGTAAGCCCAACATGGGCTTACCACATGCTAATCTTGAGCTATTGCTAGCCCAACATGGGTGCCGGTAGTAGTTTCAGCCCCAACGCATGCCATTTCTCACACTAGGGGAAATCGCCCTGTAGTTTTTAGCGTGGCGCTAACCTGGCAGTAATCAGGCAGTGCCGCTCACTATCTGGTTACCATCAGATTAGTGTGAGATCCCTTACCACCACCTCAATGGATGTGAACGTTCAAATCAGAGACGTCCAAAGTGTAATAAAAAAGGATGTGTTTCTCGCAGAACTGTAGAAGGACATCCATCTTTCAGAACTGCCGTCCTTTGGCAGTTCTCCAAGAAACACGTCCTTTTTACTGTACTTTGCACTATGAATGTTATTTATATTTCATGTACCTGGATGCAGGGGCGTAGCCAGACTTTGGCGGGAGGGGGATCCATAGCCCGAGGTGAGGGGGCACATTTTAGCCCCCCCCCCGCACCGCCACCCCCCATTCGCCACTGCCACCACCACCAACAACAACAACAACTTTCACCCCCCCTCCCGCCGACAACCCTCCCCCGCCGCCGCCATCGCCTACCTTTGCTGGCGGGGGACCCCAACCCCCGCCAGCCAAGGTCCTCTTACAGCACAAGGCTTTGTTCTGTTTCTGAGTCTGACATCCTGCACGTTGTATGTGCAGGACGTCAGACTCAGAGAAACAGAACAAAGCCTTGCAGATCAACCCCAACATCATCAGGAGCGTGCAACGGCACCTCGGGGCCCAATGTATTATATACAGGGCACCTGTAGTCCTTTGTAAATGTATTTATTTAATAATGCAAATTTCATGTACAATATCGGTTTCCATGTGGCTAATAGGCAAATAGTAAGTCATAACACCACTGTCCCAGATCAAGGTCTCCTCTGAGATGAATGAGATGACATGCAAAGGAATGGCTGACATTGCAACAGCTACAGCAGGGAAGGGTGCCTCACTTCTGTATCCCCCTTTCTGGGGTGGATACTGTTTCATGGTATTCCTGCTTGAGGTCCTGCTCTTACTGGATGTCATAGCATGATTTTAAAGTAATGTAAAGCAATAGTGCTTACACCGCCCTCCTCCCCCCCCCCCCCCACAAAAAACCCCCCACTGGTTATCCAACCATAGTCACAACTCAAAATGCTAACATGCTGCTGAGGAATGAGTGTGCCCTGCCAACACATGCTGTGTACTCTGTGTCAGACCAGCTTCCAGGGTTCCCTGTCATGTCATCTCATGCATCTCACACCCCTATGTGTATAGCCCAGGGCTCACCACTGACCCCACCCTCATGCCAGCCACCCAGCTCCTGCACTATGCAAGCCATGTTGAATGTGCTGATCTCAAGGACAATCCTTTTACATAAACTGGACTATACCTACAAGTAACTCACCTTGAACTATTGAGAAAGGTGTCAGCTATTTTTCATTTCATTTCATTTTAGAAAGACACATGAAATTACTTAAGAAAAGTGATCACTTATTGTTGGGTTCCATTTTTCAGAGTCTTACAATTAGATTGGCCATACAATTTTACTAGCCATTAACCCCCACCCCACAGATTCTATATAGTGTGCCCAAAGGTCAGCGCCAAAATCGGCACAGATTCTATAACAATGCATATAATTTAACAAGCTTAATAAGCTAATGAACACTGATAACAGCACTTAACAAACAATAATGAGCACTAATTGGCACTGATTAAAAATTTAGGCACACAACTTGCTAAGTGTATTCTGTAACAAAGTGTATTGAACTTCTAATATGTGCAGGCAAAAAGGGGTGTGGTTATGGGTGGGGAAATAGGTGTTTCATGGGCATTCCAAAATTTACATGCCTAGTTATAGAATATGGCTTAGTGCACCTAAATCTACGTGCAGTGATTTGCCCCAAGTTTTCATTGGTGTAAATGGATGCACGTAGATGTAGGTGCTGAAGTATAAACTAAGCATATTCTATAATTGGCGCCTAAATCTACGCACTCATTATAGAAAACGCTTAGTCGGCACTGATTTTAGCACTGATATTTTAGGCACCATATATAGAATCTCCTCCTAAGGGGGGAGGGGGAAGTTATCAAGGTGCAGTAAAAGGTAAGCTTTTTCTGGACCTTGATTTACTGTGGGAGACACAAACCTGCAGCATCCGAGTACCATAGTGTGCTGACTCCCATGGTAAAAGAATAATGCTTCTTTTGAGCTACCTCACAAGCAGTGTTATTCCATCAGCCTTGAAGCAGCAGGCTGCCAAGCCATAGCCTGATGCTCCTCTGAAGCTGTTGGTGAAGCCCTCGACAATGACTCTGGACACACTCTGGGAGGTCATTGTGAGTTTACACCAAGTTTGCTCCTCATTTATTCCTGTTTCTATAGTCTCTTCAACTAAATTCGCCCTTTCCTCTCTGAGCAAACCACCCAAACTCTCATCCACTCTCTCATTACCTCTCGCCTTGACTACTGCAACCTACTCCTCACTGGCCTCCCACTTAACCATCTATCCCCCTTCAATCCATTCAGAACTCTGCTGCCCGACTTATCTTCCGCCTAGACCGATATGCTCATATCACCCCTCTCCTCAAGTCACTTCACTGGCTTCCGATCAGGTACCGCATACAGTTCAAGCTTCTCCTACTAACCTACAAATGCACTCAATCTGCAGCCCCTCACTACATCTCTACCCTCATCTCCCCTTATGCTCCTACCCGTAACCTCCACTCACAGGACAAATCCCTCCTCTCAGTACCCTTCTCCACCACTGCCAACTCCAGACTCCGCCCTTTCTGCCTCGCCTCACCCTATGCTTGGAATAAACTCCCTGAGCCCATACGCCAAGCCCCCTCCCTACCCATCTTCAAATCCTTGCTCAAAGCCCACCTCTTCAATGTCGCTTTCGGCACCTAAACATTGTACCTCTATCCAGGAAATCTAGACTGCCTCAATCTTGATTGACTGCACTTTTTCTCCTTTAGATTGTAAGCTCCTTTGAGCAGGGACTGTCCTTCTTTGTTAATTGTACAGCGCTGCACAACCCTGGTAGTGCTTTAGAAATGTTAAATAGTAGTAGTAGTAGTAGTAGTAGTAGTAGTAGTAGTAGTAGTAGTAAATTGCTAGATTTGGAGTCTAAGTTTAATTCTTTCATTACTAAAACTGACTTGATAGACAAAGGTATTATTGACTTTGCTGCTACAAGATGAATCTGTCTTATTAAGGAAAGTAAAAAACTTGGAAAACATGCAAAGGGGACTCAATTTGCAATTTTCAAGTTTTCACCCAGACTTGGATGACTTCAGCAAGAGAGTTATTTTTTACTTTCTTACCTACAATATTGAAGTTTCCGGAGGCTGCTAGGCCACCGTTGCAGAGGATTTTCTATTTTACCTCAACTGAAAAAAAGATCTGAACCTTCTGTTGATTTAAATATCTCAGACATATTGGAACTATCACTTTCAGAAAGAACTATGACTACTAGTGTTACACTTTTGGTGTCTTTTGTTTTTCATCAAGATAGAGACTCAGTTCTGAGACTATATTTGAAGACCTCTGATATTCCATTTATGGGCTGAAAAGTGCAGGTATTTCCTGATATCTCTAAATGGACACAATCTAGACTGAAGACGTTTTTGGAGTTGTTTTCTTCTGTAATGGATTAGGAGCTACTTTCCAGCTTAGATTTCCTTGTAAATGTTATATTACTTATCAGAATATCCAATATAATTTTTATGAGCCTACTCAGTTGAGATTTTTTTGTGAGGGAAAAGCAGTAATCTCTATCAGGCTTATTTTTGAAAGAGAAGGGCGCCCATCTTCAGACACAAATCGGGAGATGGGCATCCTTCTCTCAGGGTCGCCCAAATCGGCATAATCAAAAGTTGATTTTGGGCGTCCTCAACTGCTTTCTGTCACGGGGACAACCAAAGCTCATGGGGGCGTGTCGGCACTGTAGCGAAGGCAGGACTGGGGCATGCTTAACACATGGGCGTCCTTGGCCAATAATGGAAACAGGAAGGGCGTCCCACAACAAGTGTGCCGTCATAGCTGGCGCTACAAAATATATTTATTTTTAAGTACATAAGTGCCATACTGTGAAAGACCAAAGGTCCATCAAGCCCAGCATCCTGTTTCCAACAGTGGCCAATCCAGGTCACAAATACATGGCAAGATCCCAGAAGACTACAAAACATTTTATCCTGCTTATCCCAGAAATAGTGGATTTTCCCCAAGTCCATTTAATAATGGTCTATGAACTTTTCCTTTAGGAAGCCGTCCAAGCATTTACCACATTCTCTGGCAACGAATTCCAGAGTTTAATTACATGTTGAGCGAAGAAACATTTTCTCCGATTCGTTTAAAATTTACTATATTGTAGCTTCATCGCACGCCCCCTAGTCCTAGTATTTTTGGAAGGCGTAAACAGACGCTTTACATCTACCCGTTCAACTCCACTCATTATTTTATAGACCTCTATCATATCTCCACAGCCACCTTTTCTCCAAGCTGAAGAGCCTTAGCCGCTTTAGCCTTTCCTCATAGGGAAGTCGTCCTATCCTCTTTATCATTTTTGTCGCCCTTCTCTGCACCTTTTCTAATTCCACTATCAGGCTTATTTTCGAAAGAGAAGGGCGCCCATCTTTCGACACAAATCGGAAGATGGGTGTCCTTCTCACAGGTTTGTCCAAATCAGCATGATCGAAAGCTGATTTTGGGTGTCCTTAACTGTTTTCCATCGCAGGGATGGCCAAAGTTCATGGGGGCATATCGGAAGCATAGCGAAGGCGGGATTGGGGCGTGCTTAACACATGGATGTCCTCGTCCGATAATGGAAAAAAGAAGGGCGTCCTTGACGAACACTTGAAGACTTTACTTGGACCTTTTTCTTTTTACGACTTAGCCACAAAAATGTGCCATAAATGACCAGATGACCATCGGAAGGAATCGGGGATGACCTCCCCTTACTCCCCCAGTGGTCACTAACCCCCTGCCACCCTAAAAAAATAAATACATATTTTACCAGCCTCTATGCCAGCCTCAAATATCATACCCAGTTCCATTACAGCAGTATGCAGGTCCCAGGAGCAGTTTTAGTGGGTGCAGTGCACATCAGGCAGGCGGACCCAGGCCCATCCTCCCCTACCTGTTACACTTGTGGTAGTAAATGTGAGCCCTCCAAAGCACACCACAAACCCACTGTACCCACATCCAGGTGCCCCCTTCACCTGTAAGGGCTATGGTAGTGGTGTACAGTTGTGGGGAGTGAGGTTTTTTTGGGGGGAGGGGTTGGAGAGCTCAGCACGCAAGGTAAGGGAGCTATGTAGTGCCCCCTAAGGTGTCCGGTTGGTGTCCTGGCATGTCAGGGGAACCAGTGCACTATGAATGCTGGCTCCTCCCACAACCAAATGGCTTGGATTTGGTCATTTCTGAGATGGGCGTCCTCGGTTTCCATTATCACCGAAAATCGGGGATGACCATCTCTAAGGACGACCATCTCTAAGGTCGACCTAAATGTTGAGATTTGGGCGTCCCCGACCGTATTATCTAAATGAAAGATGGACGCCCATCTTGTTTCGATAATACGGGTTTCCCCGCCCCTTCGCAGGGATGTCCTGCGAGGATGTCCTCAGGAAAGCTTGTGTGCCCCGTTCGATTATGCCCCTCTGTATCTTTTTTGAGATGCGGCGACCAGAATTGAACACAATATTTGAAGTGCGGTTGCACCATGGAGCGATACAAAGGCATTATAACATCCCCATTTTTGTTTTCAATTCCTTTCCTAATAATATCTAAAATTATATTTGCTTTCTTAGCCATAGCAGCACACTAAGTAGAAGGTTTCAACGTATCATCAACGACGACACCTAGATCCCTTTTTTGGTCCGTGACTCCCAACGCGGAACCTTGCATGACGTAGCTATAATTCGGGTTCCTCTTTCCCACATGCATCACTTTGCACTTGCTCACATTAAACATCTTCTGCCATTTGGACGCCCACTCCCAGTCTCGTAAGGTCCTCCTGTAATTTTTCACAATCCTCCCGCGATTTAACAACTTTGAATAACTTTGTGTCTTCAGCAAATTTAATTACCTCACTAGTTACTCCCATCTCTAGGTCATTTATAAATATGTTAAAAAGCAGCAGTCCCAGCACAGACCCCTGGGGAACCCCACTAACTACCCTTCTCCATTGAGATTACTGACCATTTAACCCTACTCTCTGTTTTCTTTTAACCAGTTTTTCATCCACAATAGAACACTACCTCCTCTCCCATGACTCTCCAATTTCCTCTGGAATCTTTCATGAGGTACTTTGTCAAATGCCTTCTGAAAATCCAGATACACAATATCAACCGGCTCACCTTTATCCACATGTTTGTTCACCCCTTCAAAGAAATGTAGTAGATTGGTGAGACAAGATTTCCCTTCACTAAATCCATGTCTATAATTTCCCAGATCTCCTCTGGAACCTTTTTTAAAAATCGGTGTTACAGTGGCCACCCTGCAATCTTCCGGTACCATGCTCGATTTTAAGGATAAATTACATATTACTAACAATAACTCCGCAAGCTCATTTTTCAGTTCTATCAGTACTCTGGGATGAATACCATCCGGTCCAGGAGATTTGCTACTCTTCAGTTTGTAGAACTGCCCATTACATCCTCCAGGTTTACAGAGAATTCATTAAGTTTCTCCGACTCGTCAGCTTCGAATACCATTTCTAGCACTGGTATCCCACCCAAATCTTCCTTGGTGAAGACCGAAGCAAAGAATTCATTTAATCTCTCTGCTACGGCTTTGTCTTCCCTGATCGCCCCTTTTACTCCTTGTTCATCTAGCGGTCCAACCGATTCTTTTGCATGCTTCCTGCTTTTAATATACCTAAAAAAAAAAATTACTATGTGTTTTTGCCTCCAACGCAATCTTTTTTTTTAAGTCCCTCTTAGCCTTCCTTATCAGCACTTTGCATTTGACTTGACATTCCTTATGCTGTTTCTTATTATTTTTAGTCGGTTCCTTCTTCCATTTTCTGAAGGATTTTCTTTTAGCTCTAATAGCTTCCTTCACCTCACTTTTGAACCACGCCAGCTGTCGTTTGGTCTTCTGTCCTCCTTTTTTAATACGCAGAATATATTTGGCCTGGGCTTCCAGGATGGTGTTTTTGAACAGCATCCATGCCTGATGTAAATTTTCTGACCCTCACAGTCGCTCCTCTAAGTGTTTTTTTTCACCGTTCTTCTCATTTTTATCATAGTCTCCTTTTTTAAAGTTAAACGCTAACGTATTTGATTTCCTATGTTTACTTACTTTAAAGCTAATATCAAATCCGATCATATTATAATCACTGTTATCAAGTGGCCCCAGCACCATTACCTCCCGCACCAGATCATGTGCTCCACTAAAGACTAGGTCTAGAATTTTTCCTTCTCTAGTCGGCTCCCGTACCAGCTGCTCCATAAAGCTGTCCTTGATTTCATCTCTCTCTCTCTCTCTCTTTTTTTATTCCCCCTTAATACTAAACTAGGCCCTGCTTGCTTTTCCCTCTCTCTCTTTCTCTCTCTCTCTCTCTTTTTATTCCCCCTTAATACTAAATTAGATCCTGCAGTGCCTGATAGATTCTATCTGTTAATGCTGTGGTACTAATTTTTCAAAACTATGTGGAAAAGACTATGGAGATTAGTTGATAAAATTTGCTTTTTATATTTGTATTTTGCCTAACACTAACCTACAATTCCTCCTTTAAATCCCAATCTTTAAGTTCCCAAAGCACAAAGCAAAATAGCGTTCACTTACTAGAGAAATGTCCTCTTCTCTCAGAACTTCTCAGCGCCAAGGTGTACCTGGCTGTAATCGGGCAGTACTGCATGCTGCCTGGTTACCACCAGGTTAGCATGGGAGGCCTTTCTGCCACCTCAATGGACCCAAAATGGCTGCATGGCAAGTGGTTTACTTACCACATGGCCATTTCCTGAAGAAACGAAAGAGTACCCTTTTAACAGCTGCTGTAAAAGGGGGCCTTATTGCACATCAAAAACACACACCGATGCCAGCACGTGCCCCCTTTTGCCGCAGCTTGGTAAAAGGGGCTCTAAGTTATTTAAATGAGCTACTTACCATTCAAATGTTCATTCCAAGTAATGCACAGCTGTTTTCCTACCGATGTACAGAAAGGACCACCTATCTTAATGATGACATTTTTACAGGTGGTCAGGAGCTGTTGGTACTGTTGTTTCCTTCCCATTACCTCAGAAATAGCAGCTTCCTATTGGCTGAGGAATACTGTAGCATCTCTAGCGCTTGCCCCCACCACTTGCCAAGCAGCCATTTGCTCTCTCCTTCACCTGGTTTGCTTCCTTCCCCCATCAACACCAGCTCCACTGCTGCCAAGGGTAATTGGGCATGTCTGGATGCAGGAAAGGGAGTGCTACAGAGAGACAGCTGACTGTGATTTAAAAAACATTTGAGAAAGAAAAAGCTACACACTGCTTTCATACACACAGCTTGTATGTTCAGGTGACCGATTGCCTTCCCCCCTGCCAAGCTGTTTTAGCAAGAAACTCATTGCATCCCGTTGGTTTTGAACATCCTTCGCTATTTCCAACTTGGTAATTTTTACCGAGGTGGAAATAAGAATTGGTGCTTTAATGGGACTTTGATGCATATGCCTCTAAGATCCTTCTAGAATGATATTAAATAAACTCACTCCCTCTCATCCCAAACCTACCATATAGCATGCACTGCTATAAAATGAATAGGATAGATCATAATCACAAGATTCAGGTTAGAACAGTACTATAAAGGAAAACTCCTATGTATTTGAAGAGGTAAAGAAAAATATGCTAACACTTCAAAGTAGAATTGTCACCTCTGAAATGTTTGCACAAATACATATGAGCATAATCCCTTATAATACCTGGGAAGTGTGGGTTCCAGTTCTACTTCTTGAAGCCTGGTGACTGCTGTCTGCAATCTTTGCTGTACTGTGTTTGTATCCTGCTGATGCAGCTAGAGATCCTGCTGCTCGCTGGCACCTCAGATAATAGACTTTAATATTTCCCAGAGAGTATGTAATTGAAAGGCTGAGAAACCAGCTTTTTTTTTTCTTTTTCCCTGACTTGAATCCCAGCAAGTGAGTGCTTAAGACTCCTTTTGAGATTATAACAGCATTTATAATAACGTGCACCAGTCAAAAATATGAGGGGGGTGTGTATTTCTATATTGGTGGCACACAGACATGCTGAAAAAAAGGCCATGATTCATTCACATAATGTAAGCTTGTGCAATATATTTCCATTATATATATCCTCAATAAAATGAAGAATCTTTAATAGGTATATTCTTTTAACAGGTTATTGTTTAAAAGTAGCTGGGTGAATTTATAGACGCAGAGATTAGTTTGAAACCCTGAACAGCTTCTTTTTTTTATTTTTACAGCTCTATAAGACACTTTTCAGAAGTCAGTTTTTATTCAGTTGATACACATTCATCACATAAGCAAGGGTTTTGTTTCTAGGGGCAGGTATTTGTGTGAGAATTTGATAGCATTTCCATTGGCTGTGAATTTATCCAATATAGAAGGTATAATTTTATAATAAGGCACCTAGGTTAATAGAGCAGAAAGGTGCATATTCTATGGGACCCTTTTACTAAAGGGCAGTAAAAGCCCATAATGCAGATTCAATGCTAGAAAACAAGCAATCACAAAATGTATTGAAATATTTTATGCTCTTTTGCCTGTTTTTGTGCACTATGCACATGTTAACTATTTATTAAATTATTTTTAGAGGAAGTGTGTCATGGGCAGAGGGTATGGGTTCCCTCATTATCCAGCTACTGTGTTAGGATTACAACATGCAAAGAGGGGGATTCTATATATGGCACCTAAAAAAATCTGCGTGGAAAACATTTTCTTCTAAGCATATTCTATAAGCAGCACCTAAATTTAGGTGTGATATATAGAATGCGCTTAGCTGATATCCCAGCACCTAAAACTACATGTGTCCATTTACACCAACAAAACCATGGTGTAAATCCTAGTGTGTAGATTTAGGCACAGAGGACCATATTCTATAATTACATGTGTAAATTTCAGAATGCCCATGAAATGCTTTTTCCATGCCAATAACCATGCCCCTTTTTGTCTGCATGTGTTAGAAGTTAGGTGCAGTGCTTTGCAGAATATGCTTAGGAGCCCTTTTACAGAGCGGCAGTAAGCCCAATGTGGGTTACTGTTCACTCTTCCGGGACTACCGCTGGCCCAACATGGCCACCAATGGTAGTCCAACCCCGAGCGAGTGCCATTTCAGGGGGAAAAAGAAAACCCACAGAAATGGTTTCTGTGGTGGTAACCAGTAGTAATTGGGCATCGCCGTGTGCTGCCCGATTACCGCTGGGTTAGCACAGGAGCCCTTCTTGCCACCTCAGTGGGTGGCGGTAAAGGCTCCCCGTCGCATGGCCTTGCGGCAAGAGTTTTCTCACCACACAGCCATGTGTGCCTGGGTCTTTTTACCCACTGCAGTAAAAAGGGCCCTGGTGTGCAGGAAAAATGCCCTCTGCCGCTAGCGCAGGACCCTTTTCCCCACAGCTTGATAAAAGGACCCATTAGTGAGTTGTGTGTGTAAATTCTAATTATTGACAATTAGTTCTCATTATTGCTTGCTAAGTGCAGGTTGACAATTTGTGGAAAAAGTCATTTTTCAAATGAGACAGTTAAGATTGATGTGGGCTTTCTTCACAAAGGATATTTATGCTCTCTTGGTTTAGATGATGATATCACCTCTTCTTGATTACTTTAAGAGCCTGGTGACCAAACAGCTTACGGAATACGTGGACAAGTACTCTATACTGCATGACTCACAATCAGGATTCCGCTCACACCATAGTACCGAAACTGTTATAGTCACGCTTCTGGCTAAATTCAAACAGGAAATAGCCATAGGTAAAAGCATACTTCTCCTTGGAGTTGGAATATATTGCACTCAATGAAAAATTGGATATAATAGGCATTACTGAGACCTGGTGGAAGGAGGATAACCAGTGGGACACTGTCATACCAGGGTACAAAGTATATCGTAGTGATAGGGTGGACCGGAATGGTAGAGTGGTAGCATTGTATATTAACGAGAGCCTTGACTCAGATAGATTACAAATTCAGCAGGACACAAATCACACCCTTGAATCATTGTGGGTTGAAATTCCATGTATAAAAGGGAAAAGGGCGGTGATAGGAGTGTACTTCTGAGGAAATACAAATATACCATAAAACAGACTAAAAGACTACACTACAAGACAATAATAGGACCAAACTACAAAGATACACACAAACTCTTCCACCTCATGAACAAACTGCTAGATACCACTCCAGTCACAAACAACAACAAAGATATACCTGACGCTGACAACCTTGTGAAATACTTCAAGGAGAAAATTATACAATTAAGACTCCAAATACCTGCCAGCCCTATTGAATACGCCACACTCCTAGATTGTCTAGATCCAGAAGACGGAATATACCCAGCAGACAGAACTTGGACCGAATTCGAACTACTATCAGAAGACCGTATCTCTGAAACACTTAGAAGATATGCCAAATCCCACTGCAAACTAGACCCATGCCCAAGTAACCTCATGAAATCAGCTCCTCAACAATTCATAATAGACCTAACAAACCACGTAAACTTCATGCTACAAAACGGACTTTTCCCAAAAGAAAAAGGAAAAATTCTACTCACCCCGATACCCAAAGACACAAAGAAAAGCGCAAGGGAAATAACCAACTACAGACCAGTAGCATTCATACCACTAATAACCAAAATAACCGAAGGAGTGGTAACTAAACAACTCACTAACTACTTAAACAAATACTCAATACTGCATGATGCCCAATCAGGATTCCGATCGAATCACAGCACAGAAACAGTATTAATCACCCTCATGTCTAAATTCAAACAAATGATTGCAACAGGTAACAATATACTCCTCCTACAATTTGACATGTCTAGTGCCTTCGACATGGTAGACCACGGAATCCTATTACACATACTTGAATATTTTGGCATGGGAGGAAATGTCCTAAACTAGTTCAAGGGGTTCTTAACCCAACGTTCATACCAAGTCACATCAAACTCAGCCACGTCTGCGGCATGGACACCTGAATGTGGAGTACCACAAGGATCGCCTCTCTCACCAACCATCTTCAACCTAATGATGACCCCCTTGGCAAAACTCCTATCAAACCATAACCTCAACCCATATATCTACGCCGACGATGTAACAATATACATCCCTTTCAAACAAGACATCAAAGAAATCTTCAATGAAATCAACCAAAGTCTACGTATCATGAACATCTGGGCAGATACATTCCATTTGAAACTAAACGCAGAAAAAACTCAATGCCTGATACTTACCTCCCAATACAACACAAATGAATTCACCACTATAAATACACCTAACTTAAACCTTCCAATCTCAGAAACGCTAAAAATCCTTGGAGTTACTATTGACCACCACCTAACACTCGAAACCCATGCAAACAACACAACCAAAAAGATGTTCTACTGCATGTGGAAACTGAAAAGAATAAGACAATTCTTCCCAAGATCCGTCTTCCGCAGCCTAGTACAATCCCTCGTACTCAGCCATTTGGATTACTGCAACTCACTGTACGCAGGCTGCAAAGAGCAAATCCTGAGGAAACTTCAAACAGCCCAGAATACAGCAGCCAGACTTATCTTTGGACTACCAAAATATGAAAGTGCAAAACCCTTGCGAAAGAAGCTACACTGGCTCCCACTCAAAGAACGCATTACTTTCAAAGTATGCACATTAGTCCACAAAATCATTCACGGCGAAGCCCCAGCCTACATGTCTGAATTAATAGACTTACCACCCAGAAACGCTAAAAGATCATCCTGAACTTTCCTCAACCTCCACTTCCCTAACTGCAAGGGCCTGAAATACAAGACGTTACACGCAACGACCTTTTCTTACATGAGCACGCAGTACTGGAACAAACTGCCGCGGAACCTGAAAACGATCTATGAACAAACCAACTTCCGTAAGTCATTGAAGACACATCTTTTTGAGAAAATTTACGGAAAGAACCAAACCACATAAAGCTCACACTCACTGTTCAGTAATACATTAATACATCCATTTATGAACTCTCAACCCTTAATCTCACCACACTCATACCCCTACTCACAGGAAAATGTACACCACATACTTCATATAGCACCTCTAATTTCCTGTTCTCTCCTTCCACTGTCTCATTGTTCTTCTCAATTGATTGATTCCTTAATTGATTTTGATTTCATCTTGTCAACTCTTCACAATGTAATCCATAACCTGAATTGTAACAAATTGTATTTCCACTATTCATAATGTATTGTAAGCCACACTGAGCCCGCAAAAAGGTAGGAAAATGTGGGATACAAATGCAATAAATAAATAAATAAATAAATAAATAAATAAATACTACCGTCCGCCTCGCCAGGATGAGCAGGTAGACGCAGAAATGATAAAAGAAATCAGAGACGCAAACAAAATAGGCAATGTGATAATGGGTGACTTCAATTATCCAAATATAGACTGAGTAATTGTAACATCGGGACACGCTAGAGAGGTACAATTCCTTGATGAAATCAAGGACAGCTTTATGGAGCAGCTGGTGCAGGAGCCAACGAGAGAAGGAAAAATTCTAGACTTGGTCCTTAGTGGAGCGCATGATCTGGTGAGGGACGTTATGGTACTGGGGCCGCTTAATAACAGTGATCATAACATGATCAGTTTTGATATCAACCTTGAAGTAACTATACACAGGAAGTCAAATACATTAGCGTTTAACTTTAAAAAAGGAGACTATGATAAAATGAGAAGAACGGTGGAAAAAATAACTTAGGGGGGCAACTGAGAGGGTAAAAACTGTACAACAGGCATGGATGCTGTTCAAAAATACCATCCTGGAGGCCCAGGCCAAACATATTCCACAAATTAGAAAAGAAAGACGGAACTCCAAAAGACAGCCGGCCTGGCTGAAAAGTGAGATGAAGGAACCTGTTAGGGCTAAAAGAAATGCCTTCAGAAAATGGAAGAAGGAACCATCTGAAAATAACAAGAAGCAGCATAAAGAGTGTCAAAGCAAATACAAGGCGCAGATAAAGAAAGCCAAGAGGGATTACGAAAAAAAGATAGCATTAGAGGCAAAAAAGCATAGTAAAAATTTTTTCCGGTATATTAAAAGCAGGAAGCCGGCAAAAGAATTGGTTGGGCCGCTGGATGACTGAGGAGTAAAAGGGGCGATCAAGGAAGACAAAGACGTAGCGGAGAGATTGAATGAATTCTTTGCTTCGGTCTTCACTGAGTGGGATTTGGGTGGGATACCGGTGTCGGAAATGATATTTCAAGCGGACGAGTCAGAGAAACTTACTGACTTCATGGTAAACCTGGAGGACGTAATGGGGCAGTTCAGCAAACTGAAGAGTAGCAAATCTCCTGGACCGGATGATATTCATCCTAGAGTACTGACAGAACTGAAAAATGTGCTTGCGGAGCTACTGCTAGTGATATGCAATTTATCCTTAAAATCGAGCGTGGTACCGTAAGATTGGAGGGTGGCCAATGTAACGCCCATTTTTTAAAAAGGTTACAGGAGAGATCCGGGAAATTATAGACCGTTGAGTCTGACGTCGGTGCCGGGGAAAATGGTAGAGGCTATTATTAAAAACAAAATTACAGAGCACATCCGAGGACATGGATTACTGAGACCGAGTCAGCACGGCTTTTGTGTGGGGAAATCTTGCCTGACCAATTTACTTAAATTCTTTGAAGGAGTAAACAAACATGTGGACAAAGGGGAGCCAGTTGATATTGTGTATCTGGATTTTCAAAAGGCGTTTGACGAGGTACCTCATGAAAGGCTACAGAGGAAATTGGAGGGTCATGGGATAGGAGGAAAAGTCCTATTGTGGATTAAAAACTGGTTGAAGGATAGGAAACAGAGAGTGGGGTTAAATGGGCAGTATTCACAATGGAGAAGGGTAGCTAGTGGGGTTCCTCAGGGGTCTGTGCTAGGACCGCTGCTTTTTAATATATTTATAAAAAATTTAGAGATGGGAGTAACTAGCGAGGTAATTAAATTTGCTGATGACACAAAGTTATTCAAAGTCATTAACTCGCGACAGGATTGTGAAAAATTACAGAAGGACCTTACGAGACTGGGAGACTGGGCGGCTAAATGGCAGATGATGTTTAATGTGAGCAAGTGCAAGGTGATGCATGTGGGAAAAAAGATATAATCGAAAACAGCGAAGATGACGCAAAAAAGGAAAAAATGGGGAAAAAAATAAACAGAAGAAAAAACAAACAAAAAATAAAAACAGAAAAAAGAGATCAAAAAATTAAAAAGTAGAAAATATGCATGTGGGAAAAAAGAACCCGAATTATAGCTACGTCATGCAAGGTTCCACGTTAGGAGTTACGGACCAAGAAAGGGATCTGGGTGTCGTCATCGATAATACACTGAAACCTTCTGCTCAGTGTGCTGCTGCAGCTCGGAAAGCGAATAGAATGTTGGGTATTATTAGGAAAGGTATGGAAAACAGGTGTGAGGATGTTATAATGCCGTTATATCGCTCCATGCTGCGACCGCACCTTGAGTATTGTGTTCAATTCTGGTCACCGCATCTCAAGAAAGATATAGTGGAATTGGAAAAGGTGCAGCAAAGGGCGACGAAAATGATAGCGGGGATAGGACGACTTCCCTATGAAGAAAGACTAAGGAGGCTAGGGCTTTTCAGCTTGGAGAAGAGACGGCTGAGTGGAGACATGATAGAGGTATATAAAATAATGAGTGGAGTGGAACAGGTGGATGTGAAGTGTCTGTTCACGCTTTCTAAAAATGCTAGGACTAGGGGGCATGCGATCAAACTACAGTGTAGTAAATTTAAAACAAATCGGAGAAAATTTTTCTTCACCCAACACGTAATTAAACTCTGGAATTCGTTGCTGGAGAACGTGGTGAAGGCGGTTAACTTGGCAGACTTTAAAAGGGGGTTAGACAGTTTCCGAAAGGATAAGTCCATAAACTGCTACTAAATGGACTTGGGAAAAATCCATAATTCCGGGAATAACATGTATAGAATGTTTGTATGTTTGGGAAGTTTGCTAGGTGCCCTTGGCCTGGATTGGCCGCTGTCGTGGACAGGATGCTGGGCTCGATGGACCCTTGGTCTTTTCCCAGTGTGGCATTACTTATGTACTTATGTAATTCGACATGTCGAGCACATTCGACATGGTAAACGATAATATATTATTAAGACTCCTTGGCCACTTTGGGATTGTTGGAAACATACTTAAATGGATCAAGGGCTTTCTTACCACCAGAACATACCAAGTACAATCAAATTCAAACATAGCACCACAGTGGAAAGCAGCCTGCAGAGTACCTCAAGGATCACCATTATCACCAATACTCTTCAACATAATGATGATCCCACTGGCAAAATCCTTATCCAATCGAGGCCTTAACCCATTCATCTATGCAGATGATGTTACAATCTACATTCAATTCAGACAAGCCCTGACTAAAATAACCAATGAAATCAATGCTGGCCTGAACATCATGGACTCCTGGGCAAATTCATTCCAACTGAAACTGAACACTGAAAAAACACACTGCCTGATCCTTTCATCTCAACATAACAACTACAAACCCACAACCTAAAACACCCCAGGACACACACTCCCTATCTCAGACAGCCTAAAAATACTCGGAGTCACAATCGACTGGAACCTCACTCTCGAGAACCAAATAAAAACTGTAATAAAGAAAATGTTCTACTCAATGTGGAAACTCAAATGAATAAACCTTTCTTCCCGAGGGATACCTTTCGTAAACTAATACAATCAATGGTCCTAAGCCACGCAGATTACTGCAACAGAATATATGTGGGATGCAAAGAACAACTCACAAAAAAACTCCAGACCGTCCAAAACACAGCAGCCAGACTGATATATGGTAAAACACGATTCGAAAGTGTTAAACCCCTTCGAGAAAAGCTGAAGTGGCTCCCAATCAAAGAACGGATCATCTTCAAAATCTGCACTTTCGTCCATAAAATCATCTACGGTGTAGTCCCAGGATACATGACAGACTTCATAGACCCACCAACTAGAAACAGATTCGGATCAGCACGATCTTACCTAAACCTACATTACCCAAACTGCAAAGGGCTAAAATACAAAACAACTTATGCATCCAGCTAGGAGTGGCCTAGTGGTTAGGGTGGTGGACTTTGGTCCTGGGGAACTGAGGAACTGAGTTCGATTCCCACTTCAGGCACAGGCAGCTCCTTGTGACTCTGGGCAAGTCACTTAACCCTCCATTGCCCCATGTAAGCTGCATTGAGCCTGCCATGAGTGGGAAAGCGCGGGGTACAAATGTAACAAAAAATAAAACTAAAACTATGGAATGGACTTCCGTATGCTATGAAAACAATCCATGGCCATCTAAACTTCAGGATATCATTAAATCCCACCTCTTCAAAAAAGCCTACCCCACCGATCCAACATAACTCCCCACACCCAGCAACACAACATAACCAATGATCGTACTGGACAATTTACTATCCTCATTCCCCTTGACCCCATGACGCCTGAACCACATCTACCTCATTTGTCTACAACACAATCTTTTATTTGTTATCAACCGTAATGGCAAATACCTTTACAGTACTTTGTAAGCTACATTTGAGCCTGCAAAAAGTTGGGAAAAAGTGGGGTATAAATGTAACAAATAAACAAACAAACAAATAAATAAATAATGTGTTACATTTAGGACTTAGTTCTAAAAATCTAAAACAAACTTCAACTAATTCAAAAAAACTGCTGTTAGATTGATTTTTAGATTGAATACATTCACCAGCGTTTCTAGTTATATGAAAACACTTCATTGGCTTCCTGTTACGGAACGGGTCCTGTTTAAAACTTTCTGCTTATTATTTCAGATAGTTTATGGTACTACTTCCCAAATGTAAATTAATAAGATTTCTACATTTCTTTTTGGCACATCTAGATTATTTAAGCAGCTTATTCTTTGTCCTATGGTTTGTTGTCAAATTTGTTTTACTAGGATATTTAATTCTTTTTCCACAGTTTATATTATACCACTTTGGAGTTCTTTTCCTTCTGTTATTCAAACCAAATTAGATCATTTGAGTTTTCATAAGCAATTGGGTGAAGCTATTAGATTTTATATGTGTTATTTTTATTCTAATTTGGATTATTTTAAATGTGAATCGCATTGAACCCTTATTTTAAGGGGAAATACCGATTAATAAGAACAACCTATCTCAGACAGTCTTAAAATACTCGTCGTTACAATTGACCGCAACCTCACACTCGAGAGCCAAGTGAACTCCACAACAATGAAAATGTTCCACTCAATGTGGAAACTTAAATGCATAAAAGCTTTCTTCCCTAGGGAAATATTTCACAATTTAATACAACCAATGGTACTAAGCCATGCAAACTACTGCAACGGAATCTATGCGGGATGCAAAGAACAACTTACTAAGAAACTCCAGACTGCTCAAAATACAGCAGCCAGGCTGATATTTGGCAAATCGCAATTCGAAAGTTCCAAACTCTTCCGATAAAAACTGCACTGGCTACCAATCAAAGAACGCATCACTTTCAAAACCTGCACCCTGGTCCATAAGATTATCTACGGTGAAGTCCCAGGTTACATGATTGACCTGATTAATCTCCCAACCAGAAATAGTACCAGTTCATCACGGACTTACCTGAATCTCCACTACCCAAATTGCAAAGGATGTAAATACAAGACAACCCATGCGTCCAACTTCTCTTACATAAGTACATGACTGTGGAACGCACTGCCACAAGCTGTGAAAACAATCTACGATCACCTAAAATTCAAAAAATCATTAAAGACTCATCTATTCGGAAAGGCATACCCGACTGACCCAACTTAAATGCCTCAACTCTACAACACTTCACTACAAAAGATCGTATTGGACATTATCCTTACCTTTAACCCCACATGCCTGAATCTTATCTTCCCTATTCCACCATAACATCTTTTGTACTTGTCCCCTACTGGACTTGGCGAATGCCTTTACGGTACTATGTAAGCCACATTGAGCCTGAAAATAGGTGAGAAAATATGGGGTACAAATGTAACAAATAAAGATTTTCAGCAAGATCAGGTATACTCGTGGAACCGCACTAGAGGTTTGAAACCTAAAACGGTCACTTTTGATGACAGCTCGAGCAGGTTCAGCGAGGATGATGGTTATATGTGACCCCATAGATCGGAGGACAGCTCGTCCGTTCAGACTCAGGATTTTTTTTTAATCACAGCTCTGAGGTCAGGGAAGAACCAGAGGTAATTTCCCACCAAACATAAATCAGTACACCAGTCATTCTGCAATGAGGAACCATTGTCCACAGACTTGGTCCCAGAACAGACGAGACAAGTATTAATTAATATCTCCTGTACAGTTTTAACTCTGAATCAAGAGAATTTATTAAGTCATGGCCTGTCATTTGTGCCCGCTCCTTGTTGGGACCCCTTTGTTGTCCCAGAAAGTTTGAAACATTTTTTTCTGGTCCTTATATTTGAAAATATTTTTTTTTCTGAACCTCCATCTGACCCGCAGGGTATCTCATCTCATGGCAAACTACCATTGAAATGGATACTGCCTACTCTGTTGATCTGTCTGTTGCAGTGTTTCAACAATTAGTTTTGATGGAGCTGAATTCTAATGATTTTTCTTTGTTTCCTCATCACAATCTTACCTGTCAGGAACAACAAGCCATTCAGGAACTCAGACAACATCCTGAACTTCTGTGGTGACACCAAGTAGTTCAGGTCAAAGGTGCTTCATTTACTAGATTACTTCTAAAGGTTTCCCACTGTAACATCTGAGAACCTGGGCCATCCATGTTCAGTGTTTCAAATCCAATCCTTATTTGACTGGAACTCTAAAGGGCTCACAATCCCAACCAACATAGATTTCCTATTGGGCAATACATCAAGTGTATAAATAAAAAAAGAGGGCTTACACTATACTCCCTATGAGACCTGACTCTGTTAGTGAAGATATAAAAGGACTTCCCATGGAGGGGTACATGGTACCAACTCTGTAGTTGAAGAAGGGGATCTGAGCAGTCTTGTTCATAAAACAAGATTTTTGTTGCTCTTAAATGGTACCACAAACTAGTAGGATTCCAGTTTTCTACTACAAAAGAAATACTTTCAATAATCTCAAAACTTACTTTTATCAAAGCATCCCATATTCATAGGAATATCTTTGTACTTATGTATTTGTGTCCTATTTACATAATTAGAGCTTATGCTCATTTATTCTTGCTCTTGTTTCCCTAGGGCCTGATAGTAAAAAAAAAAAGCTGATCTAAATGTATGCTACCTAAATTTGTGTCCTATTTTCAGCCTAACATAGGGGCTCTTTTATATACCTGGTCTGATAGCACGGATGTCTCAAGCTATGGGATCAGACATGTAATATGGTACCCTGTGCGGTAAATGTAAAAGAGATGCAGGGCAAAACCTTTGCATTTACTACAGAGGCTTTGCACTTAGTGTACATTAATCTTTGCTGTTAATGTGTGGTAATTGCAAAACCTACTAAACTTTCATAAAATGGCCCCTTTGTTGTCCTTTTCCCATTCTTGAGATTGAATATATATCTTCAAACTAATGTGTTTGTGTCCCATTTACATAATTAGCTCTTATGCTCATTTATTCTTGCACTTGATTTCCTAGGTCCTGATAGTAAAAAAAAAAAAAAGCTGATATCCTAAACGTATACTGCCTAATTTGTGTCCTATTTTCAGCCTAACTTAAGGGCTTTTAAGATGCTTAGTCACAAAATATGTATCCTAAATGACCAGATGACCACTGGAGGAATAAAATAATGACACCCCTTACTTCCCCAGTGGTCACAATGAACCCTTCCTACCCCTCAAAGATGTGAATAAAACAGTACATAAAAGGCTCTATGACAACTTCATATGTTATGGCTAGTCCTATTGGAGCAGCAAGCAGATCCTGAAGTAGCCTAGTGGTGGAATGTGTTAGCACCCTCCCCCCCCCCCCCAATAAATAAAACATGAAAAACCTACTGTACCCACATATAGGTGACACTTGCAGGCATAAGGGCTATTGTACTGGTGTATAGTTTGGTATAGTAGGTTATTGGTGGGTTTTGGAGGACTTCCCTTACAATATAAGGGGTAACGGTAAGATGTATACCTAGGACCTTTTATTTGAAGTTCACTGCAGCGCCCCATAGGGTGCTTTAGTGCTCTGCTGGGATGTCTGTGTGGCCAGTATGCAAAAAATGCTGGTTCCTCCTATATCCCAATGGCTTGATTTTGTGTATATTTCACTTAGACTTTTTTTTTTTTTTTCAAAAATGGTCCAAAAAGATAGATCTTTGCAGGTTTTAAGGTCAATGTAAGAGTAGTTTTTGGCCTTCAAAGGGCCCTTTATCAGTGTGCTATGGATTGTGATCAGAGAATAGAAGTACATGTAGAAAAAACATATACAGTGCAATCTGCTTAAGTGCAAGGGTCTGGGACCAAAGAAATACATGCAGTTAACTGGAGTGTGCACTTAACCGTTGTGACACAAAGAAGCTTGACATCTGATAAACATAGGTACAGTACTGTTTATTATACGTACAATATACAGTCTTCATTAACTAACGTTAGGCTTACTTGAAGTAATCAGTCATAGTCCTCTGTACACTCTTGTGTCTGTGAGTTCCATAGACTACGTCTGCCAGACGGTAAAAACTGTCATAGCACTGACATCCAGTGGCCTCCAGATAGGCCCGCACGATGTTGAGACTCTCCAGCGCTCTTGCAAAAGTGACAGAAGGTTGTTGAATTTTGTCAGCATGTGCCTCGCTGCTCATTTCATCATCTGTTTCAATATCAGCTGTTGCCTGCGTGTAGGCACATATCTCAACATAAGTGCTGTTGTCAGCTGTTTGTAGATCGTAATCAACAGCTACCTAGTGATGAAACTCCTCTTCAGTAACACAGGCTGAGATGTCAATAGCCTGTTCATCTGACACGTTTGCAACAGCTGCATCTGTTTTGTCCCTCTCCACATCCCTATCAAAGCTTGCCCACTTCTAGCAGTTCACAATGGTTGCCTGTGTAACATGATTCCAGGCTTCTTTCTGCATATGTAGGGAATCCAACAGTGATAGATTACGAGCCAGTTCAACAGCAAGTTTATCCTTGCCAGTCTGATCATCCATAATGCTCATCAGACGACGTAAGAGCCGAATAATGTTGTTTGAAATTGGCTATTATGCCCTGATCCATAGTTTGGATCAGAGAGGTAGCGTTTGGTGGCACAATTATCACAATGCAACAAAATCTGATGCTTTTATGCCCGCATTCTAGTGTCTAACCTCTTCAGCCACTGCTTCCAAATTTCCCCAGTCATCCATGAATTTGCGTTAGCTTTGTATGACACAGGAAGACGCTTAACATTCTTGAAGCAACAGGGCTGTTTGCTCTTTCCAATGACGAGGGGTTCCAACTTCTCACTCCCATCCATATTGCAGCAAAGGAGGATCGTCAGTCGGTCCTTCGACGTTTTACCTCCTGTAGTTTTGGCTTGTTTGAATGCAAGTGTTCCATCAGGAATTGCTCACCAGTAGAGACCGTTCTTTCCAACCATCCAACAGTGGTTTTGAATTCAGTTAGTCCAAGACTTTCAGCTAGCTGATTAGTTTTTTCCATAAGCAGTGGACCACTGACAGGAAACTGTCTGCTCCTGACTTGAGAGAACCACTGAAGAAGAGCATCTTCTACCTCTTCAGCTTTTCCCGCCCGTTTTCTTTTCCGGTGTGGATTTGTATTGTTTTGCCAGTCTTCCAGAAGCTGGTCTTTCTGCTTCAAGATACGTGAAATTTCACTGGGATTGACACCTTATTCTTTAGCAATAGATGCTTGACTTTGTTTTCTAATTTTTTAAGAACTTCTCTTTATTCAGCCAGTGTTAAAGTCTTACAGTTGTGCGACGATGACAACAATGACGACTCCAGTGTACACTCTAACAACATTCTTTTGCTTCTTCTGCCTGTGGCAGTTAACCAACGAAATTTCAAATTTATCACCCCTTTGTCACGCGCCAATTGGTTTCCATATTCCGTGCGCGTGCTTATGTAGAGTCTTTCCTGCAGAGGAGCGGTCTTAAACCATGCATATAAGTGAATCTTGCACTTATCAGTGGTGTGCTAAACCGAAGTTTATTCCCATAGAAATTGATGGCGCCAAAAATGGGACCGAAGTATGGCATGCAGTTAAACAGAGCATGCACTTATCTGACGTGCACTTAAATGGAGTGCACTGTACAACCAGCAGCTGGCCTTACGGAATTTAAAGGGGGTTTGGACAGATTCCTGAGGGAAAAGTCCATTGAACATTATTAATTTTTAATTTTTTTTTTTTTTTGGGGGGGGGAGGTTGCCGGGTTCTTGAAGCCTGGATTGGCCGCTGTCGGAGACAGCATGCTGGGCTTGATGGACCCTTGGTCTTTTCCCAGTATGGCGGTACTTATGTACTTATCCATTTGTATCACCTCAGGGATCACTCTTAGCCCCTCTTAAATGTGGATCTGGTTACACAAGCTCTTCTGGATTATAATAGAAATTAGGTTATGTTCATTAGTATGGTCAATTAATGGTGATTAAAACTGGATTAAGTAATGGTATGAATGGTTGGTGGTAATAGTGCTGTTTGTATAATATAAGAACATAAGAACATAATCATTGCCATACTGGAACAGACCAAAGATCTATCAAGCCATTATCCTGTCTCCAACAGTGGCCAATCCAGGTCACAAGTACCTGACAAGATTCCAAAACAGTACAATACATTTTATGCTGCTTATCCTAGAAATAAACAATGGATTTTCCCAAGTCCATCTTAATAGTGGCTTCTGGACTTTTATTTTAGGAAGATATCTAAACTTTTTTTAAAACCCACTAAGTTAACTGCTTTTACCTAATTCTTTGGCAACAATTTCCAGAGTTTAATTACACATTGGGTGAAGAAATATTTTCTCCAATTTATTTTAAATTTACTACTTTGTAGCTTCATTGAATGCCCCCTAGCCCTAGTATTTTTGGAAAGAGTAAACAAGCAAATCAGGTTTACCAGTTCTATTCCACTCATTATTTTATATATCTCTATCATATTTCCCCTCAACCATCTTTTTTCCAAGCTGAAGAGCTCCAGACACTTCAGCCTTTTCTCATAGGGAAGTCATTACATCCTCTTTATCATATTTGTCACCTTTCTCTGTACCTTTTCTAATTCCACTATTGGGCTCATTTTCAAAACAGAAAAACATCTAAAAAGTGGCATAAAGCATCATTTGGACATTTTTCTCACAAAAATGCCCAAATCAGTAGTTTCAAATCTTATTTTTAGACGTTTTTCTATGAAGTCCACCAGAAGTACATCCAAATTTCAAGGGGGAGTGTCAGGGGCATGTTCACAGGGCAGTGCCAACACGGTAAGCGGGGTAAGCATGGCAGGGGGGTGCCGCCGCACTATGCTTACCTCGCCCTCCCTCTCTCATTACTCAACTGCCCGCCCTCTTCTATCCCGCAAGATCCCTTTCCTTTTGTTTCTCCTTTTAAATTTGCCTCCGTCCGGCAGCGCAGCATCAGTGAAGGAGGTGGCGCTCCCGATGTGTCTAGCCTTCCCTTCGCTCAGTGTTCCTCCTTCTTCTGACATCAAGGAAATGATGTCAGAAAAAGGCGGGACACTGAGCGAAGGGAAGGCTAGACATGTCGGGAGCGCCGCCTCCTTCACTGACGCTGCGCCTGCGCTGCCGGACGGAGGTAAATTTAAAAGAAAAAAAAAGGAAAGGGATGTTGGGGGGGGGGGAAGAGGGCGAGCAGTTGGGACATGGGAGCAGGAGGACAGCGGAGAGAGGAGTATGGATGCGAGGGCAGGCTTCATGGAAGGGAGAGAGGGGAATTGCTGGATAGGGATGAATGGAGGGGGCAGGGGACAGATGGGCATGGATGGATATGGATGGGAGGGCAGGGCTCAGGGAGAGAGGGTAATTGCTGGATAGGGATAAATGGAGGGGGCAGGGGACAGAGGAGCATGGATGGGAGGGCAGAGCTCATGGAGAGAGGAGAATTGCTGGATAGGGATGAATGGAGGGGACAGAGGAGCATGGATGGAAGGACAGGGCTCAGGGAGAGAGGGGAATTGCTAGATAGGGATGAATGGAGGGGGCAGGAGACAGAGGAGTATGGATGGGCATGGATGGGAGGGCAGGGTTCAGGGAGAGAGGAGAAATTGCTGGACATAGAGGGGAGAGAAGAGAGATGAAGGAGATGAAATGAGGGAAAAGGAAGAGAGGAGAAAAACTGCACATGGATGAAGAAAATAGGCAGAAGCTGAGGACCAGAAAAGAAGAAGAAAGGAGGAAAGGAAAGAAATAAATGGAAAGGAAGCCCTGGAAACAGAGTTAAGAGGACAGATAGCAGCAGAATCAGATACTGCGCCAGCATGATCAGAAAAAGAAAGTCACCAGACAACAAAGGTAGAAAAAAAATCATTTTATTTTCATTTTAGTGTTTGGAATATGTCCACTTTGAGAATTTACATCTGCTATCTTATTTTGCAATTTATAGCCAGGACTTGGGTGTTCCTAAGACTCAAGACGTTTTTCAGCCATAATGGAATAAAACAAAAACATCTAGGACTAAAACTAAGATGTTTTGAGCTAGACCTGTTTTTATAATGAATAAGGCACAAAACGGTGCCCTAAATAACCAGATGGACACTGGAGGGAATCAGGGGTGACCTCCCCTTATTCCCCAGTGGTCACTAACCCCCTTCCACCCCTAAAAATGTGATGAAAAACATTACTTGCCAGCCTCTAAGCCAAACTCAGATGTTATACTTAGGTCCATTAGAATAGCATGTAGATTCCTGGAGTAGTCTAGTAGTGGTGCAGTGCACTGCAGATAGGTGGATCCAGGCTTCTACCTCCCCCTACCTGTTACACTTGTGGAGGAAACTATGAGCTCTCCAAAACTCAACAGAAACTCACTGTACCCACATATAGGTGTCCCCTTCACCCGTAAAGGCTATGGTAGTGGTGTACATTTGGGGGTAGTAGGTTTGGGGTGGGTTTGGGGGGGCTCAGCAGACAAGGTAAGGGAGCAATGGTGAGAAGTGTACCTGGGAGCTTTTTATGAAGTCAACTGCAATGCCCCCTGTTGCTGTCCCGGGATGTCAGAGGGACCAGTCTACCAAAAATGCTGGCTCCTCCTACATCCCAATGGCTTGATTTTGTGGATTTTGCACTTGGACGTTTTTTTCTTCAAAAATAGACCAAAAAACAAAACGTCCAAATCACAAAACAGTATTTTTGAAAAAAAAAAGATAGACATTTTTCTTTTTCGAAAATGACCTTCTTTCCTGTTTAGATTTTGGGCATTTTTTTGCAAAACGTCCAAAGTCGGACTTAGACGTCATATCGAAAATGCCCCTCTATATCTTTTTTGAGATGTGGTGACCAGAGGTGCATGTAGTTTTCAAGGTGCAGTTGCACCAAGGAGTGATACAAAAGCATTATAACATCCTCATTTTTGTTTTGCATTCTATTTGACTTTCTTCGCCACTGCTGCAATCTGAGCAGAGGGTTTCAATGTATCATCAACGATGATACCTAGATCCTTTTCCTTGTCATTGACTTCTAATGTGGAATCTTGCATCACGTAGCTATAGTTTGGGTTCCTCTTTTTCACATGCATCATTTTGCACTTACTCACATTAAACGTCATCTGCCATTTGGATGCCCAGTCTCTTGCAAATTTTCACAATCCTCTTGCGATTTAACAACTTTGAATAACTTTGTGTCATCAGCAAATTTAATTTCCTCACTAGTTATTCCCTTATCTAGATCATTTATAAATATGTTAAAAAGCAGCAGTCCCAGCATAGACCCCTGGGGAACCCCACTAACTACCCTTCTCCATTGAGAATACTGACCATTTAACCCTACTCTCTGTTTTCTATCTTTTAACCAGTTTTTCATCCACAATAGAACACTACCTCCTATCCCATGACTCTCCAATTTCCTCTGGAGTCTTTCATGAGGTACTTTGTCAAACACCTTCGGAAAATCCATATACACAATATCAACCGGCTCACCTTTATCCACATGTTTGTCCACCCCTTCAAAGAAATGTAGTAGATTGGCGAGGCAAGATTTTCCTTGACTAAATCCACATTGGCTTTGCCTCAATAATCCATGCTTATTAATATGCCCTGTAATATTGTTCTTTATAATAGTCTCTATCATTTTGCCTGGCAGCAACATCAGGCTCGCTGGTCTGAAATTCTGAAATTTACCATATCACTTCTGGAACCCTTTTTAAACACCAGCATTACATTGGCCACCCTCCAATCTTCCGATAAAATGCTTGAATTTAAAGATAAATTACTTATTACTAACAACAGTTCTGCAAGTTAATTTTTCAATTCTATGAATACTCTGGAATTTATACCATTTGGTCCAGGTGATTTGCTATTCTTCAATTTATCAAATTGCTGCATTACATCTTCCAGGTTTACAGAGATTTGATTTTGTTTCTCTGACTTATCAGCATTGAACACCATTTCTCGCACCAGTATCTCTCTCACATCTTCCTCAGTGAAGACCGAAGCAAAGAATTCATTTAATCTCTCCATAATGACCTTTTCCTCCCTGAGTGCCCCTTGTACCCCTTGGTCATCTAGCAGTACAACTGATTCTTTTGCCAGCTTCTTGCTTTCAATATACCTAAAAATGTTTTTACTGTATGTTTTTTCCTCCAACACAAACTTCTTTTCAAAGTCTCTCTTGTTTTCCTTATCTGTGCTTTGCATTAGACTTGCCATTTCTTATGCCATTTCCTATTATTTTCATTTGGATCCTTCTTCCATATTCTGAATGATTTTCTTTTAGCTCGAATAGCTTCCTTCATTTTACTTTTTAACCATGCTGGTTATCGTTTGGTCTTCCTTCCTCCTTTTTTAATACACAGAATATATTTGGCTTGGGCTTCCAGGATGGTATTTTTGAACAGCATGCATACCTGATGCAAATTTTTGACCTTTGCAGCTGCTCCTCTTATTTCATCATACTTCTCATTTTATCATAGTCTGCTTTTTGCAATTTAAATGCTACCATATTGGATTTGATCACTGTTATCAAGTGGCCCCAGCACCATTATGTCCTACAGCAGATTTTGTGCTCCACTAAGAACAAGGTCTAGAATTTTTCATCCTCTTTTTAATGGAAGATTTTAAAGATTGTTTTTCAACTCTGCCTTGACCGACATTGCACCCGGGGTCTGTATTTTTGTTTGTGTGAAAGAACTCTATTTAATTTGGTATGTTAAGGGAGAGGTGGAGCCTGTTTCAAGTTCAGACTGACCACCTGGACTGAGAAACATGTGACCACATTCCCACAGTATGGCTTGTTTACCTAAACAGAGAAATTCTCAAGTTTTCTGTAATTTTCCTTAGTTCTGAACATGAGTTCTAAGCCTAATAAAAAAGGGAGTTTCTGTCAGTGAAATTGGGAGCTCGTCTGTGAATAACGTAATTACTACACAGAGAACCATATATCCTGGTCAAAGAAATGCCTGGCTTTCGCTGTGAACAGGGCCCCCCCAGCTGATGATAAGAGCCTGGATGATGTAATGATCAGTGATGGACGTATGTATATTATAATGTATTATTGCTTTTCCTGGTCTAGAAACTCCTAGCATTGCTTGGATGTAGGGACCAGTGATGTAATGATTGTTTATAGGTATTGTTTCTTTTCAGTTATATAGCTTAATTATTGTGTATCATAGAACCTCTAATAAATGTCTCATTTACCTAATATGAATCCAAAAGAATCCACAGTAATTACTGAGTAATCTATGTCATTGAGGCAGGCTGCAAAACTAGGTCAGAACACTTGTTGGATCCTGGACCAGCTGCTTCATAAAGCAGTCCTTGATTTCATCAAGGAATTTTACCTTTCTAGTATGCCCTGATGTTACATTTACCCAGTCAATATCAGGGTAATTGAAATCATCCATTATTATTGTGTTCCCCAGTTCGTTCCCTCCATAATTTCTGATAATATTTCTACATCTGTCTGTTAATCCTGGCCAGGTGGACGGTAGTACACTCCTATTACTATCCTTTTCCCCTTTACACGTGGAATTTCATTCCATAGGATTCCAAGATGTCTTTTGTTTCCTGCAGAATGTTCAATCTATTAGATTCAAGGCCCTCCTTAACATACAATGCTACCACTCCAGCAATTCGACCCATCCTTTCACTATGATATAATTTGTACCCTGGTATGATATTGTTCCACTGGCTATCCTCCTTCCACCAGATCTCAGAGTTGCCTATTATATCTAATTTTTCATTTAGAATAATATATTCTAACTCTCCCATCTTATTTCTTAGGCTTCTGGCATTCGAATATAAACATTTCAAACAGTGTTGTTCCTATTTATATCATGTTCAGCAGTTGAAAGTGATAATTTGCAATCTTTTGACTGGTTTTTATTTAAAGACGCTTGGTCTACTATGGTCTCTATCGCAACCTTGCTATTGGCATACCCTATCTTCCCTGTTTTAGTGATACCTTTGAATGATCCTTTCTTTCAAACCATGCACTTTTGAACAACTGTCAGCCTTCCCCCAGTTCCTAGTTTAAAAGCTGGTCCCACCCTGGTTAAGTTGGAGCCCATCATTTCAGAATAGGCTCCCCCTTCCCCAGAATGTTGCCCATTTCATTACAAAACCCTTCTACCTGATCATCGCCTCAGCCATACATTGAGACTCCAGAGTTCTGCCTGTTTCTTGGGCCCTGCGTGTGGTATGGGGAGAACTTCTGAAAATACTACCCTAGAGGTTCTGGATTTGAGCTTTTTACCTAAGAGACCAAATTTGACTTCCAGAACCTCTCACATACATTTTTCTATGTCACTGGTACCCACATGTACCAAGACAGTCACCTCCTCCCCAGTGGAGGAGTGGCCTAGTAGTTAGGGTGGTGGACTTTGGTCCTGGGGAACTGAGGAACTGAGTTTGATTCCCACTTCAGGCACAGGCAGCTCCTTGTGACTCTGGGCAAGTCACTTAATCCTCCATTGCCCCATTTAAGCCGCATTGAGCCTGCCATGAGTGGGAAAACACAGGGTACAAATGTAACAAACAAAAATAAATAAAAATCCTATCTAGGTGATACATGAGTTCTGCCACCTTTGCACCAGGTAGGCAAATGACTAGGCAATCCTCATGTCCACCAGCCAACCAGCTAACTACATGCCTAACAATCAAATCACCAACCACAACAGCCATCCTAACCCTTCCCTCCTGGGCTTAAGATTCTGGAGATACATCCTCAGTGTGAGAGGATATTGCATCCCCTGGTGGGCTGTTTCTGGCTACAGAATTACTTCCAGCTGCACAAGGGTATGCTCTCCTTTTAGAAGACCTTCCTCCTCCGAGGCAGCATAGGTGCTGCCAGACTGGAGGTGGGACTTCTCTTCAATGTCCCTTTAGGCCTCCTCTACTTTGTCTCCCTCAGCTCCTTCAAGTCTGCTACTCTAGCCTCAAGAGAATGGACTCATTTTCTGAGAGCTAGGAGCACGTTGCATCAAGCACACACATAACATCTCATCTACTGGAGATAATCATACATGTGACACTTAGTGCAAAGACTGGATAATACCACTCTTGCTGTGTCACAACTGTCAGGAATGGTGATCCCTTGGACCAAAGTCGGAGCTTTGGCAGACAAATCACCTAGGCTGGCACTTGCAGGAATCAGAACAGACTGGACTAAGATAAACTAAAAGACTTAACACAGGCAGGACAGAGGTAACTAAACACAATGGACTAACAGATTAAAGACAGGGTAGGACAGAGGTAACTAAACACAATGGACAAAACAAGGACTGGATCCAGACGAGGCAAGGAAAAGAAGGCAAAGGGGCCAGAATTGGAACCCAGACAGGAAAAGGCAAAACTCGGAACTAGATTAAAATTGGGACTGGGACCCAGAAATGCAAGACAAGGCAATACACAGAAGTAGATTAAAACTGGGTCCAGAAAGGGGCAAGACAAGGACAAGGCAAGACCTGGATCCGGACAGGACTAGACTGAAAGAAACAAGACAAAGCACAACTACACAGGTAAGACAGGGTAGGAGCTATGCAACAAGAATAACAGACGCAAGACAATAAACAAGGCAGGGACAGGATTCAGGATTCTCAAACAGGCTTGGTTGGAACAGGATTCTGGGATGGGCTTGGCTTGGCTGGAACAGGATTCTGGAACATACTTGGCTTGACTGGAACAGACTTGGCTTGGCTTGACTGGAACAGGAGAGACTTGGCTTGGCTGGAAGAGGATTCTGGAACAGACTTGGCTTGGCTAGAACAGGATTCTGGAACAGACTTGGTTTGGCTTGACTGGAACAGGATACTGGAACAGACTTGGCTTGGCTGGAACAGGATTCTGGAACAGACTTGGCTTGACTGCAACAGGATATTGAAAGGGACTTGGCTTGGCTGGAACAGGATACTGAAAGGGACTTGGCTTAGCAGGGAACTGGGATAGAACTAGCTCAAACATAGAGCAGGAGCAGAACCTAGCTCAAACACACAACAGGAACAGAACTTGGCAGAAACAGAGCTCAAAAGCCAGGAAGCAAACATAGCAGGCAAAGGATTAAGCGGACTAAGGGAAGACAAACAAAGAAGCAACGTGCTTACCAGCCCCCACAGCTGGAAAGGGAAAGGCCAGGCAGACTGAGAGGCAGCATACACCAAGGGCAGGGTGTGGCTCTAGAGCCAGGCTTTCAGGAACAAGGTACAAAAGCAAACACACAGAAACAAAGCAAGCACAGAAACACAAGACTCAAAGAAACACAGAACAGACCTTCAGGAGTAAGATACTCAGGAACAAATCCAAGCCAGGAAATGCTCTAAACATGTAACACAAGATTAAGACACCTCTTGCAAAGGCAACATATGAAAGCTCCCTGGGTCTTTATAAAGGAGTAGGCTGATGATGTCACAAGTAGAAAATGATGCAGAAGCAGGGAGACCAAAGCAAGGTTTAGCTTCAGGGACACCAAAGCGAGGCTTGGCTAACAGGAAGAACAACAACAAGAAATGAAGCAGAAGCAGGGAGACCAAAGCGAGGCTTGGCTTACAGGAAGAACAACAATAGGAAATGTAGCAGACTGGAGAGGTCACAGAGCTAGATACAGAGAAACAGTAAATCTGAACATAAGGCACAGCCACAACCGTGACATGCTGCTGGACTGCTGTCATGATGGTGACTGTTTCCTTGTCTGTGCTCACCTCGCCCTCTGGTGGCTAGAACCGGTGGCTGCTATGGACTGTCACACGTTCCAGACTTCAGCCCAGTTCGGTCCGGATCTTCCGGGCTGCCAGACTTGCTTTTCTTGTTTGTGCCTGAACAGCACCCGTAGCTGCCTTGTGATTCCTGCATCTGAACTTCAGCTGCTGATGGGCTTTATTAACCACCTGGAAACTTTATTAACCACCTGGAAGCTTAGCCGAGATTGGGTGGCAGAGCCGGTGGCGGGAGGCAGGGATGATGCTGGGCAGACTTATACGGTCTGTGCCAGAGCCGGTGGTGGGAGGCAGGATTGGTGGTTGGGAGGCGGGGAAAGTGCTGGGCAGACTTATACGGTCTGTGCCCTGAAAAGGACAGGTACAAATCAAGGTAAGGTATACACAAAAAGTAGCACATATGAGTTTATCTTGTTGGGCAGACTGGATGGACCGTGCAGGTCTTTTTCTGCCTTCATCTACTATGTTACTGTGTATGTTACTATGTTACTATGTACTATGTTAATATGTTACTATGTTTCTGTGTTTGCCTTTGCATTGTCTAAGGTCCCTGGTATATTGGTGTGCTCTGTGCACTTCTGCCTAGTCCAGTTTCTAGTCTGAGTTCCTTGTCTGGTTCTAGTTAGTTTGTGTGTAGTTTAGTTTTGGTTTTATTGCTTAGTTCCTAGTCTTTTTTCTGGTCCATATTCCTTGTCTAGTTCTTGGTTGTCTGTTTCTTTCTTAGTGGCTGCTTGGGAGCTTTCAGTCCTGACTCTTTCCTGTCTGTGTTTCTTTCTTAGTGGCAGCCATCAGTCCTTGTTCTTGAGCCTGTCTGCTTTCTACCTAGTGTGGTATTGTTTGTCTGAGAGTCCTAGTCTAATGTTCTGCATAGCCTCCCTTGTGTATTCTAGACCCTGTGTGTATCCTGTTGGTGTCCAGTTCCTGCCCTGTCCTGTAAGTTCTGCCGGCTGCCTGCACCCAGGGCTCAACTCCTGGGGAACGGCGGTCAAGCGCAAGTGAAGTCTAGTTGTTCCTGCTCTGCCTGTTCCAGCTTGTTTGCCTCAGCTGCAACTCCATTCCAGGGTTCCAGTCCTGTTCTGTCTTGTCTCTGGTTTGGAGGTGGTTTTGCCTGCCACTGCCACTCCACAGCAGTGGTTCAAGGGCTCACAAACCCAGTGTTTCCGTGAGAAGCCTAACAACTGCTGTCTATTTCTGAGTATTATAGAGTTGTGTAATTAAAACTTCTTAAGGTACTAGGGTTATCAGATGAATATAAAGAGCCCTAAGATTATACGGTATAATATGTAATTTATTTAGGGCCCCTTTTACCAAGTTTCAGCAAATGGGTGCCAATACCCCCTTTTACAGCAGTGGGTAAAAGGGAAGTCTCTCTTTCCTATGGCTGTACAGCAAGTAAAGCACTTGCTGCATGGCCATTTT
Source organism: Microcaecilia unicolor (assembly GCF_901765095.1). Lineage (NCBI taxonomy): Eukaryota > Metazoa > Chordata > Amphibia > Gymnophiona > Siphonopidae > Microcaecilia > Microcaecilia unicolor. The sequence continues at coordinate 203,915,630 of NC_044036.1, read as the reverse complement.
GGGGTTAGCCCTTTAGCGCCACCCATTGAGGTGGTGGTAAGAGCTCCAGTGCTAACCCAGTGGTAACCAGGCAGCTCTCGGCACTGCCTAATTACTGCCAGGTACAGTCCAGCACTACAAAAATAAATATATTTTTGTGGTGCCGGATATGACAGTGCACTAGGGGTGGGAAGTACCAGCAGGCTGCTGCTGTTTAGTGAGCAGTAATGGTCCCAGAAAACAGCAAGGCAAACGATCTGCAAAATCCAACGTGGAAAATGAGCAAGCAGATCAATATATTATCCGAAATATTTTATTGAAGATACCGTATATAAGACAGTTGCCCGACATAGGCCGTGTTTCGCCCAAAAAAGGGCTGCATCAGGGGCTAGTCTGTATCTCTACGAATAAGAACAATGTTGTGTTTCCAAATCACCAGCAAGTAGTCTGCTATCAAAGCTGGAAAAAAATCACGTTTTAAAGCTATGGGGAAAAAGGGCATGGAGATTAGTTAATAAAGTTTGTTTTGTTTTGTATTGTTTTAATTCTGTATTTATCAATAACCTACAATTCCTCTTTTAAACCCAATCTTTAACTTACCAAGCACAGAGCAAAATAATGTCACTTACCCTGAGAAATGTCCTCTTCTCTCAGAATTTCTCTAGAAGAAAGTTAAATAGAACCTTTCCTCTCTATATAGTGGAGATTGCTTCAAAGAAACCCTTTGAAGCTAACCCAGTAATCAGATTACCCTTAGTTACCTTTGCAAATATTCTACTTCCTCACACCTTAATTAACACCCAATTCAGGTCAGCAGTAGTGCTTCCTCTCCAGCAGGCAAAGAACAGAAAATAGTTTTCTTTTATGACAAAGTTTGAGCCTTGCTACTATCCTTTTTAATACTCTTGGCTGTTAATTTTCTACCTCTAGAAAAAGTTTCAGTTTAAAACTATGGGAAAAAGGGTATGTATGTTTGCATTGTTTATTATTATTATTTTCTACTTTTATAAATTGCTTTGCTGTCTTTGTTAAAGATGGTAGTTAAAATTTCAATAAGCAAAAATATAAACAAAGATGGTAGAGAGTCTGAAACCTGAGGCCAGCAGAGGTGAGGAAAATTACAATTACAATAAAATTTCTATTCTGCTAAAAACCACCATTAGATCAATGCGGATTACAATGTAAAATAAGAGCTTTACCAACACTAGAAGAAATACAATATCATACTAAATCTACCACAGCTAACCTAATCCATTACAGACAGTTTCAGTAGACTAGTTAATTTAAATATATAGAAAATAAGTAAGTTTTTATTAGCTTGCAAAACATTCAATAAGATGCAGTCAGTCGCAGCTCCAAAGGGAGAGAGTTCCAGCATTGTGCTGAACAGTAAACAAAGCCAGAATCATGAATAGATTAATAATTCACAATTTTGAAAGTAGACAACTTCAGTAAACAGTGGTACCTAGATCTAAGTGAACAGCCTACAGTACTCACAGCAATTAACTCCACAATTTATGCACTAATGTGTAGAGCTTATACTTACATCAAGCCTCTATTGGAAGTCAATGAAGAGATAGTAAGTGAAGAGTCACATGGAGGCCCATAATCGAACGGTGCCGGCCATCTATATGGCCGGTGCCGTAAAGCGGTGGCCAAACCATATTATCGAAAAAGATAGCCGGCTATCTTTTGAAAATATGGTTGGAGCCGGCCAAATGTCAGCATTTGGGCTGGCTTTAGAGATGGTTTCCGGCAATAATGGAAACTAATGCCGGCGATCTCAAACCTGGCCAAATGCAAGGTATTTGGCCATAGGAGGAGCCAGCATTTGTAGTGCACTGGCCTCCCCTGACATGCCAGGACACCAAACGGGCACCCTAGGAGGCACTGCAGTGGACTTCAAAAATTGCTCCCAGGTGCATACCTTCCTTACCTTGTGTGCTGAGCCCCCATATCCCCCCGAAAACCCACTACCCACAACTCTACACCACTACCATAGCCCTAAGGGGTGAAGGGGGGCACCTACATGTGGGTACAGTGGGTTTTGGGTTTTTTTTGGAGGGCTCAACATTTACCGCCACAAGTGTAACAGGTAGGGGGAGGATGGGCCTGGGTCCACCTCCCTGAAGTGCACTGCACCAACTAAATACTTCTCCAGGAACCTGCATACTGCTGTCAGGGAGCTGGGTATGGCATTTGAGGCTAGCATAGAGGCTGGCAAAAATAAAATAAATTTTTTTTGGGTGGGAGGAGGTTGGTGACCACTGGGTGAGTAAGGAGAGGTGATCCCCGATTCCATCCGGTGGTCATCTGGTCAATTGAGGCACTTTTTTGAGACATAGTCCTAAAAATAAATGGACCAAGTGAAGCCGGCGAAATGCTCATCAGGGCCGGCTTTCTTTCTTCCATTATTGGGCGAAGCCGGCCATCTCGTAACCACGCCCCCATCCTGCCCCCGTCCTGCATTCGCTACCCTACCGAAACGCCCCCTTGAAGTTTGGCCGGCTCCGCGACGGAAAGCAGTTAGCGCTGGCCAAAATCGGCTTTTGATTATACCGATTTGGCTGGGTTCAGGAGATCGCCAGCCATCTCCCGATTTGTGTCGGAGGATGGCCGGCGATCTCCTTTGAAAATAAGATGGATAATCAAATTTACGCCTACTATAAATCAATTTTGCTTCCATATTCTGCAGAATTTGCAGGCGTTTCAAAGATGTCTTAGAACAATCAATATAAAGTGAATTACAATAATCAAGCTGATCGAAAAAAACGTAAGAACAAAATTCCTTGCACAAATCTAGCAAAGCACAGCAAAGGTGACAACAAAAAATAGGAGATAGTTATGATGTGTAGGTCACCTAAAGATTTTATTCAAACATCCAATGGACTCAACACAAATCGTGTTTCAGCCACAAAGGCTGGCCTCAGGATTCAAATTTGTCAGGAGATCAAATTTGTCAGGAGATCAATTAATCTGTCTGCATTAATGGAATATGGACAATACCTTCAATATGGATGAATTCAACACTCTAGCTCTCATTGTCACGTATGTGAATGTTTCCTTGTTTGTGCTCACCTCGCCCTCTGGTGGCCAGAACCGGTGGCTGCTATGGACTGTCACCCGTTCCAGACTTCAGCCCAATCCGGTCCAGATCTTCCGGGCTGCCAGACTTGCTTTTCTTGTTTGTGCCTGAACAGCACCAGTAGCTGCTTTGTGATTCCTGCAGCTGAGTTTCAGCAGCTGATGGGCTTTATTAATCACCTGGAAACTTCTGTGTTTGCCTTTGCATCTTCTAAGGTCCCTGGTATGTTGGTGCATGTTGCACTTCTGCCTAGTTTGGTTTCTTGTACAGTTCCTTGTCTGATTCTTGTTAGTCTATGTGTAGTTTAGCTTAGGTTTGTTGCTTATTTCTTAGTCTTGTTTCTAGTTTGTATTCTTAGTCTAGTTTCTGTTTGTGTCTCTTGCTTAGTGGCTGCTCTACAGCTTTCAGTCCTGTCTCTTTTCTGTCAGTGTTTGTACCCTGTTTCAGTGGCTGCTTGTCAGCTTTCAGTTCCTGTCCTTTAGCTTGTCCATTTCCTGCTTTGTGTAGTTTTGTCTGTCTGTGACTCCTAGCCCAGTTTCCTGCCTTAATGCCCATGTATATTCCTTTCCCCTCTGATCCTCAGTCTCTGTTCAGCCTAGTTGGTATTCAGTTCCTGCCTTGTCCGGTACGTCCAGCCGGCTGCCTGCACCCAGGGGCTCAACTCCTGGGGAAGGGCGGTCAAGTGCAGGTGAAGCGTAGCTATTTCAGTCACAGTTCTGCCTTGTCTCTGGTGTGGGGTGGTTTTGCCTGCCACTGCCGCTCCTCGGCAGTGTCCCAAGGGCTCACGAACCTAGTTTCTGCCTTGAAAACCTGACACTCATTTAGAATCAAATGTCAATACATCTAAAAAGTGAAGTGAAATGATATGACCAATTATGAATACCCATCGATGGCTACACAAAGTTGTACGTGTATTTATAAAAATACATCTAAAGAGGCACACACGTTGGAACTTGATCAAATCTTGATCTTAAAACCAATACAAATCACAAAAAAGGAAGAAATATATACACAAAAAGGTATATTTATTTTTTATCTGGAGCCATGTGTATATATCTATTATTAGCTTTTTAAGTATATTGACATTTGATGCTATATGAGAGCTATAGTGTTGAACACATCCATATTGAAGGTATCATCCATATTCCATTAATATGGACAGATTAATTGATCTCTTGACAAATTTGCCTTTTAGTTCAAATTTATAGACATGGTTTTTATTGACAGAATGTATCTAAGTATATGTGTTTGAGCTTGTTTGATGTGTTTTTATATGTTTTAAAGTGATGTCCATTGATTTTATCAGTATGTATCTTAGTTATTTTATTACTTCTTACACATGTTTGATATGTTCTTATTAAGCTGTAAGAGTGGGACTTCTTCATCTTCGGCAAAAAATTTCCTTAAAAATTAACTTCTGCAAAAAATAGCTTAACTGAATCAAACTTCTTAAAAATGTAATAAATGTAGATCAGCTATAAATACTTAGCTGTGGAGTCTCTTCTTATTGCAGTGAGGCAGACCGCGACCAACAGTGGCCAGGTTTCATCAAAACTGCATCAGGTTCTAATGGTCAGAAAACTCTGTAAAAAAGAAGAGAAAAATTAAACAAAGATCTCAACAGTTCAGTTTAATATCAATCTTCAGTGTCCCTTCAATGCTCACTTCTATACTCCATTCAACATATGATGGAAAAGAAACACAACCCTAGAAAAAATGGTGACTTATTATAACCGCTGACATCAGACGCCCAAGCCGGCAATGGCCAATCACTTCAGAGGCTGGTCAAGTAGTTCCAAAAAAATTAAAAAAAAAAAAGTGACACCATTCAAACTTGGCATTAAGACCCCATGGGGATAGTGTATTTAATCTAAAAATCCATTGTTACTCTTTCAGCAACAAAATTTAGCGTCTATCTCCTCCAATCAGGGATGCAGTGATCTGTTGCAGAACTGCACAGTGTAGCATTGCAAATGAATGCTGATGATCAAAACATTGACTAGCTAATGGTGATGACAGTTTCTGAGTTTTAATAGAACTCTTGTGTTCCACTAAACGTGTGGATAGCTGTCTAGGTGTCTGCCCTACATATAACTTCCCACATGGGCAAATGATGCAGTAGATGACATGGTCTGACTTACATGTTGTATTTGTAATTAAAGTATATTCTCTGTCAGTTGAAGAATCCTTGAAGATCTTTCTCTCCAGAATGTTTGAGCACATACTACATCAATTGCACATCTTATGTCCTTCATATTCTTGTATTGTCGACCCAACCACAGGCAGTGTGGACAGGCATAAAAACTCTTTCAAATTCCATGCTGGAGACAAAGATATTCAAGGATCTTGCTCATATTGTTGGCATTTCAGAATCTTTTTTTATTTATCTATAGATCTTTTTATTCTTTTCCACAACTATTTTTTAGGTAATAATCAAGCTGAGGCAGAACCACTGTTTGAAAATGGGCCTGACTCATCATATTTTTGTTTCAGCTGTCTCAGCCTGATAAAAGCTTTCCTAGTTAATTGTGATATGTAGCTTTTCATAGTCAAATTACACTCCAAAAATATCCTTAGTACCCTCAAAGATGTTTCTAAAGGAAACAGAGAACCTGAAATTTTCAAAGATGAACTAGGAGGATCCCTAGTGGAAGGAGAAAGACATAAGATCCTTATTTTATTAGTATTTAATTTTAATTTATATTGGAAGGCCCATTGTTCCATCAACCTAAGATGACTAGCTATTTCACTCACACTGTCCTTGGCTGATCTAGATAACAGAAATAAGATCGTTATGACCCAGAGTTGTCATTAAAACATTAATAAGTATTGGGAAGAGAGGTGAACCTTGCAGAACATCCACAATAGAGTTCCAGGACTTTGACTTTATTTATTCTTTCTGAACTCTATATATCCTCTTTCTTATGTTTTATTTTGTTTGATTTCTATTGATAACCTTAAAAATCTCTCAAATCGTTATATCAGTCCTCCTGCAAGACCATAATTACCTAAAATCTCCAATAAAAAAGAATAGTCTAGATGGATGCACGATCCAAGATGGCAGATTGAACCTGTACCGGATTGGTAGTGTTTTTCCTTTGTCCCGAGTCTTGTGAATGCGAAAACGTAGAGGGAAGCAGGCAGCCATGGGGAGCCAGGAGCCGCGCTAGTGCTGGATGTGACCTTGAGCCCCGACCATAGAGCTCCTCCCCTGTAGCCCCATAGTACTAGCTCCCCAGTGATGGTGACGTCATCTCTGTAATCAGGAATTGAAGCTGAGAAGGAATGTCTGGGTCTTCAAGTACAAACACCGGTGAACGATGGAACTGAAAATGTTTTCAGTTCCTTACAAGCGGTGGAGAATTCAACTGAAGCTGCGGGAGATCATTTGGCTACAGGGTAAGTACTGACGAGGTACAAATTCCATTTATTACTAGCCTTTTAGAGGAGAAACCATCTGAAGTTACGCTTGACAATTTGTGGGCTTTGATTGCAAACCTGGGTAAGACACATGTCCTCGAATTCAAGTATTGGATACACGATTAACTAAAGTAGAAGAGAAAATGGAAATAGTAGATACAGGGGTGAAACAAACTATGGACAAAATTGAGGCACAAGGAAGAGATGCTGCTCAAATTCAGGATATCCAAACAACAATAATAAAGGGCACAACTAATATGAGATGGAAAATTGAAAATTTGGAAAATTCCCTAAGAAAATAACTTAAAATTTTTGAATTTCCCTAGGATACCTTTGATGACACCTAGGGAAATGTTATGATGCTATATAAAGAAAATATTAGGGGCTTCTGATTAAGCTATTCCCCCATTCTCCCAGGTCTACTATTTACCAAGTAAACCAATATTAGATCAAATGAATTTTGAACAAGATGATCCACCTTTGGATGTATCAGCCATTTTGGAGTCCTCGGACACAGAAAAAGTTTTTCCATCTACTTTATTGGCAACAATGACACTAACTATAGACAAAGTATGGATAATGAAGAAGGTTTTTTAAGAATAAGGATAAGAAATTTATGGGACATAAAATATGTATCTTCCCAGAAAAAGATGTTGTCAATTTTTATTATTAAAGTTGGGAGTTCTTCAGATTGGGGCAACCCTTTACCTTCATTACCCATGTAAATGTGTAATAAGATGCCAGTCAGAAAAATATGTTTTCTTTGAGCCAAGGCATTTAACAGAATTTCTTGTAGTCAAAAGACCATAAACGTGATATGTAAATTATATGTTTGTCATTTATATAGGTGATATCGTTAGAGCTCTGTTAAGAGTAAGACATTGTTAATCTACAGGTTATTTACCTCTGCATGTAGATATATATTTTTTTCCTTTTAAAAATGTATTCCACTTATGTTAATCATGGATCACAAATGAGGACTTAAGAGTATCTATTCTTTTTCTTAATTATTATATAATTTTATGTTCTTTTTGAAATTATCTTGAATAGTATACCTTTCTGTACAAGTGTTTACTTGATTGGAAATTCAAATTGCAATAAATAATTAAAATTAAAAAAATAGAATAGTCTACCAAATCAAATATAGAAGACAAATCAAGTTTCGATAACATGACTTGTTAACCTTGAGACAATAAAAGTCTAACTTGCACTAGCAGCGAACTCAATAATGTTTCAGTACTGAAACCTTGTCTAAAACCTGATTGTGTTCTCAGAAGCAGATCATGTCAATCCAAGTAATCTCCAACTGCCTGGCTACTAATCTTTGGAATAGGTCTAAGCAAGATATCTCCTAAGCTTTGCGGAAACAATCCAGCTGTAAGATGATCTATAATTGTGGTATAAAGCCACACCTTAAATATTGGGGGAGCGGTTATAAGTGAAGCTTTCGGGGACATATCAAACTGGCAGCAGGATTTGGAAAACCTGTTATACAATGTGAAGAACTCTTCCATACTTGGTACAACAAATTCTGACCATGAACGATCAGCAGAAACTGCCTGTTTTTTCACATAGGCAATCAGGCATAATATCAGTATGTCCTTAGTTAATCCTGGCATAATATTTAGTTTAGACTTATGTGTTCTTACTTACCAGATATCATCTCTGCTGATCTTTATTATATTTTTCTCTAGATAGTAACTTCCCATAGAATCTCTTTACTTTGTCCTATTTTTAGAGCTCATGTATGTTTCAATCTGATTATTCCTTGTAATTTATTTGTAAATGTCTTCATTGCTTTCACTATGAGGCCTTTTTACCAAATAGATGTAAAAAGTAGACTTTATAGGGCTCATTTTCAAAACACTTAGACTTACAAATTTTCATAGTATACGTGCTTGAAAATGCACCTCAGTGCATCCTTACGCGGATCCTTCCTGCACACTATGGCCATTTTTACCACAAGGATAAAATGGCCGATTTTTCTATTTTTTTTGTATTATTGGTCATGCACTAATTCTTCCATTAGCACATTGTCATTAGTGCATGAGCCCCTACCACCACCAATTTTGTAGATGGTAACGGCTCGCACACTAACCACACACCAATGTAGTTACGCTAACCAATTAGCATGAAGCATGCTCACTCTCCACCCCCATACCCACCCCCAGTGCTAAAAACTAAGGGGTCCTTTTACTAATACACGTAGGCCCCTATGCACGTACAACACACGTCAGATTAGAACTACCACCTGCCTAACGCGTAACCCAGGCAGGAATTCTAATTTCTATGCACATCCAAAGTGTGCAACAGAAAATAATTTCTATTTTCTACCATGTGGTGCTAACTGGGTGGTAATCAGCAGTGGCGCAGTGATTAGCACCTGGTTAATGCATGAGACCTTATCGCTAAGTCAATGGGTGGCAGTAAGGTCTCAGGCCCAAAATGGATGCACGCTGATTTTTATTTTGCCGCATGTCCATTTTAGGCAAAACAAGGTCTTTTTTGCAGGCATGCTGAAAAATAGACCTGTGTGCATCCAATACATGCGTCTACACCAGCGCAGGCCATTTTTCAGCGCACCTTAGTAAAAAAGCCCCTAAATTTTATTTTTTAGTGCATGGGTAGTACATGACGATCCTAAAATTACCACATGATGCCTGATCGTGGCCTATGGTAAGCACACACACAAGCCACCTACATACTCTGCCACAGCACTAAGAAACACTTCACCACAGCCCTACTCACTATGCCCCTCAAATAGAGGAGCCCAAGTCTGCCAAAGGAGGAAGGTAAAAAGTGCTTGCCACACTCCAGGTATGCACTTCCCAAGTTATTTACTGAATGATATTTTCAAGTTTCAACAGGGGATAAATGGCAGAGACCAGGATTGTAATTATCAGCCATGGATACTTTTCACTGAGAATGACTTTCAAGCCTCATTGAAGAAAGAAAAAGAAAATGAAAAGAATGCAAAAAAATATCATGATTGATGCCATAACAATTCAAATGCAATAGCTGTTGAATCTCTTTGAAATCAAAGAAATGGTTCTACTATCATTCTAAAGCAGCTGTTTTCAATTTCTCCTGGTGTCAGTTGTCAGCATTAACAACAAGTATTACTCCCACATAATCTTCAGATCACATCTGTCTCCCTGGAAGAAATATAGAACTCTGTCTTCTGGAAAACAAAAGGCAAATAAGAAAATAAAATTTAGAAAAGCTATTTAAAAAAACCTAAACTTTTAGGAATGTATTTAAAGTCTTTCTTATCAGATTACCCTGCATCTATCCATCTTTATGGAAAAAAACAAAGTGAATTATTTTAATTATATTCTTTTAAATTTGACTCTTGTTTTAGTTATTTTTTCCTTGGCCTTTTCCTTAAACATAGAGGAGTCCACCTAAAAGCTGAGATCAATATTTGAAAGGTTTGTCTGGCTAACTTTGGAGCCTTATAAGTAACCGAGTTAAGCGTTAATTTGTCCGTCAGTGCATGTTAATCATGCACTATTTATTTTATTGTAATTTTTTCAAGAGAGGTGTGTCATGGCTGGGGAATGGACATGGAAACATTATCCAGCTAGCGCATTCACAATAGCTTGTGTTAACTGGATAACGTGGGGGTTAACATAGGAGCACTTAGCGTCTCCTAAATAAGAGAAGGTAAGTGCTCTCTTATTAATACACTAGTAGACAAATTAGCACAGGACCTGCAAAAATAAAGGATCTAAAAAAGAAGCTATTGTAGGGACCTGTTAGTAATGGGATTAGCGCATGGGAAAGTCTTGCATTAAAACACGCTAAGTAAAAATGCCCCTTTGAGAGTTAAGAAGACAAACCAGAAGAGAAAGTACTGAAACACAATGTTTTAACCAAAGGGAAACAACATGTGAACAACATGTGAAAAATGTATTAAAAAATCTGAATATTTTATCTTTCTTCACAATTAGGGATAGGTTCAGTAAAGTATGCTTAGACAGGCGGGTGGACGCACGCCTAGATTTTTTGTGCTGCTATTTTTATTTATTTATTTAGATTTTGCTCACACCTTTTTCAGTAGTAGCTCAAGGTGAGTTACGTTCGAGTACACTGGATGTATGCTATGTATGCAAGCATCTAATAAAAGGTGCAGAACAAGCTGCACCCTTTACTGGATGTCTGCACGGGGGGCATGCACCAGAGGCCACGAGGGAGGAGCAGGAAGAGGATGCTGAGCGGGATCAGGTTCCCACACAGTCACCAGAGGAACAGCAGCAGCAGCACCATCAACAGTGGAAGAGTAGAAACCTCCAGGGGCTGGTGATATGGAGTTAGAGACTTCATTCTGATTATGAAGGATCTACTTTAATCATGAATAAAGCTTAGTGATTGCCTGTTTTGCTTATTTTGCAATGTTCAACCAGTTGCAAATAGTTGCATTTAGAAATAGAACTAAGCTAGATGAAAAGAAAGTCTAGTGAAGACAAAGGCCTACCATTGATGGAACCCTTCTTGGTATGATACTTGTTTGTTTTGAAACTCTTTTTATTGGTGTTACAAGTATCATACCAAGAATTCTATCAATTGTAGGCCTTTGTTTTCTGAGTTCTAACTAAGCCAGTGCCTTCAGTGAATATAGAGGTGCCACTAGGGTTGCCAACATTTTGACAAAAAAACAACATCTATCTCACCCTAAGTCCATTGCCACACCTACTGTTGCATCTTTGTCCCGCCATCTCAGGAAAAAATTATTTCACAATCTTTACTCAGCTCCAGTAACCAAACCCTGCAAAACAAACAAATAAACATGCAAACAATGCAAAACATTCCAGACTGTTTATAAAACCTGTTATAATAAAGCAGCACTAATGTCCATGACTTATATAGCAACAATCCTACCTATAAAAAGGCAACACACTTCCTTCTAGAAAAACAGAAAAGGACAGTGTAAACTGAATATCTCACAACAACTACATGCTAGCAGAATACCGCTCCTGTGTCACATAAACAAAACACAGACAGATTTTTTTGTTTGTTATTTTGTTTTGGATTACTTGATTCAAATATAATAAAAATGATTTGAACTTTAAAAAGAAAACACAGACAGACCCTCAATAAATATGAAATAAGGGACCACACATCAGTAATAGAGATAAGAAGGCAAAAGAGTAAGGGCACTGTTTACTAAGCTGCACTAGAGGGGAGTTAGTATTTTTAGTGCACACTAACCAAGTAGCTAGGAGGTTGCTGGGCTGTATAGAGAGAGGTGTGACAAGAAGGAGAAGGGAGGTGTTGATGCCCCTGTATAGGTCGTTGGTGAGGCCCCACCTGGAGTGTTGTGTTCAGTTTTGGAGGCCGTATCTGGCTAAGCATGTAAAAAGAATAGAAGCAGCAGGGGCTTAACTATGTGGGGCCATGGGGGCCTGGGCCCTCGTAGATTTGGGCCTGGACCCCCCTCTCAATGACCCTCTCGACCCCCCCTCCCGCCGTCAACCCTCCCCCGCCGTCGCCGTGGGCTACCTTTGCTGGTGGGGGACCCCAACCCCCGCCAGCCAAGGTCCTCTTGCTTCCTGCGGAAGGCTTCGTTCTGTTTCTGACGTCCTGCACGTTGTATGTGCAGGACGTCAGACTCACAGAAACAGAATGAAGCCTTGCAGATCAAGGCTTCATTCTGTTTCAGTGAGTCTGACGTCCTGCACATACAATGTGCAGGACATCAGAAACAGAATGAAGCCTTGCAAGGGAAGCAAGAGGACCTCGGCTGGTGGGGATTGGGGTCCCTCGCCAGCAAAGGTAGGCGACGACGGCGGCGGCAGGAGGGGGGTTGAGAGGGTCATCGGCATGGGGGGGGGGCAAAGTTGGTGGTGGCGGCAGCGGCTTGGGGGGGGGTCGACAATGGCGGGGGGGTCGGTAGCGCTGGGGGGGGGGCTAAAATGTGCCCCCTCACCTGGGCTCTGGACCCCCATCCTGCTGAAGTCTGGCTACGCCCCTGGGAAGCAGTGCAAAGAATAGCTACAAAATAGGTGTAGGAAGAGAGGGTATTCTTTCCTTTCATTTGTTAGAGAGATGTGGTAGCCATGTTAGTCCACTTTTAAAGGTAATCAAGAAATGTATTAAGTTATGTCCAATAAAAAAGGTATCATCTTATTTTTTTTCATGTTTTATTTATATTGATTACCTTTAAAAGTGGACTAACATGGCTACCACATCTCTCTAACAAATGAAAGGAAAGAATACCCTCTCTTCCTACACCTGCAAACAACCCCTTTTAAATGTTTTCTTTCTGCTTCAGCTCCAGCGTTACTGTATTCTAATGAACCCCAAAATTTAAAAAGATAATCATTTTTTTATTCCTTACTGGCCCAACTCTCAAATGTTTCATTTATTGACAATCTTTCAAGCAAAGCAATACATCTCACTCAGTCTTTCAATTCCAATGTCAAAACATTAAATCCGCTTGAGCTTCCTCTCGATAAACACATCATTGCTGAACCACAACTTAAGGGTAACATTTCCTTGTTTACTGCTTATCTCAGACACCTGAGAGCTTCTAGAAGTCTAAAAGTTCTGCTCACACATCAGCTCTCACATGACAGGATAATTCACCCTGCCTAACACTCTAGGGGGGAGTTTCAAACTTCTACAGATAGGCACTCACATACACACACATCTCTTCATTCCAGTTTCTCCCTCCCAACTGCCCAACTCAGCAGTTTAGAACCTTGCCTAGGACACTGACAGAACCCTGCATAGGATTCTGTCAGAGCTAGGCACCTGCTGAATTCTAAACTCTGCCTTACTCCCTGACACAGTCACCACAGGAAACCCCTGACAGCAGAAACAAAATCAAAGCACCAGTCACTTATCTCTGCCAGAAGTCTTTTTCTGCAACATGCTTCGGTGTCCTTATGCTCAGACCCACCTTCCACTGCACAGCTCTGCCACGAACCTGCAGCACCAGCCACCAGCAAGCACTTCAGCTGCGTTCCCTCCATCTCTGTGTGCGTGCATGCACTCCAACTGTGGGCCACCAATCCTGGGCCCAAAATACAGCTTCTTTGGAACCTCTCCCCCCGCTCTCCAGACAGTCTTCTTCCTAGGGTTACCATTTTGTGTCCTCTGAAAAAGAGGACACATGTCATGCCCCCTACCCCGCCCCGCCCCCACCATGCCTCATGCCCCGCCCCTGCCACAGCCCTTCGGGTCCTCGTTCCGCCCCCCCCGTCACATAGTCCCCTCCCCCCGTCACATACCCCCCCCCCTCACTTACTATCTAGCCCTGGTGGTCTATTAGCGTCTTCTCTTCGGGGCAGGAAAGAGCCCCCTCTTTCCTGCCCGGAGCGCTGCCTGCCCTTGCCTGCTGCATCCTCCTCGTTCTGGCTGGGGATTCAAAATGGCCACCAAGAGTTGAAGCGGCCTCGCGAGAGTTCAACTCTCGGCGGCCATTTTGAATCCCCAGCCAGATCGAGAAGGATGATAGACAGGGGAGGCAGCGCTCCGGGCAGGAAAGAGGGGGCTCTTTCCTGCCCCAAAGATGTCACTAGACCACCAGGGAACATGGTAAGGAAGGAGAGGGGACGGGATACCAGACCCACGGCGCCGATTGCCCGTCCACACGCCCACCGCACGCACGCGCCTGCCCGCACCCGCGCCCACGTTTGTCCAGAAATCCGGACAAATGTGAGCGCGGGCAAAATCCGCCGGACACCCCGGACATGCCCTCAAAAAGAGGACATGTCTGGGGAAATCCGGACGAATGGTAACCCTACTTTTTCCTCCCTAGAGGCTTGAAAAATTGATGCAAGTCCTTTGTATTGGGCCTCCCACGCATGCTCAGCTCACAACTTCACTGCTGCGCATACATGGTGATATCATAAGTATGTGTGGGCCTTCTGACCAGGCCCAAATCTTCTCTGTCTCAATCTTCCCAGCACAACCCCCAACACGGCAACAGCCCTGCCGCACTCATGCTCCCAGCCTCTCAACGCCACCACATGGAAGCAATCCATGGTCCTGCCTACCACAGCCTTAGACCCAAATATGGAAATATGGACAACTCCCAAGTACAACTCCATATTACCTGGGTCCTGTGGTGTGGTGGAGATCCAGTTTGGGAGTTGTACTTGGGAGTTGTCCATATTTCCATATTTGGGTCTAAGGCTGTGGTAGGCAGGACCATGGATTGCTTCCATGTGGTGGGAGCATGAGTGCGGCAGGGCTGTTGCCGTGTTGGGGGTTGTGCTGGGAAGACTGAGACAGAGAAGATTTGGGCCTGGTCATATAACCCATATGGTTACACTGTGACTACAGTCTATCTTTGGACACGAGGGTACAAATGTCTCCCAAACCCCCTAGACCATAGATATGGTCACTCCCAAGCTCCACTGCAGGCAAGCTGGAATGGATGAGTGAGGTGAGAATGGCCCTGAATAATGAAACTGAATTGAATTGAACTGAACTAATCTGTTTGCGGCCTGGGGCTGGAGAAAACACACAGGTGAGGCCCTGGTTACACAAAGCAGGGCTACCAATTAGCATGTGCTGAATGCAAAGACGCCCATGAGAACTGAATGGGCTTCTTTGCATTCAGCATACTGCTAATTGGTAATGCCACTTTGTAAAAGGAGTGCAACTCAACAGTGTTTCAGGATTGGAAGATATGCTGGATCCATGGGAAGAAGGAAGGTTGGAAGGAGGAAAGGAAAGGGAGATAGAACTGCTGGACAGTAAAGTCAGGGAAGTGGGAGCTTAAGACCACACAAAAAAAATGGCTTTTGTATTGCTAGTTTTAAGCGCCTGCAAGCAGCCAGCCTGACCATTGAAAAACTACTACTACTACTACTACTATTTAACATTTCTAAAGCGCTACTAGGGTTACGCAGCACTGTACAACTGACCAATCTGGTTGGAAAAGCTAAAGAACAGTTGAGCACAAAGAGAAAGAAGGAGAGGCAAGGCCATCTGATACACTTCACATTCTTGTGTGAGACCAATAAATCAATAATATTTGTCTCTGCTGTCTCTATCAGCCTATCCATTTTAATAATTTGCAATCTGTAGTAAGTAGTTTCTAATTTGGCAGAAACAATTCCTGATACCAGAGATGAACTAGAGTGATGTATTTTGTGTAAGTGTTGAGGAAGGACAATTCCCAAAACCATATCCCATTCCCTAAAGCCCTCTGCAACAGGGCTATGGATGGGCCTGATGTGAACACTGTCCCAGAAGTCTGCTTAGCATCAACCAATCTGTTTCTGTTTATTGTTTCCTTGTTTTAAATTCTGGCATCCCATGCTGTGTTTTTGAAATGGAACTTGTTTAAGCTCCTCATCTGTGGTCCCAGAAATGATTATTGTGAGATAGCTGTCCCCAACCGATGTCTAATCTGCTGTGTAGCCTTCATACTTATCCTGTTAAATTCTTCCAGCTCTCACTGATTTAAATATACATCTGGCTAGTTGATTAAACCAAGCATTTACATTTCTCTGAGACTCAATGGCTGCATGATCTGTCACAAGGTGAGGCTTTGCATTTAAATCTGTGTCAGAAAAATATAAACTATCCCTTGTTTACTCTGCCACAGGAGCCTTTAAGCCTAACATCTGCATTACATTTTTGTACAGATCTGTAATTTATGTTATCATGCTGCACATTTGAGTTTAGTTTTGTTGATTGGAAGTCTTAATATACTGCTTTTCGACCTTAGACAAGGACACAACATAAGTGAAACACAAAAGAGGAAATTAGAAAGATGGAGGGATATACAGGAAGACATACAGAGAAAATAAGAAATTATTAGAGGGACTAAGACTGAAATTGACATGGAAAGGCAGCATAAGGGAGAAGAAAGAAATATGTGCGAATGGAAGAGGGTGTCATGGATTTGATATACTATCTTTCCATGGTACAAGCAAAGTGGTTTATATGTATTATATGTAGTTACTTTCTCTGTCCCTAGTGGGCTCACAATCTAACAAATTTTGCTCATTCACTCACACTATTGAGGACCCAACTCACTGAAAAGATGAAATCCTAGGGTTGTCTCTGTTTTCTGATTCTGCTGGACCTAGCTTTTCAGTGCACTGTGTAAAAATCTAAATGAGAATTAGGCTGTACCTTCTAATCTCAAAATTCTGTTTTCTTGAAACACAGCAGGGATTAGACAGTGCTTTTTTTGTGCCGGTACGCACCAGTACGGCATACCGGCACCTTTTTTTCTGAGGGCCACAGCTCCCCTACATTCCGCTCTTCCCCCTGCAAAATATTCAATTTACCAAAGTTGCAGCGGCGAACCGGCGGGCAGTGACATTAAAGGCAGCCATAGGCGCCGACGCTGTGGGTGCTCGATGACCTCTAATATTTCACTCACCGGAAGTTCGTTCCCTCCCTCCGCGTTCCAGGCTTGTCATCCCTCCTTTCCTCCCTCCCAGTTCCAGGCCCCCTCAATTCGAATTTTAAAAGTCATCTTGACTTACCTCGTCGGGGTCACAGCGGCCGGCAGCAGCAGTAAAAAGCGTGCAGGCTCGGTGGCTACTTCAGTTTTCCCTTCTCTCTCTCTCTCAGCTCTGGTCCCGCCCTTGCGGAAACAGGAAATGAGGGCGAGACCAGAGCTGAGAGAGAGAGAAGGGAAAACTGAAGTAACCGCCGAGCCTGCACGCTTTTTACTGCTGCTGCCGGCCGCCGTGACCCCGACATGGTAAGTCTGTTTATATGCGCCATGGCTGGTGTAAGGGGTGTGGCTAATGTGAGTGGAGCCATATGTGGTGACCCCGCCCATAATGAGTACCGACACCTTTTTCTACACAAAAAAAGCAGTGGGATTAGACATTATGGGGTAATTTTAATACAGGTTGCCTGTTATATATGCTTATGTATCTCTATAACAGAGATGGGTGGCCACAGTCCTCAAGGGTCACAACCCAGTCAGGTTTTCTACACTGAATATGTATGAGATCCATTTACATACAATGGAAGCAGTACATGCAAATCAATCTCTTGCATATTCAGTATAGAAATCTTGAAAACCTGACTGAATTGTGACCCTCAAGGAACGTGGTTGCCTACCACTACTCTAGAGGCCGACTGAAACTGCTTTTTTTCAGTTTCAGCTGAAATCAAATCTGCCACTGAAAGTATCTGAAAGTTTTCAGACAAAACCAAAAGTGAAGCCGAAACTCATCTCCTGAAACTAAAACTGAAAACTCAAGTTTGGGTTTTGTGAATGTGACAAACACAAAGCAGCAATGATGAGGCAGTAGTTGCTTTAAAATGTCTTTAATAAATCCAAAACAACCTTATGGTCAGTGGAATTGCTAGATACATATTACTTTTTCATTGTTCCATTAGCCCAACATGTTTCGGCTACTGCCTGCTTGAGGAGCAAATTTTTAAAAAGTAAAATAGACAAATATTCCACCTAGGTTGCTGCCTATAAAGTTTATTGGCTTGATTTGCACTTGTGCAATGTTGGGGACCTGTTTTAAGCTTTATACTGTGGGGTGACGATCTCTGCGAGTACAACCTTGGGAGGCATTTTAAAACAACTACTGGCTCATCATTGCTGTTTCGTGTGTATGATATCTGGATTGCAGCATTTTGGACCTATGATCTTTGATTTTGTGTGAATGTGAACCAGTGAGGACCACTGCGGATTGTCAGAGTTTGCAGTCTGTATCCCTCTGCTAAACCCACAGTATCTAAGCCATATTTTACTTTTAAGCTAAAGAGCCTCCACACACATGGACTGCAGTTAATGAAAACTGAATCTAAATGCCACGGTGCTTTTACAGTGGTCAACTTTGCACCACACTTGGAGTAACAGCTGACGCCATAATTCCAGTGCTGTGTTACAAGGTTCGGTTCTTGAGCCTGGTTTTTTTTTTTACCATTTTTGTAAGTGAAATTGCTGAAGGGCTGTCTAAGTAGAGTTTGCCTCTTTGTGGATGATACCAAAATCTGCAATAGGGTAGACACCCCTGATGGTGTGGATAATATGAGGAAGTTAGAGGAAGGGTCTGGAATTTAGAAACTTAAATTTAATGCTAAAAGAAATGCAGGGTCATGAATTTGGACTGCAAAAACCCAAGGGAATGGCACAGTTTAAGGGGTGAAGAACTATTGTGAATGAAAGAGGAGCGGGACTTAGGTGTGATCATATGTGATGATCTTAAGGTGGCTAGACAGGTAGAAAAGGCAATGGCGAAAGCTAGAAGGATTCTTGGGTGCATAGGGAGAGGATTAGCCAGTAGGAAAAAGAAGGTGATGATGTCCCTGTATAAGACTCTGGTGAGACCTCATTTAGAATATTGTGTACAACATAAGTATATAAGTATATATGTATTGCCATACTGGGACAGACCAAAGTTCCATCAAGCCCAGCATCCTGTTTCCAACAGTGGCCAATCCAGGTCACAAATACCTGGCAAGATCCCCCAAATGTGCAAAAGAAATAAGCAGAGGATTTTCCCCTAGTCCATTTTAATAATAATCTATGGACTTTTTCTTTAAGAAGCCGTCCAAACCTTTTTAAAATCCCGCTAAGCTAACCACCTTTACCACATTCTCTAGCAACGAATTCCAGAGTTTAATTACACGTTGAAGAAAAATTTTCTCCGATACATTTTAAATTTACTACTTTGTAGCTTCATTGCATGCCCCTAGTCCTAGTATTTTTGGAAAGAGTAAACAGATGCTTCACATCTACCCATTCCACTCCACTCATTATTTTATAGATCTCTATCATATCTCCCCTCAGCCATCTTTTCTCAAAGCTGAAGAGCCCTAGCTACTTTAGCCTTTCCTCATAGGGAAGTCGTCCCATCCCCTTTATCATTTTCGTTGACCTTTTCTGTACCTTTTCCACATCTATTTTTAGATGCGGTGACCAGAATTGCACACAATATTCAAGGTGTGGTCGCACCATGGAGTGATACAAAGGCATTAGAATGTTCTCATTTTTGTTTTCTATTCCTTTTCTAATAAAACCTAACATTCTATTTGCTTTCTTAGCTGCCACCAAGCACTGAGCAGAGGGTTTCAATGTATCATCAACAATGATACCTAGATCCATTTCCTGGTCAGTGACTCCTAATGTGGAACCTTGCATTACGTAGCTGTGGTTTACATACATCACTTTGCACTTGCTCACATTAAACGTCATCTGCCATTTGGATGCCCACTATCCCAGTCTTGTAAGGTCCTCGTAATTTTTCACAATCCTCTTGCTAGTGCTAGTTTTAAACATTTCTTCCTGATTTTTCTGACATTTGTTTTGTTCTTTCTTTCTTTGGAGATCATTGTATGTGTGCTAGAACATTTTTTTAAGCAGGCAAATTGATTGTGTGTGAGGTAATTCAATGGTATACCTGCCAAGAAGTGATTTCTGAGCACTTAGGGCAGTGGTTACCAAACCTGGTCCTGAAGGCACCCCAACCAGTCAGGTTTTCAGGATATCCATGATGAATATTCATGAGAGAGATTTTCATGTAGTAGAGACAGTGCATGCAAATACTATCATGAATATTCATTGTGAATATCCTGAAAACCTGACTGGCAGAGTTCCCTCCAGGACCAGGTTTGGGAGTCACTGACCCACTGCTGCTCCTTGTGATCTTGGGCAAGTCACTTAACCCTCCATTGCCTCAGGTACAAACTTAGATTGTGAGCCCTCCTGGGACAGAGAAATATCCAGTGTACCTGAATGTAACTCACCCTGAGCTACTACTGAAAAAGGTGTGAGCAAAATCCAAATAAATAAATAAATTAGGGTCACATTCAGTAAATGCCACAAAAAATTAGGCACCAGAATAATCCACGCTCAGTGGCTGAATATCACCTATGTGGGGGATAATTTTATAAAGGAATTTTTGGCATAGATGCTTTTTTATGTATATATAAAAGGGATTTTATAAATTTATTCCAGTGGTTACATACGTAAAGGTATGCGCAATGACATACTTTTGTGTGATCCTCATGTAGGCATGTGCAGTTTTCTTGTAAATGCCTATGGCTTCAAACTAGCTCATATTTCTTCCAGTTTACCTTTTGTATTTTATAAAGACATGTAGGTGCCTATGGGGCTCAATTTTGAAACAGAAAAACATCCAAAAAGTGTCAGAAAGCACCATTCGGACAGATTTCTTCTCAAAACGTCCAAATCGTCATTTTCAAAACCTGTTTTGCAGATGTCTATTTATGCATTTCATCTGTAGTACATCCAAATCAAAAAGGGGTATGTCAGGGGAATTTTGAAGGCAGGGTTAGGGTGGGCTTAGGGCATGCCTAACACTTGGATGTTTTATAGCCATAATGGAACAAAACCAAAACATCTATGATGAAAACTTCAATGTTTTTGTCTAGACCTGTTTTTCTAATGAATAAGATACAAAATGTTGCCCTAAATGACCAGATGATGATCCCCTCTCACTCCCCTAGTGGTCACTGACCCCCTTCTGCCCCAAAAAACGTGAATAAAAATAGTACTCATAAGTGTCAGGTCCTCGAGGCAGGACCGGAATTCGTGAGCTCCTGGACCACTGCCGAGGAGCGGCAGAGGCAGGCACGACCACCCTGGAACTGGATACAAGGAAGAGCAGGACTGGAACGCGGGACTGGAGTAGTAACAAAGGTAGGCAACTTAGAACTTGTCCTACCACTCTTATAAGATCTGCCCCTCAACAACTCAAATCAGACCTCACGAAGCACCTGAACTACATGCTACAAAATGGCCTCTTCTCAAAGGATAAAGGAAACATTCTACTTACTCCTTTACCTAAAGATGCAAAGAAAAGTGTAAGCCGCATTGAGCCTGCCATGAGTGGGAAAGCGCGGGGTACAAATGTAACAAAAAAAAAAAAAAACTATCGCCCAGTAAGATCTATTCCACTGATAACCAAACTTATGGAAGGTATAGTAACTAAACAATTCACTAACTACCTAAACAAATACTCAATTCTTCATGAGTCTCAATCAGGATTTCAATCTAACCACAGCACTGAAACAGTACTAGTGACTTTAATGAATAAATTTAAACAAACAATTGCAACTGGCAACAATATTCTTCTCCTACAATTTGACATGTCCAGTTCCTTCGACATGGTCAACCATGAAATATCACTATGGGGCTCATTTTCAAAATACTAAGCCTTACAAAGTTCCATAGTAACCTATGGAACTTTGTAAGGCTAAGGGCTTTGAAAATACGCCTCTATATATCCTAGACTACTTTGGAATTGGAGGTAATGTTCTTAATTGGTTTAGAGGATTCCTAACCACAAGATCTTACCAAGTAATAGCGAACGTGGAAATATCAGTCCCTTGGACACCCGACTGTGGAGTCCCCCAAGGATCCCCCCTCTCGCCAACCCTCTTCAACCTAATGATAATACCCTTAGCTAAGCTACTAGCTAACCAAAACCTCAATCCCTACATATATGCAGATGATGTCACGATCTATCTCCCGTTCAAACATGATCTAAATGAAATCATCAACGAGATCAACAAAAGCTTCCAAATCATGCATTCTTGGGCGGATACATTCCAGCTAAAACTTAACGCAGAAAAAATACGTCTTATACTTACATCACAACATAACACAAGTAAATTCACCACCATAACCACACCAAACATCTCCCTCCCCATCTCAAACAACCTGAAAATTCTTGGAGTTAGCATTGATCGAAATCTCACACTTGAAACTCACGTGAAGAACACAACTAAGAAGATGTTCCATTCCATGTGGAAGCTCAAAAGAGTAAAACCCTTCTTCCCGAGATCCATTTTTTGCAGCCTGGTACAATCAATGGTGCTAAGCCACCTAGACTACTGTAATGCACTCTACGCTGGCTGCAAGAACAGGTTATCAAGAAACTCCAAACAGCCCAAAATACAGCAGCCAGACTTATATTCGGAAAAACAAAATATGAAAGTGCAAAACCCCTAAGAGAGAAGCTTCACTGGCTCCCACTTAAAGAACGCGCTGCGTTTAAGATTTGCACGATTATACATAAAATCATTCATGGAGACACCTTGACCTACATGCTAGACCTCGTAGACCTGCCTCCTAGAGATGCTAAAAGATCTGCCCACAAATTTCTCAATCTACACTTCCCCAGCTGTAATGGGAATGAAGTATCCAAACTATAGCTATATGATGCAAGCTTCCTATTGGGAGTCACTGCCCATGAAAACTGGGGGAAAACGTACTTCTTATCTGATTATGATGGGGTTTATAGAACACTGCCACTCACCCTTAAGAAAAGTCCCTCTCTAAATAGCCTTGGTTACCTTAGGAGCACTGATCCCACCCTGGGAGGAAGTGAGCCGGGAGTGGCGGAGTCAATACCTGGGAGTTTAAAAGACAGGGCAGGTTGAGGTTGTATTCCTCTTCTGCCTCATTTTGGGGGTGGACTATGGGATTTATGAGCCAGGTTCACTTGGAGTAACTTCTGTCACCTGTGGAGGGGAGCAGAATCACAGATATGGGTGTCTATTGGCTGGTATGATGATCTTGCTGAGGTGGGATATTGGTTGCAGGTTCTGGAACCATCTAAAAGGAAGGAGTGTATTTATTTGTTTGTTTTAACATTTGTACCACACATGTTCCAAACTGGTGTAGGTTTAATGTGGCTTACAATTTAGTTATATTAGCAATGTTAAAGAGAAGTTTAGATCAGACATAGAAATAATCTGTTCTGTCAGTGTTTCTAGATTGTGGTGTGTTGGCCGGAGTCATCTTCAACAAGATAAAACTTTACCTCAAGGGAGATGGAATGTCAGTATGTGTGTGTATATATATATATTTTTTTTAATGGGTTTCCCCACCCCTTCGCAGGAACATCCTGCGAGGACGCCCTCAGGAAAACTTGGGCACCCCGTTCGATTATGCCCCTCCACATGCCAAACAGGTACACAGGTACACACATATGATATCCAAAAATGGATCCAACATCTTTCCAGATTTGCATAACATTACAAATGACTATACATTTTTCATACGCATTTTCCCCCGATTCTATAAAAGACACCAAAAATTGCATGCACAAATTTAGCTGTGGGTCTGATTTGTGCACACAATTTAATAGAGTAACAAGTCAATTAGTGACAATAATTGGCCTTTTAACAAGCAAGTATTGACACTAATTACATTTAATTGGAAGTTATGTGTGTAAATTTAGGCGCAGGATCCATGCCTCAAATTCACATGCGGCTTGAAAAAGGGGGTTGCGGAAATAGGAGGGGCATGGTTTTCAGTTACACTCATAATTAGAATATGGATGCTCCACATGTAAATATAGGAACAGGTATTTGCACCACATTTTGGTACAAATGGTGATGCCTCAATTTACTCCATGATTTCTTCACTTAAGTGCTATTCTATAAACTGTGCCAAACTTTAGGCACAGTTTATAGAATACCACTTAAGTGTGTGTGTGTGTGTGGGGGGGGGGGGGGGGGGGGGGGGGGTTCTGTGACAGTGTTTTAGCCACCATTTATAAAATTCACCCCTCTATGTACATTAGCACCAGTGGGGATTCAACTGTCACAGATGCTTTCATGTACTGTAAGGAAACTTCAGGAGCTCTTCTACACTGGTACCTATAACAAGGAAGCTTTCCCAATGTTAGATACAAAAAGATGTTTAGCTAAAAAAAATAAAAGAATCAGCCTTTTTTAAATCAAACAATATAAATAAATAAATATATACACACACACACACACACACACACACACACAGAGTACAGACCTGTGGTGAAGAGGTGCTGAAAGGAGAGCTGCTGTACCCTGTGGCTGCTGAACAATGCAGAGGGGAGGGGGCCCCCCTGCAGGAGGGCCCCAGGCTGAAAGGCCTAGCACACTTGGAGCTGAGAAATACTATGAAGGGGAGGCTTCCTCCACCCAAGCCCCAAGCATGCAACCAGGAGAACCAGGAGAGCCCAGGCCTGTGGACGGAGGAAGGACCAGAGCCCAGCAGCGCTTGCTGAGGAGCCAGCTCACCCTGACTGTAAGTCCTGGCCATAACATTCCTAAGCTGGGTGAAGAACAGGGGGCAAGAAGGCAGGGCCCGGGTTCCAGAGCAGGGTTCTCTGCATCCAGTATCAGAGGAGAGGTGGTGGAAGAGAATAGCGGAGAGTCTGAAGAGGACGTTAGTGAGGAAGAAGAGGAGGAGAAGGAATCCAGGCCTAGGGCCTGGCAGAAGAAAGAGGCCCAGCATATGACTCCTGAAGAGGTAATTAGATCAGTGAAGAAAATGAATCGAGTAGAAGGTGAAATAGAGGTACTGAGGAAGCGGCTGAAGCTAGCAAAAACTATGTGTAACCTGGCTTCCACTGGCCCACGAGACAAGTATGTTAAGGGAGTTGAAGCACTCCAGAAGCGGCTTACAGCAAAACAAAGGCAGCTGCAAAAACTAAAGAACTGCAGAGATAATCCCCTTCGTGAGGTTTTCCTGAACAGGGAACGCATGCAGCAGACCCAGACGCAGTCCCAGATCCAGCAGGAAGCAGAACCCAGAGACACACAGGACTCCGTGGTTCCAGACACCCCAGAGGCTATGCTGGAAGGGACAGCAGGGGAAGAGAAACAGCAGCAGCCAGAAGGAGGGAAAGACAAGACTGACACAAATAATTCCCAGTTATCACCAGTATTTTATTTCCTACAGGATTCCCAAGAGCTAGGTGCTCCATCCACTTACCAGCCTTGTAGAACAGAGGCTCCTAGTCCAGTTGTGGCAGGTACTGTGGATAAGGAGGGGCTCCAGCACTGCATGCAGCAAGAGAGCCTGGCAAGTTTGGAACACAAAAGAGCTATGAAACTGAAAAAAATTCAAAAACGTCCCTTATACTTAGAGAGCTGGCAGGGCATAGCCGAACCCACAGAGAAGAGCTCAGGTTTGCTGGGAGAGACAGAGAAGAAAGACAGCCTGGAGAATCAGAACAGTTTGAATGCTGAGGAGAATCAGAACAGTTTGAATGCTGAGGTAGGAGAAGAATCACTACACACTGAGCAAGTACAGAAGTTACCAGGAACAACGGGAGGGAAAGTAGAGCAAAAACAAGGGGTTTTGCAGATGGAGACAGAGACTAAAGAGGATGGGAAAGTACAGGAATGGAGTAGTGGAGTACTACAAGAGATGGAAGAAGCTGAGAGCAAATATGGTGGACAGAGGGCGGGAACATCGTGGGAACACCACAGTCACTCATGGACAGAATTGATAGGGCAGACCTCTGAGCAGGGCTGTCCAAGAGCTGCCATCCAATCTCAATCAGAAGTGCTGATGACATCATGGGGGAAGCTCAGTGACAGGCAGGGGCTCCCAATAGATTCTGCCACTCAGAAACAAGAAGAAAGAGCAGAAGGGAGCTTCTCAGAAACTCATGCCCATCAAAGCAGGAGTCCCAGAAAGGAGAGAGAGAATTGTGGAGAGTGTCAGCTGCACCAGGAGGCGGAGCCAAGACCCAGATCGAGTGAGACAGGGCATGGAGGAGAGTGTCAGCTGCACCAGGAGGTGGAGCCAAGACCCAGACTGAGTAAGACATTGCCAGATACAGAGAGAGTACATGAAGGAGAGTGTCAGTTGCACCAGGGGGCGGAGCCAAGTCCCAGACCCAGTAAGACAGAGCATGGAGGAGAGTGTCAGCTGCACCAGGAGGCAGAGCCAAGACCCAGACTGAGTAAGACAGTGCCAGATACAGAGAGAGTACATGAAGGAGAGTGTCAGCTGCACCAGGAGGCGGAGCCAAGACTCAGACTGAGTATGACAGTGTCAGAAACAGAGAAAGTGCATGGAGGAGAGTGTCAGCTACAAGAGGAGACAGATCCCAGACCTGGTCTGAGTGGGACAGTTGCAGAGCAAGGGAACGAGTGCTGGTTGGGAACAGCAGCAACTGGCAAAGGACTGGAAGTAGAATATTGCAGAGGGGGAAGAGACAGAAACAGCACAAGTGAACTGAACATAGTGGGGTTAGTGGACATGGGAGAGGAGGGAGGGGAAGAGAGGGGGAGGGGAGGAAGGCAGGAAGGGAGTGGGGAAGGGGGGGAGCATACTGGTATCAGCCCCTTTATCCTTTGCAGCAGTAGTACGGGGAGGAGGGGCAGAGACAGGGAAGGAGGAGGGGAGGCAGGAGTCAGACATGGAGACAAGGGGAAATCCATTTTCTGGTCCGTTGCGGGGTCCCGGGAGCGGTGTTACCCCAAAACGTCGAAATGTTGTCCAGCTGCGTTGGGTGGGCACAGGGGTAGCACCACCTAGAGAGGTTGTTTTAAGAATGGTATTCTCCCTTGGCTTTATCCCTGAAGATTTGTATGCATGCATACACCCTGTGGGAATCCCTGAATATGATATTAGTTTCTTAACAGGGCGAGGTTTGGACCTGTTTTGGGAAAAGTACACAGAGGTGCAGCATCAGGGTAGATGGGTGGATTTTAAGGCTGTCCCCATCAGTAGACAGGACGCAGTCCAGATTACCATTTTGGTACGTAATGAATCTCTTATGGCTGCAGACCTGTCATACTGGTTGGGACGGTATGCCGAAATTAGGACCCCATTAAGCAAAATACCAGACCAGAGTCGTGTGTGGGCGGGGGGGTGGAGTGCCCTTGTAAAATTAAAACAGGCAGGCTATGTCACCCAACATATACCTTCAGCCGCATACATTGGAAGGGATCGAATTCAATGCTTTTATGCAGGACAACCCAGACAGTGCTACAGGTGCGGATCTTTCCGTCACTTAAGCATGTCATGTACAGTGTTAAAGTGCTCGCGATGTGGTAGTACAGATCATGACACCAGCGACTGCACTACCATACGCTGTAACCTGTGTGGAGGCTTGGGGCACCCTTTTAGCAAGTGCCCACAAGCATCGCACAATCAGGTAGAGGAAGAGAGGAGGGGGGAGGAAGGGGCACAAGCAGAAACTACAAGGATACAAGGACAGAAGCGGGAAGCATTAAAGGGATTAATGGATAAATCAAATACCACTATTCATACAGAGGCAGGCACTAAGGGAAAGGGAAAGGGGGAGAAAAGGGCATCAGGTTTGGATCACATTCAAAGAAGGGGTATTTGTGAAAGGATGGAAGAAGGAGGTGGGGAGAAGGGGGGAGAAGAAGGGGAAGCATGGACCCTGGTAGGGAAACATGGAGGGAAGGGGGGTCGGAGGAAGGAGGGGAGGGGGCTAGCCCGAGCGGGGAGAACAGATATTCTGGAGAAGAGCCAGAGTAATCGATATGCAGTGTTTCAGGTTTCAGGTGAAGGAGAGGGTGATCTTGAGATGAATCCACCCCAAAGGGAGGTTTTGGAGGAGAAGAGGAGGGAGGGGAGGGGAGCAAGGAATGAATCATCTGAAAGACTTAACAGAGAGGAGCCAGCAGTGTTACCCCCAAGTCTAACATCACATCCTACTAGTTTAACGAAGGGCCTCATGCAGGAAATAGAGGAGGGTAAGGAAGGGATGAAAGGGGAAAGGGCTGGTCCAGAGGAAACCAAGAAAAAAAAGGGTAGAAAGAAAGCCGGGGAAGATGACTCAGAGTGGGAGGATTTGGAATTAGAAGAAATTATAGAGGATCCTGAAGAAATGATGGGGGCAGGAATATCTGTGAAGAGGGATTGCGGTGAAGAGATGAGGAGGGGTAAGAAATTTAAGAAATAAACCATGGCTGCCTTGTCCTTAATCTTTGCAACTCTGAATGTAGCCAGCATAAAGGCAGAGAGAACTAGATTTGTCGCCTTTAGCGATTTGACCCAGTGCAAGGTAGACTGCATCCTGTTGCAGGAGACTCATTTGGATTCTTTGCAGCTCCTGCACCGGGCCAAGAGAGATTGGAAAGGGGGGCCCTCATTCTGGTCTCTGGCCAAAGAAAGATGCGCAGGGGTGGCTATTCTTTTTGCCACCCGAGAAGTGGAGATTACGAGGGAAATAGAGGTGGAGATAGGGAGGTGTGTTGTCTTAGACGTTTTCATTAGAGGGGTAGCAGTGCGAATCATTAACTTTTATGGGCCCCAGATTAGTTGGGAACGCAAGCAGCTGTTGCTCCGGGTGAAACCGTATTTATATACAAGCAAATTGGTGGTATTTGGAGGAGACTTTAATATGGTCTTACAGCAAGCAGATAGAAAGGGGTCCAGGCGTCAGGTGGGTTATGACAGCCTCCAGCTGGCAGCAATTGTAAAACAGGCAAGACTGGAGGTGGCGGGAGGGAAGGGGTTCACTTTTAGAAGGGGAGACACGGAGAGCCGTATTGACTGGCTCTTTGTAGGCGGGTTGGCTAAGTTTCAGGGGCAGCCGAATAGATGGACGGAATATTCAGATCATGCCTTAGTTTCCACAGTCTTAACAATATGCGAAGGGGCGCAGAAAGGCCCAGGATTTTGGAAACTGAGTGCAAAGTTATTAGAAGTAGAGGAAAACAGACAAATATTTGAGGGTTTTTTAGCAGACCAAGAAACACTATGGGAGGTGATGGATGATAAGGGAGCCTGGTGGGACATGGTAAAGGGGCGAGTCAAGGCCCTTTTCCGGTCCCTAGCCAGGAAGCAGAGTCTGGGGTTACAGGCACAGTGCTGTCGTCTTCGTAAGCAATTGGACCACGCGGTCTCCAACCATCTAGAGAAGGGAGAGATAGAAGCTTTGCAGGCCCAGTTGAGGCTGTTGCAATATGATCGATACGCTGCTTTGCTTCTGGAAAGGGAATATGGGCATCGGTATTCCCCGGATCCTTTCCAGAATTGCAAGGTAGCAGTAGGACACAAGGTCATTTATGCTATGAGAGATGAAGCAGGGCAGCGATTGACGAACCAACGTTCAATCGAGGCCAGGGTCATTCGGTTTTACACCCAATTGTGGGGGAAAGAGAGCTTGGTTTCTAACTTCATGCTATCATACGTGCAGAGTGCCCCAGGCTTGGAAAAGGTTTCGGAGGGGGAGATGGAACAACTGCTTAGGCCCATTACCACAGGAGAGGTAGATGATGCTATTGATACGCTATCAGCACGTACAACTCCGGGTCCCGATGGGCTGACCCCAGAGTTCTACAAAAAATTCCGTGTGGTCCTGATTCCAGTGTTAGCTGCAATTTTTAATAATTGTTTGCAGAACGGGCGTTTGGCCCCTTCACAGCAGTGTTCTATTTTGGTTCTCCTCGCAAAGAAGGGAAATCTGGAACTTATCGAGAACTGGAGACCCATAAGTCTTCTGAATGTAGATAGGAAAATAATGGCCAGGATTATTTACAACCGCCTGGCTGGGGCAGTGGGTGGTCTCTTGTCCTCAGCACAGTTTTGCTCGGTGAAGGGGAAAGGGGCAGTGGAAGCAGTTTGTACCATCCGTGAAATAGTGGAAAGGAGTCAAGGTGGGACAAAGGGAAAGTATTTGCTGACCCTTGATCAGTCTAAGGCTTTTGACAGGGTGTCCCAGGAGTACCTATGGCTAGTGCTTC
Organism: Microcaecilia unicolor; assembly: GCF_901765095.1. Taxonomy (NCBI): domain Eukaryota; kingdom Metazoa; phylum Chordata; class Amphibia; order Gymnophiona; family Siphonopidae; genus Microcaecilia; species Microcaecilia unicolor. The sequence goes on along the minus strand of NC_044036.1, from coordinate 203,885,731 downwards.
GGTGCTATGGGATACCCGACCAGTTTATAGGGTGGATCCAGACTTTGTATCGCAATGCAAGGAGTAGCACTCTAATAAATGGTTGGGTGGGCAAGAGCTTTGCAGTGAGGTCAGGGGTACGGCAGGGGTGTCCCCTCAGCCCCTTGCTGTACGTCCTTTCCTTAGATCCTTTCCTCAGAAGGTTGAGTGGAGGGTTTAGCGGTCAACTAGAGGGCATCTCTTTGGGTTCACACACATGGCGATGTGTCGCCTACGCAGATGATGTCACAGTAGTAATCAGTAGCAAGGAGGAAGCCGAGCGAGTTCAGACCTGGATGGCAGAATACACACAGGCTGCGGGGGCCCAGATAAACCAGGAAAAGAGCTCCGCAATTTGGGTAGGACAGGGCAGACCAGCTTTCAAACTTCCCAGTCAGTACCCAGTAGCAAGGGATGAAGTACGGATCCTGGGTCTCTGGGTAGGCAGACAGGACTATGATACGATCAACTGGGAGAAGGGGCTGGGGAGAGTCGAGGAAAGGGTGGCCCAGTGGAAATCATATAAGTTGCGGTTTGTGGAAAAACTGCATGTCATTAAGACCTATCTGATACCCCTTCTCCTGTTCATATCCAAGGTCTGTTTACTGCCTATATCGTTACATGCCAGAGTATACAGCTTGTTTTTCCAACAGCTATGGGGGAACAGGATGAATATTATCCGGAGGGAGGTGACCTATTTGCCCAAAAGGGAGGGGGGGTTGGGAATGGTCAACCCTGTGGTACATTTTAGTTGTTTCTTTTTCCAACAAAATCTGGGAGGGGTCTTGCGGGAAGGGAGGCCGGCTTGGGCAGACTGCATGGCCTCCTGGCTTCAGCGGTACTTGAGGGATTGGGTGAGGGGAGGTCAGGCAATGCCCCTGCGAGGGAAGGCGGGATACTTGCCACAGTACATCTCACCTCTGTTGAGATTGGTGAAGAGATGGGGTATCACAGTACAGGAAATCCAGAAGGAGGACAGGAGGCAGCTACAACACCGCATTATTCAGACACACTTTTCAACACGTCTAGCCTTGAGGGACTGCCCAGGTCCACTACAGGAGGAAGGTCTGGCTTTCCTCAATTCATCACGCCTCCCCCGGAAGATTGCGGACATGGCCTGGCTGACTTTCCACAGCCGGCTTTATGTTCGAGCTAACATGAAAAATAGAAACAGCAATGATCGTAAGTGCCCGAGGGGGGAGTGCGTGACGGAGGATGAAACAATGGACCACTTCCTCCTCAAGTGCCCGTTCAATCAACAAGTCTGTCAGGCAGTAGCCCGCCAATTAGGGATTCCTTTCTTCCACCAGCTATCTTATGCAGAATGGGCCTATGGAGGGTTTCCAAAAGGAAAGGGGTGGTGTAGGGAGACACTGTATATCATCGCTGCAGCCCTTTGTTACTTCCTGTGGCAGGCACGCTGCCAAGCTTCATTATATCGGAAGTGGCTGTCTGTACAGGAGGTGGCAGGGGATGTGGTACATTTTGTCCAGCAGCTGGCAGTGAGGGAGAAGGAGCATTGTTCTGGACTACAGTGGGCAAGGCATTGGAGGGGTTTTTCGTTTCAGCCTCCCTGAGTGGGAGGGTTTGTTGAGGGGCGGGGGTATTGGCCAGTAAGGTTTTATTTATGTATTAGTTAGCGGGTTTTATTGCTTGTTTTATCGCTTGTTCGTATGCTTGGTTTGTCTTGTTGCAAGTTTCAATAAAGACAATATGACACACACACACACACATATATACAGTACTGTATATTTAAAATGTTGTGTAAGCAGAATACCAAATAGACGAGTCAAGATAAAATATTGACTTTAACTTCTTATTGATAACCTGTCTGTACTTTCTCATGACTTCGCTTTGAGTTAAGAAGTCATCAATATCTAGTGAATAAATAATGTATCTTCTCTCAGGATATGCTGATATTGATACATTTTTCTAACTCTTTCTAAAGTACAAATCTAGTGCCATTTTGGTCCCAAACAGCACAGGATTTTGTACTTAGCATAAGTCTTTCCAGTAGTAGTTCCAGATAAGTTACATTCAGGTGCACTAATTTTCTTGTCCTATAAGGGCTTATAATCTAGTTTTGTAGTTGAGGTAATAGATTAATACTCAGATTTGGCAGGGGCAGAATGATAGTGATCTGCCTCCCCTGGCTGCTACCTGCAAATCCCACTGCCATGCTGCCCCCCCCCCCCCCCCCACTGTCTCGCTGCCTGCCATCCCCCACCGCCGCTCCCCACTGCCATTGGGCATGTGAAAAAATACAAACCAGTAGAGCTAATTAAGGGAGTTTATATTCCAGTTTGTCTTTGCTATTGAGAGCATTTGAATAATTGGGTAAGACAGGCAGTTTTGTATTTTTTTCACATGCACAATGGCAGTCACCTTTCACAGTGATACGGGGGATTTTCAAACTTCTATATATATATGATTTTTCTTGTTCTTATATTAGTTTTGTATACATTACATATGCAATGGCTTCTAGTATAATGTATTTATTTTCGCAACAATCATTGTATCACTAACACTTTAGTAATATTTTTATGCATGCGCAACTTTTCATGCATTATCTATATTTCATGAGCACAATAATATGATACATTTTTCAATGAATTTAAATTTTGTTTTGCAAATTCATGGAAGCATCATATTTATATTTCTGGATGAGATTCTTTAGTGCGTTATTACGACACTTTCTTATTATGTATGCATATATTGTTTTGCACATCCTTGGACGCACTGTATATGTATATGTCTAGACATATTTCTTAAGCGTATTACTAAGATATTATGTATTTTTTATGTATATTGCTTTGCATTTTTTCCCAAATTCTATGTAGCGCGTCTATAACAATGTGTGCAACTTAATTGACTTAACAAGCTAATGAGCGCTAATAACAGCACTTAACAAGCAATAATAAACACTAATTGGAACTAATTAGAATTTAGGTGCACAACTCACCAAGTATATTCTGTAATGAAGTGTACCAAACGTCTAATGCACACAGATATTAGTGATTATGGGTGGGGAAATGGGCATTTCGTGGGCATTCCGAAATTTATACACATAGTTAAAGAAGTACATAAGCATTGCCATACTTGGAAAGACCAAAGGTCCATCAAGCCCAGCATCCTGCTTCCAACAGTGACCAATCCAGGTCACAAATACCTGGCAAGACCCCCCAAAAGTACAAAACATTCTATACTGCTTATTCCAGAAATAGTGGATTTTCCCAAAGTCCATTTAATAATTGTCTATGGACTTTTTCTTTAGGAAGCCATCCAAACCTTTTTTAAACTCCGCTAAGCTAGCCGCCTTTACCATATTCTCTGGCAACAAATTCCAGAGTTTAATTACACATTGAGTGAAGAAAATCTTTCTCCGATTCGTTTTAAATTTACTACATTGTAGCTTCATCGCATGCCCCATAGTCCTAGTATTTTTGGAAAGCGTAAACAGACGCTTCACATCTACTCGTTCCACTCCACTCATTATTTTATAGACCTCTATCATATCTACCCTCAGCTGCCTTTTCTCCAAGCTGAAGAGCCCTAGCCACTTTAGCCTTTCCTCATAGGGAAGTCGTCCCATCCCCTTTATCATTTTTGTTGCCCTTCTCTGCACCTTTTCTAATTCCACTATATCTTTTTTGAGATACGGCGACCAGAATTGAACACAATGTTCGAGGTGCGGTCGCACTATGGTGCAATACAAAGGCATTATAACATCCTCATTTTTGTTTTCCACTCCTTTCCTAATAATACCTAACATTCTATTTGCTTTCTTAGCTGCAGCAGCACACTGAGCAGAAGGTTTCAACGTATCATCAACGACGTCACCTAGATCCCTTTCTTGTTCTGTGACTCCTAACGTGAAACCTTGCATGACCTAGCTATAATTCAGATTCCTCTTTCCCACATGCATCACTTTGCACTTGCTCACATAAAACGTCATCTGCCATTTAGACGCCCAGTCTCGTAAGGTCGTCTTGTAATTTTTCCCGTGATTTAAGGACTTTGAATAACTTTGTGTCATCAGCAAATTTAATTACCTCCCTAGTTACTCCCATCTCTAGGTCATTTATAAATATGTTAAAAAGCACAGACCCCTGGGGAACCCCACTAACTACCCTTCTCCATTGAGAATGCTGACCATTTAACCCTACTCTCTGTTTTGTATCTTTTAACCAGTTTTTAATCCACAATAGAACTCTACCTCCTATCCCATTACTCTCCAATATCCTCTGGAGTCTTTCATGAGGTAGTTTGTCAAACGTCTTCTGAAAATCCAGATACACAATATCAACCGGCTCCCATTTATCCACATGTTTGTTCACCCCTTCAGAGAAATGTAGTAGATTGGTGAGGCAAGATTTCTCTTCACTAAATCCATGTTGGCATTGTCTCATTAATCCATGCTTTTGAATATGCTCTGTAATTTTGTTCTTTATAATAGTCTCTACCATTTTGTCCGGCCCCGACGTCAGACTCAGCAGTCTTTAATTTCCTGGATCTCCTCTGGAACCTTTTTAAAAAATCGGCATTACATTGGCCACCCTCCAATCTTCCGATACCACCCTCCATTTTAAGGATAAATTGCATATTACTAACAATTACGCCACAAGTTCATTTTTCAGTTCTATCAGTACTCTGACATGAATACCATCTGGTCCAGGAGATCTGTTACTCTTCAGTTTGTAGAACTGCCCCATTACATCCTCCAGGTTTACAGAGAATTCATTAAGTTTTGTCTGACTCGTCAGCTTCGAATGCCATTTCAGGCACCAGTATCCCACCCAAATCTTCCTCAGTGAAGACTGAAGCAAAGAATTTGTTTAATCTCTCCACTACAGCTTTGTCTTCCCTAATTGCCCCTTTTACTCCTCTGTCATCTAGCAGTCCAACCGATTCTTTTGCCGGCTTCCTGCTTTTAATATTCCTAAAATAATTTTTACTATGTGCTTTGGCTTCCAATGCAATCTTTTTTTCGAAGTCCCTCTTATCTTTCCTTATCAGCACTTTGAATTTGACTTGACATTCCTTATGCTGTTTCTTATTATTTTCAGTTGGTTCCTTCTTCCATTTTCTGAAGGATTTTCTTTTAACTCTAATAGCTTCCTTCACCTCACTTTTTAACCATTTCGGCTGTTGTTTGGTCTTCCGTCTTCCTTTTTTAATACGCAAAATATATTTGGCCTGCGCTTCCAGGATGGTGTTTTTGAACAGCATCCACACCTGATGTAAATTTTTGACCCTCGCAGCCGCTCCTCTAAGTTTTTTTTCACCGTTCTTCTCATTTTATCATAGTCTCCTTTTTTAAAGTTAAATGCTAACGTATTTGATTTCCTATCCACCTTATAATTGAAAGAGAAAAACGCCTAGATTTCGACCCAAATCGGGAGATAGACGTTTATCTCACAAAAACGAATAAATCAGTATAATGGAAAGCCGATTTTGGACGTTTTCAACTGCACTCCATCGCGGAAGCATACAAAGTTGACGGGGGCGTGTCGGAGGCGTGACGAAGGTGGAACTGGGGCGTGGTAATCGACCGAGGAGAGATGGGCGCCTTTCGCCGATAATGGAAAAAAAGTATACGTTTGTAGCTAGAATTTAGGGCACTTTTCCTGGACCCTGTTTTTTCACGAATAAGGCCCCAAAAAGTGCCCTAAATGACCAGATTACCACCAGAGGGAATCGGGGATGACCTCCCCTGACTCCCCCAGTGCTCACTAACCCCCTCCCACCACAAAACATAATGTTTCACAACTTTTTATTTTCACCCTCTAATGTCATACCCACCTCCCTGGAGCAGTTGTTAGGGGGTGCAGTGGACTTCAGGCAGGTGGACCCAGGCCCATCCCCCCCCACCTGTTACAATTGTGCTGCTTAATGCTCAGTCGTCCAACCCCCCCAAACCCACTGTACCCATATGTAAGTGCCCCCCTTCACCCCTTAGGGCTATAGTAATGGTGTAGACATGTGGGCAGTGGGTTTTGAGGGGGATTTGGGGGGCTCAACACACAAGGGAAGGGTGCTATGCACCTGGGAGCTCTTTTACCTTTTTTTTGGTTTTTGTAAAAGTACCCCCTAGGGTGCCCGGTTGGTGTCCTGGCATGTGAGGGGGACCAGTGCACTATGAATCCTGGCCCCTCCCACGAACAAATGCCTTGGATTTATTCGTTTTTGAGCTGGGCACTTTCATTTTCCATTATCACTGAAAAACAAAAACGCCCAGCTCACAAATTGTCGAATAAAACATGGACGTCTATTTTTTTCAAAAATACGGTTCGGTCCGCCCCTTCACGGACCCGTTCTCGGAGATAAACGCCCATGGAGATAGACGTTTTCGTTTGATTATGCCCCTCCACGTATACTTACTTCAAAGCCAATATCAAATGGCCCATTGTGTGTAAATCTACCTACTGGTATTTACACCATGTTTTTGTTGGTGTAAATGGATATGTGTAGATTTAGGCACTGAAATATCCACAAAGTGTATTCTATAATCGTCGTTTAAATCTAGATGCTGATTTTAGAATACGCTTAATAGGCACTGATTTCAGTGCTGATTTTTTAGGGGCCATATAATAAATATCCTCCTTCATGTATATTAATGGGCAGATTATTAGGCACATTAATATGGCATATAAGTTTGTATTTTATATGTATGGATGCCAGCACATGCATTTGCATATTATTGCTTTTGTAATTCTTTTACACTGTTTTTTTATATTATGTTTAGATAAGTTTGGCAATGTGAGATGGACAAAACAGCAACAATAGTAGAAAGAACATCTTGGGCATCAAAGGAAAGTTAAAATGACACCAAATAGTAGGGAAACACCCCAAAGGCACCATGAGAGGGGCAGAGTATTAGTAGAAGTGACGTGCTGAAAAATTGTTTGAATGATCCTTTTAAAAAGATATCATTACCTTCAAAGAATTTGTTTTAACACCTGTGGAAAGAAACAAGCTCAGCACTAATTCTTTCTCATTTAGTAGGGTAAAAGAAATGTTGCATACAGAATATTGCCTCAGTAGTGCCACTTCGTGTGGATGCCCAAGTCCTTCAGATTGAGGCTCATGCCTTGGATGGTGTTGGGTCATTAGTAGCTCAATATCTATTTTATTTTATTTGTCTTATGTTTTATGTTAAGGTTTATTTATATTACTATAATCTTCTTTGTATATCTTGTAAAGTGAAAGAGCAGAATATTATTTTTAAAACTATTTATATGTATTTATCTCATACCTTTTCATGGTTGTGTCAAATTAAGTTACATTCAGGCACAGTAGGTATTGCCCTATCTCCAAAGAGATTAAACTAATCTGTGCTAAAATTTTAATGTGTGTTAATATGTATTAACAAAGGCTAATTTGTGTTGTGTCCATAGTTTGCAACAATTGAAGATGCAGAGCAGCAGAAGAACTGGCATTAACATTTTATTCTAACTTAAGGCACTACCACCAAAGTGCCATCCCAATGTAGTGGTAGATTTCACCATCCTGCTAAAACTGAGACCTGCTGGTATCAGTCCATGTTATATAAGTACCAAGTCTTATCCTATATAGGTTGTGCTCAAAATGGATATTAAATACTGTATGAAACCAATAGTCTGTAAGTGCTACAGATGTACAGCTAGGGAAGCAAGGGCTTCTTTCTTTCTTTCTTTCTTAAAGAAAACCTTGCATGTTTAGCTGCTGGTATTTCCAGGTTTGGGGCATGTGGCATGGTATCTTCTGATTGAAGTTGAGACCATTGATGGTGTTAAGCTGTAATAATAGCCAATGGAACACCAGCATATTGTCTTCTTCTATATGTAGTATGGACAAAATGGGCATTAAAATCCATGAAAGGCTAAATACCAGACAAGATCAGTAGTTAGTGAGCAGCATAAGTGAATTTAAAAAGAGCTTTGAAGATAAAATTCAAGTGAGTGTGGACCCATACAGTGGGAGGTAAACAGGTGAGGTCAGACATTAAGCCCAAAGGATAATTGGCAGATATAATCCTGTGGTTGGTCATAGGCAGTTGTCTATTCTCCCTGCTGTGAAACCTACCTCTGAAGAGAATCAACCCAAAGGTACTGTTGGTGGGATTTGGATGGTATTTCTCTTGTTTACCTTTACCCATGGGCATAGCAGCACCAAAATTGACATTGACAACCCAAGTATTCTGAAACAGCAAAGAAGTTCCATCAGTTGCAAGAATACTTTAAGAGCCATAAACTATGCCTGTTGACAGCAAGCCAATCAGGAAGAAGTGTTATAGCTTATTGGAAAACTAACGCAAATCACCAGGACCTGATGGTATTCATCTCTGATTTGTAAAGGACATGCAGGATAATTGCCTAAAACACTAGTGCTACAAGGTTCTCCCTTGGTAAAGTTGAGTGTTTTCACTACGGTAAAGTTCCAGGGTACCAGGCATTGGTTTAGCTTCTTTACTGGACCCAACTGTGCCTAATGTTTTCTCTTGCCCTCATAATCCACAGGAGAGACCAGAATTGCACTTTGCTTTGTTCAATATGTTCCTAAATCTTTTCCATAAAAATCTTATAAGATATTATCTAACAGTAAAAGAATTCAAAACAGCGTCTAATAGTTTTATGGATATTTGTGAATAAATTAGTGTGATAGTCGCATTCCACTTTGAAAATTAATAAATGAAAACAAAACATGGAAAGTAAGGTGATACTTTCTTATTGAACTTAACCCATTTTTAGATAGATTTCAGAAGCCAAAATCTCGTTCCTCAGTCAAGACAATATTAGCAGATATTTATAAAACCTAAAGCTTTCATGCAACTCTGACTACTGGATGACCTCCATTAGGTTTGTGCTCAGCACAAGGGATCATGATAAATAGTTCTAGAGCCAACATACTTATGCTGAAATGTCCCTCTTACAAGTCTGTTTCCCTTGAGAGATAACACCACAGAGCAATAGAGATAAAAAATGAATTTTATTCCTTGAACAAGATCATACATGAATAAAATATAATCCTGTGCTGGATTTTTTTTCAGTGATGAGAAGAATAGCTTCAACTCCTTAATCAAAATGAAAAATAGTTCAGTTATATCACACAAAAGGTACACTAGATTTAACATTAAAAATTCAGCAGTAGTTACTGTTATAAATAGACCTGTGTGCTGGCAGAAACTTAGATCGCTTGCTGATGAAAAGGCTGCCAGTCCTTAAGGTTGCAAAGTTATCAATATCTATCAGAAAGCCAGTAAAGAATAGTGCCCTGTGGTTTGCTTGGTCAAAGAGCTCATAAAACACCATAAATGATGTATATAATATGAGTCAACTTCGGAGGACTAATTTGTAATCGGCTGTCAAATGGTTGAAGATATTGCATATTTGTACAATGGACAAGCTTCAGAGGTTTATACTAGAGAGAAAACAGAAATACATCTAAAAAAACATAGGTTATTAGTTCCCTTCAGGGCCATTTGCTATGACTAGATTTCAGGCTGCCAAAAATAAATATTTCTGAGACATATTTGAAGTATATAAGATCTAAGAACTAAGTGGGGATTTTCAGACAGTGGATTAAGGTATGCAACAGTTCTGCTATTTACCTAAATCTATATTTATTTATTACATTTGTACCCCACATTTTCCCACCTATTTGCAGGCTCAATGTGGCTTACATAGTACCGTCAAAGGCATTTGCCCAGTCGGTGGATAACAAATACAAAGTTGTATAGTGATCATATGAGATATAAGTGGAGGGTCGTAATGGATGAAGATTGTGTAATGTCCTGTTTGATCATAGTCATGTTGTGTTGGTAGGTGAAGAGGTACGTGGAGTCGTTGGTGTAGGCCTTTTTGAAGAGATAGGTTTTTAGTAATTTCCTGAAGTTCAAGTGGTCGTGGATTGTTTTCACAGCTTTTGGGATCCCATTCCATAGTTGTGCGCTTATGTAGGAGAAGCCAGCTGCGTAAGTTGTTTTGTATTTCAGTCCTTTGCAATTTGGGTAGTGTATGTTTAGGTAGGATCTTGATGATCTGACTTTGTTTCTTATTGGTAAGTCTATAAGGTCTGTCATGTATCCTGGGAATACACCGTACATGAGTTTGTGGACTAAGTGCAGATTTTGAAGATGATCCGTTCTTTGATTGGGAGCCAATGCAACTTTTCTCGAAGGGGTTTGGCACTTTTGAAGCGTGTTTTGCTGAATATCAGCCTGGCTGCTATATTTTGGGTGGTCTGGAGTTTTTTTATGAGTTGTTCTTTGCAGCCCGCGTAGATTACATTGCAATAATCTACATGGCTTAGGACCATTGATTGTATTAAGTATCAAAAAGTTGCTCTTGGGAAGAAAGGTTTTATTCGTTTGAGCTTCCACATTGAATAGAACATTTTCTTTGTTACAGAGTTTACTTGGCTCTCGAGGGTAAAGTTGCGATCGAGTGTGACACAGAGTATTTTCAAACTGTCCGAGGTAGGGAGGGTATGTCCTGGAGTATTTATGGTTGTGGGTTTGTATTTGTTATATGGAGAGGAGAGGATGAGGCAATGTGTTTTTTTGGTGTTCAGTTTCAGTTGGAATGAGTTAGAAAGTGCCACTATCCATAACCCCCCTTTTACAAAACTGTGTAGCAAAGCCAACACACTGCATTCACTTGAATGGTCTGTGTCGGCATTACAAAGCCATGCTAGCGACTGTTGGTGCAGTAAAGGGGGTGGGGGAGGTAAATGTGATGGCACTGAATATACTTGTAGTATGGTGACTGCGCTGGCACTGACAGCTTACAAGGCCTAAAGTGCCTGAATAACTTATCATTTCAGCAGCTGAATATTGTTCAATTGATAATTTTGGGAGATGCTGCTGCCACGTTTCTCAGTCATCCAACAATAATATAGGTAATATTTAGTAGGGATGTACATTTGTTTGAAACAACATAGAAAACATTAACCATGTTTCTGATTTTGTATCATGGCATTGGCAAATGAAAATGAACAGAAAAAAAAATAGCAACAAAATGTTGTGTTTCTTCATGTGCAGTCAATAGTACATACTTTCAAAATGTGCGGTGTGTGCTCTTTTAAAATAGTGTATGCTGTTTCCGAAAGATCATGCAATCTTAACAACATTGATCAATGTTTACATAATGAGAGAAAAAAAGGAAAATATTAACATTCCTAGAGATGACATGGGAAAGAACATATAACAACATAGAATGAAAATTTTCTGGCTGCACAACCCTAGTATTTAGCCATTCAGTGATTTGACATGGCCTGATACATCCATATCATTTTCTTAAAATATACTGATAAGAAAATTATAGAGTGGATTAGTGGAAATGCCTCAACCAGAAAAGGAGAAAGAAAGGACCACTTGCCTAGTCTGCCTCCTGCTCCCATGTTTCCCAATTGATTATACTTCCTTAGTTACACAAAGGACCACTTGCTGCCTTGTCTGCCTGCTGTTCCTGTGCTTCCTGATTGGCTCCATCCTCTTGGTCACACGAAGGTCTTATGTATTTATGACATGATTGCTGAGGCCTGTGCTCAACCATTGGAACATATAAAGTGCTTAAGTATATAATAAATGGAGTCCTGATGCAGGCCTCTGGGCTGAAACACAATTTGTGTCGAGTCCTTCAGAATTATTGATTAGTAAAGAACTTTTTTTAACACACTGTTTGATCCTTGTATCTTGGATATCTCCACTGTTTGGTGTAGTTTGGATAAACATGGAAACAAATCTTATGGGACTATGATGCATTCTTAACAACTGTCTGTATACTTTGATTTGCTCTAATTAGCAACTGTTGAGCATTAAGTAATGAACTGAAAAATGTTCTGACTGAAGAAAGTAGTCAGACACAAAGTGTTTGCACCAGCTCCGAATAATTCAGAATTTCCAGAAGCCCTTATACAAAAACATGGATGGCTATACCAGCAAGGGCAAAAGTGACTGGGGACTGCTCCTGCCCAGACCACTAGGGACCAGGGATTTTACAAAGGTAGGACTGGAAGGACTTTTGATGGGGGAGGGGGCTTCCAGTGTAGGAGAAGGAATTCATCACTTGGGGGAGCTTCAGGTTAAGGAGGTTATGAATAGAAGATACTATTGGGGGGGCTTGATTTTGGAGGAGGGCCACAAGAGTGAGTTTGTGTTGGGCGGATCTCTGCAAACAACTATATTGGAAAGATGCTGGCTTCATTAATATATGGACCGGAAGCATTGGGCCACAACATATAATCCTGAAATTAATTGTGTGCTGAAAAAATATACCATGAATATAACAATGTGTGATAAAGGACTCTAATAAGATAAACATGCCCTCAATGGAGCCCTGACATAAGACTGTTCTTCTAGGCTAAGTATAGTATATAATCACAGAGTCCCTCTGATTATATATTACACTGAGTCTAAAACAGCAGTCTTAATTTAATAAAAACTCCAACCAATTAGTCGGGAGCTTTTCAATCACAGCTTTCTGTGCTATAATCCTACAACCCTGTAGAAAAGAAATCCTAACATTGACATTCACATTCAGGCAGCCCTTAACACATACTTAAAATTTTTAAATAATTCAAACAACAATTTCTTTTTTGGAATAAAATTTGGCTGCAGCTTTATTTCCAAATATTAATAAATTCATTTACTTAACATCAACTTAGTAACATATAATTTTCCACCAGGTTAACTTCAGAATGCGGTTAATAATGTTAAGCCCTTCGGTAACGAACTGGCTCACTTTCTCCCCACTTCACAGTGTGATTAATAATAATGTTAATCCATTCGGTAACGAACTGGCTCACTTTCTTCCCCCCTTACCCCCCTCCCCCCAGGTGACTTACGGTACCGTCAAGCCACCTCTTACTCATGGCGGTTCCGCCCACGAGTTCATTTCCATTTCATATATTTCATACAATTCCTTTAACCGCTTCTGGTGCCTCTTAAACCCCTCATCCAGGCACCCCTTTCCATTTAAAAGCTGCTACCATTTACCCCCAAATCCTCCACTTTCCCTAACCATCTCAACATTTTGTCCCCACCACACACCCCCCCACCAAGGGCGGGCTGGGATGGGTCTTTCACTCCCTCCTATTCACCCTAACCCTCTCCTACCTAACTAAAAACTAATTCTGAGCGCCCAAATCTTCCCTATCCTAGCACTTCCCTTCCAGCCAATCCTATCCCTTAATTCCTACCCAATCCCCTTTCTCCCTTTCCTGTTGCTAACCTAAACACTAACTACTTCCAAACTAACTCCCTCCTGCAACTCCCCCCCCCCCCCCCCTTTCCTTTCTTCTTCTGGCTGCCTGGCTTCAGTCAATGTTAACACCCTCACAGCTTAACTATGAGGGCTTCCTAACATTGACATTCACACTTCAGGCAGCCCATAACACATACTTAAAAATTTTAAATAATTCAAACAATTTCTTTTTTGGAATAAAATTTGGCTGCAGCTTTATTTCCAAATATTAATAAATTCATTTACTTAACATCAACTTAGTAACATATAATTTTCCACCAGGTTAACTTCAGAATGCGGTTAATAATGTTAAGCCCTTCGGTAACGAACTGGCTCACTTTCTCCCCACTTCACAGTGTGATTAATAATAATGTTAATCCATTCGGTAACGAACTGGCTCACTTTCTTCCCCCCTTACCCCCCTCCCCCCAGGTGACTTACGGTACCGTCAAGCCACCTCTTACTCATGGCGGTTCCGCCCACGAGTTCATTTCCATTTCATATATTTCATACAATTCCTTTAACCGCTTCTGGTGCCTCTTAAACCCCTCATCCAGGCCACAAGCGGTGACAGACTCCATCTTGTCACCGCTCCCCCATAACCAAAGCTGCCGCCAAATCCTTCTTTAAGCAATCCTCCAACAAATCTTGGAGTGCACTCAAAAAGATATCAGTTCCAATATCGGACAGATGAACTCCATCCTGCCTATACAAACCTGCACAATCTGACGAGATCAAATCATGTGCTAACACCAAACCCCCCATTCTCCCCATAAATTTTGACACTTCCCAATTCACCCTGCGCCTCAACCGCTCAATACCTTTTGGATTAACTGCCCCCCTCCACACTCTTCTGGGAATAATCTGTGACCATACAATCACTGCTCCTGGAAAATAACTCATCACCTCCAATAATTCTGCTTTCATTAAACGAATTAACTGAACTCCTTTTACAGCACATAAATCATTTCCCCCCCAAATGAATACAAATTAGAACTGGAGAAGAAAATCGCCGAGCTTGCAGTAATGCTGGCAACAACTGCTTCCAAGTCATTCCTCGTATGGCCAACCAGCGGATTCGAATACCGAATTCCACCAATCCCAGGTTGGATCCCCACTTTGATTCCAGAGCATGCTTGTGTGCCCAAAAGACATATGAATGTCCGCAGATCCATACACATATGTCCAGAGGCAATACATCTGTAAAAGAAACTAGAACAATTAGCATAAACCTAATCACTTCTCATCCCGAACATACCCTTTATATCTATTAGACCTCCATCTTCCCACCCGCTGAATTAAAGCCACTGAACCCCCTTCTTGGGCTACATTGGAAGCAGCACCAATTCGAAAGGAATGTGTCCCATACTCCTTCGGCTCCAAACCCATATATCTCAAACCTTTTTTAAGCACTGCTGCAAATTGATACCTCGTTAAAGGCATACCATTGCTATGCACCAACCAAACCTCACCACCCACCGGTCTTACACCATTGAACTCCACTGCACATTGCACTGGACAAAATTCCAAAGTCTTAGCCGCTCGCAGACTAATCCAAATGCCTTTTCCATCTTGGTCCGTTTTAGACTTCCTTAAATATATACGCAACACCCCCTTTTCCACCACCACATCCCTTCTTCTCAAACCTTCATCATCCATAGCTCACGTTGATGAAGCTACCAACTCCCCAACCCTGCAAGCTGAAAAGAAGGCTACCACAAAAGCCACCTGAAATAACAATATTTCATATTTTGAAAAACAAATATTGGTTAATACCTTGCACAATTGCACTACCTGTGCATAAAATAGCGGCCTCCTCACCCTCTCCATTCGTGATTTCCCATGTTCTCTGGAAAAACCACACAATAACTTACGAATCAAATATTTCCCAGCTGGATCTCCCCAACCCAGCAATTTAGACACAAATGCTATTGCAGCCATCGTCTGAGATACCATCCCAAACGACCATTTATTATCCACTGCAAAAGCAATAATTCGGACCACTCTCTCTTCACAAATTGGGAAAACCAAATCCCAACCTCTGTCAGCCAGAAATGATAGGAATCGCCTCCATCCAACTCCATAAGCCTTCCAAGTATTAGGAGCTAATGCTCTCATCAACAGCGCCTCACAACCTCCTGAAAATTGTGCCACAAATCTTCGGACATCCGTGTAGGCTCCCAATCTGCTGACGGAGCCAAAGCTCTGAAGCGATGTAACTGTAAACGAGATAACGCATCAGCAATCTCATTACAAACACCAGGCACATGTCTCGCTGTTAGCCATAAATTTAATTGCAGACATTTTAACACAATCAATCTCAACAGCTCCACTAACAGCGGACAACGCGAATACTGCTTATTGATTGCCCATACTACTGACATGTTATCAGAATACAAGGCAATCCTCCTGTTACACAACCTCCGTTCCCATAGCCACAAAGCCACCCAAATTGGAAATAATTCCAACAAAGCTATATTCTTGCACAAACCCATCTCTCTCCACCATTGAGGCCACTCTTCTGCACACCATGCCCCTCCAAAATAAATCCCAAATCCAATTTCTCCCGACGCATCCGTGAATAATTGTAAATCCACACTTGAAACCAATACATCTTGCCAAACACAAGTTCCATTAAACACCGACAAAAATTCTCTCCAGATTTGCAAATCCGCTCGCACTGCCTGTGTCACATGCACTCTAAAATGCGCCTTCCGCAAACCAACTGTTAACAATGCTAAACGTCTCGAAAAAACTCGTCCCATAGGAATCACTCTCGTTGCAAAATTAAAATGCCCCAACAACGACTGAATCTCCTTCAACGTCACCTTTTTCTTGATGCATACCCTATCAATCTCCTGACGCAAAACCACAATCTTTTCTTTAGGCAGACGAGACTCCATTCTCACTGAATCCAACTCTATCCCCAAAAACACCAATTTGGTAACCGGGCCCTCACTTTTTTCCTTAGCCAAAGGCACACCCAACTCCTTTGCCACCGTTCTAAATGCTGACATCAAGGAAGCACACTGCAATGAATTTTCTGGACCCCCAAACAAAAAATCATCCAAATAATGAACAATAGAATCCCAACCACTAACCTGTTCCACTACCCAATGTAAAAATGTAGCAAATGCTTCAAAATAATTACAAGAAATAGAACAACCCATAGGCATACATTTATCAAAATAAAATTTACCTTCAAACTTAAATCCAAGCAACCTAAAAGCTGTAGGGTGCACTGGCAATAAACGGAAAGCTGCTTCAATGTCCGCTTTTCCCATCAATGCACCTTTTCCCAAATTCCTCAACAAATCCACCGCTTGTTCAAAACTAGCATATTGCACTGTACACAAATCCGGATCAATAAAACTATTTACACCAGAACCTTCAGGATAGGACAAATTATGAATCAACCTGTATGTACCCGGCTCTTTTTTCCGGTATCACACCCAATGGAGACACTACCAAATTTTTAAGCGGCGGGTCAGCAAACGGTCCTGCTATCCGCCCAAGACTCAACTCCTTCATCAACTTCTTCCGAACCACCTCCGCATGCTGAATCACAGATACTGAATTCTTACACTTATGATCCAACACCGGTCCCTCAAACGGGATCGGGAAACCTTCCGAAAAACCTACCCACAGCAAATATGCATCACCACCACACGGATACAGACCCAACCAATTTTGTAACGCCGCTACCTTAATAGGAGAAGGGGCCTTGCCAGCCCACACCTGGGCCGCCATAGCTCCTCCCCTCCCCGACCTTCCCCGACCTCCCAATCCCCCTCTTGGACATTTAAACACAGGGTGGAATCCCTGACAGACACTGCAACAGTGTCTGAATCTGCAGGCAGGCCTATTACATCGTCCCGCATTAAATTGGAAACAAGCATTACCGGGGCTACTCCCCTTTCCCCCCAATCCGCTTGTCCCCACACTTCCTCCTCCTGCCATTCCGAAACTCCCTGTTCGACCAACGCCCATTCCCCCGGTATTTCCAACTGAGCCACTACCATACCCGGGAAATCCAGCAGAGGCTCCCGAACGAAAGGGAGGATTAACCGAAGGAGTAAAATTAGCAATCCACAAATCCACATCTCTCACACCCCAATTCTCAGATTTGTCCTTCGCCAAACTCCGCCTAAACTGCTCATCATAATTTACCCAAGCCCAACCTCCATACATTTTATAAGCTCTCAAAATTAAATCACAGTAATTCCATAAACCCGGATAAAAAGCAGGTTTCTGACCTCCCAACACACTCGCAAAAACATGAAAACTTAACAACCAATTCATGATTGTCTTTGGTACCCTCCCTCTTTTCTTCTTTCCTTCTTCCTTACCCCCATCCTTCCCCCCATTAACATCCCTATCACGCACTAACAAGGCAAATTAATCTATATATTTTCCTTTTAAAATTCTCTGCTTCCATTTTAACGTTATATAACAATCCAGAGGGGCAATATTACATAATGTATGACCCATCCTCGAACCCATAAATATACCTGCCCTTTGATTCTCCCGCATCCCACTTACAACATTCCCCCTATCCACATCTACTTCATCCGAAGAAGATGAAGAAGACCCTGATGAATCCCAGGAGTCTGAAGATTCCCATACCTGCATAGGATCACCTGTTCCACCCCTCCTCTGCCTTTTTTCACTATCCAACCTCCTTACCACATGACACAAATTCCGCAAAAATTTTTATTCCGCAGCTTCTTTCTCAAACCTTTTCCCGACACCCCTTTTTCCCAACTACCCCGATCTCTAACCCCCTCCCGTACTTCCCCTCCCCCCGCCCCCTTCTTTATCCAGTTACACACAATTCCTCCAACTCACCCATTGCTCTCCCAGAAGAAGGCCCCTCCAACGGATCCTCCGCCGCAGCATCCTGCAAAGGAACATCACCACGGGTCCGCATACCACCTGCCATCGCGCTGGTTGCCGTCCCACATTGCATCCTGCTACCCCTCTCCTGCTCGATATTCAACCCCACCTGACACCCCATTTCCACACCTTGTCCACTATTCACCTCTTCTGCAACATCAGCATCTCTCCCTATATTCCCCATACCCCCTTTAGCACTCCCCCCTCCAGACACATTCATCCCATGTTTCTTTTTTCCACTCACTTTACCCCCACTTTTCACAATCTTCTTTGGCCCCATTAAACAGTATTTTTATTTATTTATTTATTATTTATTATTATTATATATATATATATAATTATTTATTTATTTAATATAATCAATTACCCACAATCACTCACTCTCCCCACTCCCAAGCAAACACCCCTTCAATTTTGAGTCCCTTAATCTCTCCTTTTAAAAAGGTTACACTGCTGATTTAGGTCCACTAATTTGCCCATCCAGTTCCTGACCAGGGTTGCACCTGCTTGCACCTGCTTAGCTTCCTGCTTTTGCCATGTGACATACACCTAATAAAAATGGTGCTCATTATTTGCAGCTGTGATCACACTTTCTCCAGTAGTTGATCAAGGTGTGTTACATTCAAGTATTCTGGTTTTGTGTCAAACTTTGTCCCTGAAGTGACTTGCCTTAGGTGGGATTTGAACCAGCAACCTTATGATTATAAGGCTGGTGCTCTAACCACTAGGCCACAGCAGCCACAATAAAAAATTCTACCCCTAACACCTCGCAAACCGGAAGTGCCTTCCCAACACACTTTAACTCATCCACCCCCCTCCCAACGTAACACACACTTCAAAAAACCCCGTTTGTCCGCCCAGCAATCAAAAAACCCACCCAAATTCCCCTCCGCGAAACCGGAAGTGCGGTCGCGATGTTTTCTACGACACCACTGCCAAACACCAGCCTCCCCCACCTCAGGTAATCTTTAAAGGGGAATCAAACCAGCAACCTTCTGATTACAAGCTCAGTGCTCTAGCCAGTGCTCCACTGATTAGACATAAGAATTCATTTCGTTTTTTCTACTTTAAACCCCCCCCCAACTTCTCTTTCACTCCCTCCTATTCACCCTAACCCTCTCCTACCTAACTAAAAACTAATTCTGAGCGCCCAAATCTTCCCTATCCTAGCACTTCCCTTCCAGCCAATCCTATCCCTTAATTCCTACCCAATCCCCTTTCTCCCTTTCCTGTTGCTAACCTAAACACTAACTACTTCCAAACTAACTCCCTCCTGCAACTCCCCCCCCCCCCTTTCCTTTCTTCTTCTGGCTGCCTGGCTTCAGTCAATGTTAACACCCTCACAGCTTAACTGTGAGGGCTTCCATATATACAAAATCACTCCTAATGTACAACAGTAACATCACTTCAGTGTATGCAAAGCCCTCATAGCCCAAGGGATGTATAGCTTTCCTCAGGAGAAATCACCTGTGATATCCTTGTTCATTGAACTCCTCAACTTCTGTGAGAAGGCTGCCAAGCTGGATTGTTGAAACTGAACCGGAAAAAAAAATACAGAGGAAAAATGTATTTGTTTAACCCAGGAATCACTTAGCTAATACCAGCAAATTCTTTCCCCTAAGCCCCCTTAAGCACTGAAGCAAGATTGTGCTTTTTAAAGTACATTGCACATGACAATGTCCATAAGTTAGTCCTTTTTAACACAAAATAGTACCTTATTTCCCAATTCAAGTAGGAGACGTGATGGACCTGAAGCACCTGTTGGCATTATAGACAATTAGGATCCTATAGGCTCTGTACATACACCTCTGTGTGTCCAAAATTATAGGGCCCTCTTAAACAGTTATGTACTTAATTAGTTCTTCTTTTCTGTGGAGATTTTAATTTTTGGGGGGTGGGGTGGGGGAGAAGTTTGAAGGTGTGGTTCGGGTAGGTATAAGGGAGAAGGGTACTGTGGGAATTGGTTTCGTGAGGGAAATGAGAAATGGAGGTCATACTGGTCGTCTACTTGGATGTTTGTCTATAATTTTTGTATTAAATGTTTTAGGGGGTCTTTTACTAAAGATTAGCTTGAGTTATCTGCAGCAGGGCCCAATTTATTCCTATGGGCCCTGCTGCAGATAACTCAAGCTAATCTTTAGTAAAAGACCCCCTTATTGTGCTGCAGTTTTATGTTGTTTTTCATTTTGTTTTCAATAAACAGACCTCTTGAAATTTAAAGCAAAAAAAAAAAAAAAAAGGAACTATGTGGATCATGGCTGTGCTGGATAATTTTTCCTGATGAGAGACTTCTTTGAGTTTTGTGTGGCTTTCAGGCTTATTTTCGAAAGTGATCGCCGGCCATTTCCCGACATAAATCGGGAGATGGCCTGCAATCTCTCAAAAGCGGTGAAATCGGTATAATTGAAAGCAGCTTTTTGAACACCATCACCGCTTTCCCGTCGCCATGCCAGCGAAAGTTCAAGGGGGCATGTCAGCGGCGTAGCAAAGGCGGGACTTGTGCAGGCATGGGCGTGGCTACCAGATGGCCGGCTTTCGCGGATAATGGAAAAAAAAGCGGCGTTATTCAGTATTTCGCCGGGTTTACTTGGTCCTTTTATTTTCACAACCAAGCCTCAAAAAGGTGCCCCAACTCACCAGATGACCACTGGAGGGAATGGGGGATGACCTCCCCATAGTCCCCCAGTGGTCACCAACCCCCTCCCACACTAAATAAATAAAAGCCTTTTTTACCAGCCTGTATGCCAGCCTCAAATGTCATACCCAACTCCCTGACAGCAGTATGCAAGTCCCTGGAGCAGTTTTTCATGGGTGCAGTGCACTTCAGGCAGGCAGACCCAGATCCATTCCCCACTACCTGTTACACTTGTGGTGCTAAGTGTTGAGCCCTCCAAACCTCCCGAAAACCCACTGTACCCACATGTAGGTGCCCCCCTTCACCCATAAGGGCTATGGTAATGGTGTAGAGTTGTGGGGAGTGGGTTTGGGGGTATTTGGGGGGCTCAGCACCCAAAGTAAGGGAGCTATGCACCTGGGAGCTATTTGTGTATTTTTTAAACATTTTTAGAAGTGCCCCATAGGGTGCCCGGTTGGTGTCTTGGCATGTCAGGGGGACCAGTGCACTTCAAATGCTGGCTCCTCCCATGACCAAATGCCTTGGATTTCGCCGGGTTTGAGATTGCCGGCATTTTTTCCATTATCGCTGAAAAACAAAACCGGCCATCTCAAACCTGGCGAACTCTGGCATTTAGCCGGGCTAAACCATATTATCGGAAAAAAAGATGGGCGGCCATCTTTTTCGATAATACAGTTCCGGCCAGCTGTTGCGCCGCCGCCGCCAAAATAGATCACCGGTGAACTATTTCGCCGGCGACGTTCGATTATGCCCCTCCATGTACCTATCGTTTGTATACATTTTGACATTTTTTTCATCTGATCAATGAGTGAGATGCTCTTGCCTTTAAATGAGATTGGCATTTGGTTATTGAGCAGAGTTTTTTTCTGAGGTATTTTAATCACCATTTCTTGTTGTTGTTGTTGTTGTTGTTAAATATGTATTTTCACGAACATTCAATAGGTCCATCCACTTTCTATAGAGGAGTAGCCTAATGGTTAGTGCAATGGTCTGAGTTTCTGGAAGACTGGGTTCAATTCCCACTGAAGATCCCTGTGACCTTGGGCAAGTCACTTAACCCTCCGTTGCCCCAAGTACAACAACAAAAAAAAGCTTACATTGTGAGCCTACTAGGGACAGAAAAAGTACCTGCATGTACCCTTGGATTCTATATAGTGCCACTTAAGTTGCTTGCACCAATTAGGTCGTATTCTGGATTTGTGGCATGTAACTTAATTAGCTTAACAAGCCAATCAGCACCGATAATTGCACTTAACAAGCAATTATTGACACTAATTGGCATTAATTAGAATTTACACACATAACTGTCCAAGCATGTTCTATAAAGTAATGCATGTAAATTCTAAGATGCAGATCTGAAAAGGGGGCATGGCCATGGGAGGGGCATGCTCAGGCAATGGGCATTCCTTGAATTTGTGTGCAGTATTATAGAATATTCCTGTTCTGCATGTAATTTAGGTGTCAGAATTTACACCAGTTTTTCATTGACAAAAATGGCTGTGACTAAATATAGTCGCAGAAAATAGGCACTGGGCATATTCTATAAATTATGCCTAGATTTAGGAATGTTCTGTAAACCATGCCTAACTTTAGGCATAGTTTATAGAATATGCCTAGGTGGATTTTTTTTTTTCCAGCACCAATTTTTAGGCATGATATTAGCCCTGTGTACATCTGGTAGCACTATAGAAATAAGTAGCAGTAGAAGCTACAATTGAGTTAGTTTCCTATAGGGAAATTACTTATCACATCTTGGATTTAGTGAATCTCTTTCACAGATCTCAGACATGTAATCAATTCCTTTTACAATTTCCCAGTGCCACTGCTTGAAAGTCAATTAGACACTTTTCTGTGTCACCCCATTACCAGATGGCTTCATTATGGAACTCATTTCCCTTTATCTTACGATGTTGTTCATACTACGTGTTGTTTAGAAATAATTTGAAAACATTTCTGTTTCCGCTTTTGGAGTCTTAATTGTCACATTTAATGGATATTTAATGCAATGCTTGAATGTTTTTTTATAACTCCCAGAATGATTGTTTCTGATTTTCTTTGTTTGTGTAACCCGCCTTGAACTGTTAAGGTATATGGCAAGTAAGAAGTTGTGTTATAACATAACAGAACATAACATTTTTGTTATAAAGTTCCTGGTTTAACAACATTATCCAATTTTATTGCAAAATTTGTTTATTATTCCCAATAGTATTAGATGGGTAGAACAAATCATATCTCTCTCTCTCTCTCTCTCTCTCTCTCTCTCTCTGACAATTGGTTAGCCTATATGAAAATCATGGTAATTACTCAGGTTATCCAGGTGGGAATCCATGTAGCAGTATATATTTTAGTTTGTAATTTTTTTTTTATTCTAGCACTAATTTATTTCTTTCAATGCAGGAGTTTATGGAACTCATTTTCAAAGCAGATGGGCATCTCAAAATGGCCAAAAAAATCATCCATCTGCCAAAAACATCCAAATTGTGATTTTCAAAAGGCAGAAGTTTTATACTTCAGTCTATCCAAATAGCAAGGTGGCATGTTAGAGGCACATTCTCAGTGGGAATAGGATGGGCACAAGATTAGGATGTCTTTCAGTGATAATAGAATGGGAAAAAATGTCTGAGGCAAAAAGGAAGGATGTTTTTATTTAGACCTATTTCAATCATGTCAATGGTAAAAAACAAAAAAAGTGCCCTGATTAAGTAGCTGACCCCTGGAGGGATGAAGACATTACCTCTCCTTAATCTTCCAGTGTTACTGATCCCCTACCATGCTCCTAAGAAGTGAAAGTTACAGCGGATACCACTACTACTACTATACTACTATTTAACATTTCTAAAGCGCTACCAGGATTACGCAGCGCTGTACAATCTAACAAAGAAGGACAGTCCCTGCTCAAAGGAGCTTACAATCTAAAGGACAAAAAAGTGCAGTCAATCAAATTGGGGACAGTCTAGATTTCCTGGATAGAGGTACAATGGTTTGGTGCCGAAAGCGACATTGAAGAGGTGGGCTTTGAGCAAGGATTTGAAGATGGGCAGGGAGGGGGCTTGGCGTATGGGCTCAGGGAGTTTATTCCAAGCATAAGGTGAGGCAAGGCAGAAAGGGCGGAGCATGAAATTGGCAGTGGTGGAGAAGGGTACTGAGAGGAGGGATTTGTCCTGTGAGTGGAGGTTATGGGTAGGAGCGTAAGGGGAGATGAGGGTGGAGAGGTAATGAGGGGCTACAGATTGAGTGCATTTGTAGGTTAGTAGGAGAAGCTTGAACTGTATGCGGTACCTGATCGGAAGCCAGTGAAGTGACTTGAGGAGAGGGGTGATATAAGCATATCGGTCTAGGCGGAAGATAAGACGGGCAGCAGAGTTCTGAACGGATTGAAGGGGGGATAGATGGTTATGTGGGAGGCCAGTGAGGAGTAGGTTGCAGTAGTCAAGGCGAGAGGTGATGAGAGAGTGGATGAGAGTTTGGGTGGTGTGCTCGGAGAGGAAGGGGCGAATTTTGTTGATGTTATAGAGAAAGAAGCGACAGGTCTTGGCTGTCTGATGGATATGGGCAGAGAAAGAGAGGGAGGAGTCGAAGATGACTCCAAGGTTGCGGGCAGATGAGACAGGGAGGATGAGGGTGTTGTTGACTGAAATAGAGAGTGGAGGGAGAGGAGAAGTGGGTTTGGGTGGAAAGACAATGAGCTCGGTCTTGGCCATGTTCAGTTTCAGGTGGCGGTTGGACATCCAGGCAGCAATGTCAGATAAGCAGGCTGATACTTTGACCTGGGTTTCTGCAGTGATTTCTGGTGTGGAGAGGTAAAGCTGGGTGTCGTCAGCATAAAGATGGTATTGGAAACCATGAGATGAGATCAGCAAGCCCAGGGAAGAGGTGTAGATTGAAAAAAGAAGGGGTCCAAGGACAGATCCCTGAGGAACTCCAACAGAGAGCGGGATGGGGGTGGAGGAAGATCCATGAGAATGTACTCTGAAGGTACGGTGGGAGAGATAAGAGGACAGAGCCCTGGAGAGGACAGAGCCCTGGAACCAAATGAGGATAGTGCAGCAAGAAGTAAATTATGATTGACAGTGTCAAAAGCGGCGGATAGGTCGAGGAGGATGAGGATGGAGTAGTGACCTTTGGATTTGGCAAGGAACAGGTCATTACAGACTTTAGTGAGTGCTGTTTCTGTCGAGTGTAGAGGGCAAAAACCGGATTGAAGCGGATCAAGGATGACATGAGAAGAGAGAAAATCAAGGCAGCGGCTGTGAACGGCGCGTTCAAGTATCTTGGAGAGGAAGGGTAGGAGGGAGATGGGGTGGTAGTTGGAAGGACAGGTAGGGTCTAGTGATGGTTTTTTGAGAAGTGGTGTAACTAGAGCATGCTTGAAGGTGTCAGGGACAGTTGCAGTGGAGAGAGAGAGGTTGAGGATATGACAGATGGGTTCAAAGACAGTTTTCAGGTATTATAGGCATTCCTAATAGAGGAGCAAGCAAGTGTAAGGAGTAGCCTAGTGGTCAGTGCAGTAGAATTTGAACAACGAGACCTAGGTGTAACTCCCACTTTTTAAAAAATTTAATTTTCAAAATATCCAAGTAAAACAATTACTCATTAAGAAAATCAGCCATCACCTGGATAATAAACCAAAATATCAGGAAATAATATAAATAAGGAAATACCATCAAATTTTGATAGCCATTCCAGTCCACTAAAAGGGGTGTGAGGTAAGAGATAAATTGAAACAGGAAAAAATTAGATATCTTAACCACAAGAAGAATATTCCTTAGAAGAAAGATTCCATATTCCTTACAAGAGAGCAGTCCAATCGCATAAGAGCATAAGAGTAGCCATATTGGGTTAGACTTTAAAGCAGTGGCACTGGGAAATTGTAAAAGGAATTGATTACATGTCTGAGATCTGTGAAAGAGATTCACTAAATCCAAGATGTGATAAGTAATTGGTAAATAAGTAAATGGTTCATCTAACCCAACATCCTTTTCCAAACAGTAGCCAAGCCAGGTCACAAGTACCTGGCAGAAACCCAAATCAAGGCAACATTTCATGCTACAAATACCAGGGCAAGCAGTTGCTTCCCCATGTCTGCCTCAATAGCAGACTATGGACTTTTCCTCCAGGAATTTGTCCAAAACGTTTTTTTTAAACCCAGATATGCTAACCTCTGTTGCCACATCCTCTGGCAAAGAGTTCCCAAGCTTAACTATTCATTGAGTGAAAAAATATTTCCTCCTATTTGTTTTAAAAGTATTTCCATATAACTTCCTTGAATGACCCCTAGTCTTTGTACTTTTGAAATGAGTAAAATATCAACGTACTTCTACTTGTTCTACACCACTCAGGATTTTGTAGACCTCCATCATATCTCCCCTCATCCATCTCTTTTCCAAGCTGAAAAGTCCTAACGTTTTAGCCTTTCCTGAAACGAGAGGAGTTTCATCCCCTTTATCATTTTGGTTGCTCTTCTTTGAACCTTTTCTAATTCTGCTATATCTTTTTTGAGATACAGTGACCATAACTGAATGCAATACTTAAGGTGTGGTCACACCATGGAGCGATACAAGACATTCCTTCCATCATCCCTTTCCTAATAATTCCTAGCATCCTGTTTTGCCACCACACACTGAGCAGAAGATTTCAGCGTATTATCTACAATGACACCCAGATCTTTTTCTTGAGTGCTGATCCCAAAGGTGGGACCCTAGTATCAGGAACTTTGATTTGGATTATTCTTTCCAATGTGCATTGCCTTCCATTTGTTCATATTAAATTTCATCTGCCATTTGGATGCCCAGTCTTCCAATTTCCTACGGTCTTCCTGCAATATTTCACAGTCTGCATGTGTTTGAATAGTTTTGTGTTATCTACAAATTTAATTACCTCACTCATTGTTCCAATTTCCACATCATTTAAAAATATATTAAATAGGACCGGTCCCAGTTCTGATCCCTGTGGCACTTCACTGTTCACCCTCCTCCATTTAGAGAAATGACCATTTAACCCTATCCTCTATCTTCTGTCCAATACCAATTCCTAATCCACATCAGAACCTTGCCTTCTATCCCATGACTTTTTAATTTTCTCAGGAGTCTCTCATGAGGAACTTTATCAAAAGCTTTCTGAAAATCTAGGTACAATACATCAACTGGGTCACCTTTAGCCACATGTTTATTCACGCCTTCAAAGAAATGAAGCAAATTGGTGAGGCAAGACTTCCTTTGGCTGAACCCATGCTGACTCTGTCCCATTAAACCATGTTAGTCTATGTGTTCTGTAATTTTATTCTTTATAATAGTTTCCACTATTTTGTCTAGCACTGAGCTTAGGCTTAACAGTCTGTAATTTTCTGGATCACCCCTGGAACCCTTTTACAAAATTGGCATCACATTGGCCACCCTCCAATCTTTAGGTACAACAGATGATTTTAACGACAGGTTACATATTACTAACAGCAGATCAGCAATTTCATGCTTGAGTTCTTTGAGTATCCTTGGATTTATACCATACAGTCCAGGTGATTTACTACTCTTTAATTTGTCAGTTTGGCTCAGTACATCTTTCAGGTTCACCAAGATTTCTTTCAGTTCTTCCGCTTCATCACCCTAGAAAACCATTTCTGGTACAGGCAGATCTCTTACATCTTCTTCCATAAAGCCCGAAACAAAGAATTCATTCAGTTTCTGCACTATAGCCTTGTCCTCCCTGTGTGCCCCTTTTGCTCCTTCATGATCTAACAGTCCCACAGATTCCTGCACAGGCTTTCTGCTTCTGATATACCTGAAAAAAGTTGTCATTATGATTTTTAGCTAAAAAAGCAGCCACAAAAAAAGGTCATGCTAATCAGTCTATTAAAATTTTTTTAGATGCAAATAAGTAGGTGGGTAAAAAGATTTGTCAATATAGCATGTTAAAATTTTACAAAGACACTTGACCACCTTATAGGAGGGGAGAAACAGAAATGCTCGATTGTGTCACATTGTAAGCATGCATTTTTCAGTTTGTTTGGTTTTACAAGCAGGAAAAAGGAATACTGAATCTCATCAACAAGAAGACATGAACAATAATTTAAAAAAAACACAGAGACAAATGTGTGAACAGCAATTTCATATGGATTCGATGGGGATGTTTTACTAAAGGTTAGCTTGAGTTATCTGTAGCAGGTTCCATTTTATTCCTATGGGCCCTGCTGCAGATAGTTCAAATTAATTGTTAGTAGAAGACTCCATATACAAATAGGACTTGTGATAAGGCAGTTAAACGTGACTATAGACAGAAGCAGCCAACCCCAGAACTACCATACCCAGAATCCCTTATGAGACTGAAAAAGAGGGGTGGACCCAAAAACATGGAAGGGACTGCTAACATTAGCAGGAATGGGAATAACTCCAGGAAAAGGGGGCAAGTTACTCCAGCTACCAGCAGAGGAAGCAGCAGTCAAGAAACCCAATTTCCATGGTTGCAAAATCAATATGTAATTCCTCCCAGCTGTGAGGAGGAGAGGGCAGATCTCCTGAAAGCTCTCAGAAGTCCGGGAGGGGAGAATGTCTGCTCAGAGCTAAACAAATCTATGGAGTATGTGGAGGAGGGAAAGGACCTGCCTCCAGAACTTCCTTGTTTAGAGGAGCAAGCTAACATGGAATGGGAAGATTCAAAAGCAAACCTTTCCAACACTTAAGGGCAGTTGTGGGAGGCCAGAGGAGTTTGTTACTGTGAAGTGGGAGGTGAACTGCCAGTCCTGCTGGTTACAGGGCCCCTGAAGTGTCTGAAGAAGGAAAGGTGATTTGATCATTGTTTTTTTTTTTCATGTTTGAACTGAACTTTACTTGAGTTTTTGGAACTGAATGGACCCTGAGTTTTGAAACTGGGTTTTGATTGTACTTAGGGGAACTGAGCCCGAATTAAAACTTTTTTTGAATGCAGTCTTGATTAAAGTGTGGTACGGCACTGGAACCCTGTGCACTGAAGACTTCCGGTTACAACCCTGGAGAGGAAATGGAGGGCCTCTTTACAGACTAGATTCTATATATCACGCTTAAAAATTCAACGCCAAAATGAAATTTGTTTAAGCATGCCCTATGAAGTATGTCTTAATTTAGGCATACTTTATAGAATAAGCCTAAATTTCCACGCTGTTTATAGAAAACGCCGAGCACTGGTCCAAGCAACTAAATATAGTTGCGGCCAATTACGCCAAGTAAAACCTGGCATAAAATTTGATGCCTAAATTAGGCACAGAGCAGATGTATTCTATAACAAAATGCATAGATTTTAGTTACACCCATGACCCGCCCATGGCCATGCCCCCTTTTCAACTATGTAATTAGAATTTATGCGCACCACATTACGGAATATGTTTAACAAGTAGTTCATATAAATTCGAATTAATGCTAATTAATGCTGATAATTGACTGTTAATGTCCAATTATCAGTGCTGATTTTGCATTGTTAAGGAAAATGTAATTTCTGAACGGAAAACTTGGCTCAAAATATAGAAGCCTGGGAATAGTGCTTTCATTTCATTTTATTACCTTTATAATTTAATTTAGGACAGACTGATGTGTATCATTCAATAATTTCCAATATAAATGCATAAACAGTATCTAATAAGTAATTAAAATGAAAAATGAAACAAAAGAAACAATAGATTTGCAAACCTAGTAATATAATATTTAATTACAAGCACTGTCTATGGATATAAACTTCATAGAAATATGCAGTCACTGGGAAAGTCAATATAATTTAGTATGTCTATTGTTATTGTTGACGGCATGTCTTAATAATAATCAGGTCTAAAGGGCAATATGGCATTCAGTTAAATTATTCTCTAATCTACAGTTCCTAAGTGTATTCTGTATATGTAGGGCAATTACTGAAAAATAAAAATTATCTCATATTAGGGACATACACAACCAAGAAGAATTAATTTAGGGCCCCTTTTATAAAGGCGTTTAAGCGCCTAAACGTGTCCAGGGTGTTTCAAATCAGAATTACTACCCGGCTACCACGTGCCCTGGGCGGTATTCTGAATTTGGCATGAACTGAAAACACGAGGTAGAAAATATTTTCTATTTTCTACCATGTGGAGCTTACCCAGCGGTAAACAGCATTAGACACACACTGAATGTGCGTGAGTTCTTACTGCTAAGTCAATGGGTGGCAGTAAGGTCTCAGGCCAAAATGGATGTGCACTGGTTTTTATTTTACCACATGTCCATTTTCTGGCCCCTTAAAAAAGGCCCTTTTTCCAGGACACAGTAAATACTGGCCCAGCGCATGCCCAAAAGATGTGCTCGCACTGCTGTAGGCCACTTTTTCCGTGGCTTAGTAAAAGGACCCCTTAGTATTCATTTTTGTCACAAATTTCTTCCTGATTTTCAGGCTTTTCTTTTTGTTGTTTAATAGGGAATTTTTAGTATACACTAAACTGATTTAGTGTCCACTAACTGAATTTGTGAGGACTAAACACAATCACCAGGCCTTGTTAGAAGACCGGCAAAGAGAGGGAAGAACAAATTTGACAAATAATGGTAATTTAGCACTCTGGGATTTGATAACAAACTTCTCACTCATGCAATCCAAATTCAGAACAGTCCAAATTATAAACACAGAGGAAATGACACAAGGCTTTGGTATTAGAAAAATAGGAAAGCTTGTTTTATTAGTACTACTACTACTTAACATTTCTAGAGCGCTACTAGGGTTGCACAGCACTGTACAAATTAACAAGGAAGGACGGT
The DNA here is from genome assembly GCF_901765095.1 of Microcaecilia unicolor. Lineage (NCBI taxonomy): Eukaryota > Metazoa > Chordata > Amphibia > Gymnophiona > Siphonopidae > Microcaecilia > Microcaecilia unicolor. The sequence continues at coordinate 203,855,225 of NC_044036.1, read as the reverse complement.
CCCTGCTCAAAGGAGCTTACAATCTAAAGGACGAAATGTCAAGTTGGGGCAGTCTAGATTTCTTGAGTAGAGGTGTAGTGGTTAGGTGGCGAAGGCGACATTGAAGAGGTGGGTTTTGAGCAATGATTTGAAGATGGGCAGGGAGGGGGCCTGGCGTATGGGCTCAGGGAGTTTGTTCCACGCATGGGGTGAGGCGAGGCAGAAAGGGCGGAGCCTGGAGTTGGCGGTGGTGGAGCAGGGTACTGAAAAGAGGGATTTGTCTTGAGAGTGGGTTATGGGTAGGAACGTAGGGGGAGATGAGGGTTGAGAGGTAAGGAGGGGCTGCAGATCGAGTCCATTTGTAGCAAATGCAATTAGAGATAATAATTAAGCAGAATCACCCACATTGATGATAAAGTACTGAGTTTTAAAAACTGGGCAAAGTGGAATAAAGAGAATGCACACTACCCCTACTCCAAAACTTATAGGACACTCAACTCCCCAAGCACTAAACACTAAGCACTAAGAGAGAAGCAGTTTAACCTGACATATAATACCACTCACGAACACTGGATTTGTAGGATGTCAGGGACTGTAGGCAGAGGAATCACAGCTGGGATTGCAAGTGTGTTGCTCCTCTTGGGAAGGCAACAGCAGGAACCCCAAATAGGTCAGCAGATAGTACAGATGGCAGCTCTATCCAAGCAGTTGAGCTTTCAGGCAGCCTGGGGGCCACATATCTTTTAACAAGTCTTCATCATGTGGCTGAGGCTCGAACCAGCTGATAGCAGCTCTTGCATGAACTGCCCAAGATTACAATCAGTATGCCATTAATTCATGGAAGGGGATCTTATACCCATTCCTCTGGTTTTGGTGCCATGCTGACTGGAATAACAAAGTCCAGAGCTTTCCAATATTGTGGCTTCAAGGGCTCAAGGACCCAGCTCCTGACACTGTAGATGATTTCTTCTTGTCCTTGAAGGTCCCCAGCACAGTAAAATAAAATTGTTGTGAACAGATTGTGTTGCCTCTGTTAACCTTGATGTGTCAGCAATGTACTTGAGGCCTATTGCAAGAACAAGCCTCTGCATGGAAACTGACATGACCAAAGTCTGTAGAAAGTCAGATTCATATTGTAGAATAGTGCTTCAGTGTAATGCCTGTATTGTTCCTACAAATTAATATGTGCTAAATTGATTGGTGCACTTTAAATCATTTAATGCATATTAAATTTTTAAGGCTCACAAAGAAACCAAATCACACTAATAATGCACATTTCTGTCTTACATCTTGGTCAATCATGCCTGGATAACTGCAAGGACTAATAATAGCCATGATAGACATTTCTCTAAGTACTTAAGACCTTATGAATATTTTACTTTAAACACCATTAGAAATAGTTTAAATTGGCAGTAGTAATTAGCTGTAAGTCAAAGGAGGTGTATAAATCAGTAGTAATATGAACTCCATAGACAATACTGGTAAGAAATCTTGCCACCAAGTTCTCAGCTCCCTGTAGCTTCTTTAAACTTCCTTATCAACCATTGAGTGAGCCTGGCAAAATGCCTGACACTGAACCCTCCCCCCTGCAGTTCCAGCAACTTCCCCTTTCTATGCCCCTCCTGAAGGTCTGACATCTCATGTTGCCTCTGACTGGCCCCATTAAGGCTTCAATGCTTTTCCTGTGTGGTGTCCCACCTTTATGATTTCTTGTATGTGGGGCCAGTCAGATGTAGCTCTTTTTATCATTGTCTTTGCCACTGTTCTTCTCTGCATTTGGAGGACTAGCAAAGGGAATTGATCTACAGAAAGATGTCAGATCTATACAGGGAAGGGGAAAGAGGGAAATAGATTCAGGACCTGGGGTAGGAAGCAGAAGGGAGAGAAAGAAAGAGAGAGAGAGAGAGAGAGAGAGAGAGAGAGAGAGAGAGAGAGAGAGAGAGAGAGAAATACCTGAAGAAAAAAGGAGGGGGGTAGAGCAGTGGCGTAGCCAGACCTGACATTTTGGGTGGGCCCAGAGCTAATATGGGTGGGCACTATGTATATATAGGTGTGAGTAGTTTTTTTTTTTTTGGGGGGGGGGATCCAAAATTAATTTTAATAAACAGTCTTCCCAACAGCTGTCCTACGGCAACATAAACCACATACATATTCGGAACCTGTTATAATAAACATAATACCTTTTTCAAATATACGTCTCCCTTATTGATTGGAAAGAGCCTATCTTTCCCCACTCTTCTCTTTTTTCTTCTTGCAAACCTTAAAACCACCATACCGAGAATACAAAACACTGAGGACCTATAGAGCAATTCTACCCAGTGGCGTACCAAGGGGGGGCAGTGGGGGCGGTCCGCCCCGGGCGGTGCTGCGGCACGCGCCTGCTCTGAGTTCGCTAACTTCGCTCGTTCGCTGCAGCTCCTTCTGCCCTGGAACAGGTTACTTCCTGTTCCGGGGCAGAAGGAGCTGCAGCAAACGAGCGACGTTAGCAAACTCGGAGCAGGCGTGCGCCTTGCCACCCCCCCCCCCCCCAGTGGCGTGCACCCGGGGGGGTGTCATTTCACCGGGGGGGGAGGTGTGATTTCACGGGGAGGGGGGCGTGCTGCACCCGGGGGGGGGGGGGGGCGCTTCGGCGATCGGCCCCGGGTGCCATCCAGGCCAGGAACGCCACTGATTCTACCATACCATAAGCAGTCATTTTTATAAGTCACACAAGGAAAAGGAAAGCATCTTAATCACTACAGTGAGCACTAGAACATCAATTCATCTCTCCCAAGTGTTTCTAATCATACAACTACCATTGCCCCCAGCTCCAAAAATGCAACAGAACAAAGTAACAATGTTAAATAAAATATTGTGCATTAAATATTTACACGCATACAAAACACATAACCGAAGCTAAGCCCCGTTTTACAGAGATGCATCCAAATAACAAAACCCAGAAAACCACATGAATCAATGGCCGCCCCTTTCCCCTTTTAATTGTCCTGTTGGTTATTTTGAAACCTCCATGTTAAAAACCTGTTCATCCAGGCTAGTTTCCACTCCACCCCGATCCTTCCTTCCTTCCATTTCTCAACCCCCCCTTTGACAAAAAGCCATGGATTGCCCTACCCACCTTCTCATCCCACCCCAGCAGGAAGCTGCCTCTGCAGGATAGCCCTGGGCTTTGCAGGCCCCTTTTTTGTGGACATGAACAACATAAAATAAAAATCCTAATTAAAAAAAAAACAACAACACACATACACATCATTCAACTATCTACCCATGTGACAAGGCACAGCCACCTCCTGCAAAAGCCAAACAGAAAAACACTATCTCATCCCTTCCCTTCCCAGGCTCATGTATTTTCTGGCCACACTTAACAGGAGCAAAAATAAAAAAAAAATTAAGAGATCAAAGAAAGCCCCAGTTCATTGAATCAGCCATGGTGCTCACCAGCTGCTTCTCAGGAAAGTTGAAGCCAGTCCCCATCGTGATGCAAACCTCCTCCAACCCCTCTGCTCAAGATAAGGAAAGGAGCAGCCCCCTTCGGGCCTTCCCTCACTGTGTCCCGCCAGAGTGGGACACAGTAAGAGAAGGCCCGAAGACGACGAGGCGATTTCTTCTTTTGCAATGCACGCAGGGCAGACTCCACCCCCTTCTCTGCCTGGCCTGGAGGGAAACCTGCCAAAATCTCATCTCTGTCTGCGGCCAATGGCTGGAATTCACCACTGCCCCACGTTCACCTCTGGGTCTAGCGTTTCCCTTCCTCCCCCCGGAGCGCCTTCTGCACCAGGGGATGCCATACGCTGCTCCTACCGCAAATCATTTCTTCTATAAGGTTCCAGCATAGGCGTAGTTTGACTGTTTCATTTGGGGGGGCAAAGAATGGGCGGAGCATATTAGCATATCATTTGCATATATACATATGCAAATGAATATGCTAATGTGGAGGAAGGAATTGAATTTACAGGCAAAATATCACAGATCACATTTCAAAAAGCTGACACATTTCAATTAATAAATTATGAATAAAATACTTTTATCTACCTTTGTTGTCTGATCATTTAGTTTTTCTATTCGCTTTGGTCCCAGTGTCTTCTGTTTTATTCAGTGTCTTCTTTCCAGTAGGCTTCCCTCTGCTCCCCACCCCTCGCAGTCCCATCCATCTCTTGCTCCTTCCTTCTGCTCCCCACCCCTCGCAGTCCCATCCATCTCCTGCTCCTTCCCTCTGCTTCCCACCCCTCCCAGTCCCATCCATCTCCTGCTCCTTCCCTCTGCTTCCCACCCCTCCCAGTCCCATCCATCTGTTGCTCCTTCCCTCTGCTCCCCACCCCTCCCAGTCCCATCTATCTGTTGCTCCTTCCCTCTGCTAGTCTGCTCCCCACCCCTCCCAGTCCCATCCATCTTCCCTCTGCTCCCCCCCCCCGCGAGGTCCAAGATGGTGACTCCGTTTACCCCCTCTCTTCCTCCCTCCCTCCCTCCGGTGCAGGCAACAGTCTTCAGCTTTTTCAGCGTTCCTGGCAGCGGTAGCGATGTACACGCTGCCTTCGGTCTGCCCCGGAAGTCTTCTCTTCAAGTTCCTGTTCCCACCTATGCGGGAACAGGAACTTGAAGAGAAGGCTTCGGGGCAGAGCCAAAGGCAGCGTGTACAACGCTACCGCTGCCAGGAACGCTGGAAAAGACTGCTGCCTGCGACGGAGGGAGGGAGGGAGGAAGAGAGAGGGGTAGACGGACACGCTCCTCTCCGTCCGCTACTCCGCTTGGCTTCCCTGCCCTCTCTGTCTGCGTCCCGCCTTCCTCTGACGTCAGAGGAAGGCGGGACGCAGACAGAGAGCAGCAGTGTTGCCAGGTGGGCGGTTTTACCGCCCAATTGGGCGGTTTTCCGCGACCCGCCGCGGGAAATTTTTGCCCGCGGCGGGTTGCGGTTTTTTGGGCTCCTTTTTGGCTTCGGGGCGGTTTTTTCGCCGGCTTTTTTCGGCCGCGGTGGGCGGGGTTAATGACGTTTCTGGGCGGGGTTAGTGACGTGGGAGGCGGGGTTAGTGACGTGGGAGGCGGGGTTAGTGACGGGGAGGCGGGGCCGATGACGGGGGAGGCGGGGCCGATGACGGCGGGGGCGGGGTTGATGACGGCGGGGGCGGGGGTGATGACGCGGGGGCGGGGGTGTCAGGGGCGGGGTTTGAGTTTGGGCGGGTTTTGGGCTGGATTTTGGGCTCCTTTAGGCTGGAAAAAAATTTTCCACCTGGCAACCCTGGAGAGCAGGGAAGCCAAGCGGACGGAGAGGAGCGCGTGCGTGCATGTGTTTTTTTTTTTTTTTTTTTTAAACTAATGGCGCGGCGGCGCCTCATCGTCGTTTGGGGGGGCATTGCCCCCCCTCGCCCCCCCCAGTCTACGCCTATGGGTTCCAGCCTGGGGAAGTGGCTCACACAGCTCGCCGAGAAGTGCCAGCTGATCTATCTAATGAGCCCTCGGACTGCCAGGTAGCCACCCAGAGCGCCAAGGCAAGGACCATTGCAGCGGAGGAACAGACGGAGCAGATGCAAAGCGGAAATCGCCTCTTCGTCTTCGGGCCTTCCCTCACTGTGTCCTGCCCTCCGAGGCCCGAAGACGATGAGGCGATTTCCTTCTTTTCCAATGCAGTGCACGCAGGGCAGACGTGAAGCGCTGCCTGCGAAAGCGAAACAGATTTTTTTTAATGCCCGATTTTCCGAGTGCTGACTGGGTGGGCCTGAGTAGCTACGCCCCTGGAGTAGAGGAGGAGATATACTGGACCTGGGGAGAGGAAAACAGAAGGGGAAATACACTGGACCAGGGGGAGGGGTTAGCAGAAGGAAATGAGAAAATATGGGGACATTGAACCAAGAGAGAGATAGACTGGACAACAGGAGTGTGACAAACAGAAGGAAGGAAAAGAGTGCAGAGAAGCTCAACATGGGGAAAGACAAAGACACAGAGAAGAGATGCTGGACATGGAGGGAGCATAGGGTGAGGGAAACAGAGGTGCAATACTAGACACATGGGGAGGGATAGGGATATAGAGTGGAATGCTGGACAGAGTAAAATAGGGAAGATTCTGAATATAGAAGCAGGATAGGAGTCCTGAGAGGGCAGACACTGCACGTGGGGTTGAAGAGGATAGAGACAGGGACACAGAGGGGAGATGCTAGACAAGATGGATAGGGATACAGAGGAAAAGAGGATGTTGGACAGAAGAAATTTCAAAAGGACAAGAGACCCTGGGAAGAGAGTTAAAAGCAAACAGAGAAGCAGAAAAGAGACACTGGGACCAAAGCAATGCTCAGCCTAAAAAGGTAGAATAAATATATATATTTTTAACTTTATAAAGTATAATATGTCAGCTTTGTAAATCTGATATCTTGTATTTAAATTTCTAAATGTATTATTATGTCTGGTTTTTATATAGGTATAGAATGTGTTTACTTTTTGCAGAGTTTGTTTACTGGCATTTTGAAGGGATTTTTTTCTCATCCTCCCCTTCCCCCCCTCCCCCCCAGTCTCCACAACCTGGGGAGAGATGGTGTTGGTGCACATTTGGTTCTAGCTATGCCTATAGTCCTGAGGTAGACCAGTACACAGTGCCCTGCAGTAATCTACGGGGACCAGTTTAATAAAATGTATTAAGCAGTTACTGTGGGATTTTGCAAGCGGTAACTGTTAGTATGAACCTGTCCTAATGAGTACCACATTAAAACCAGACAGTATATACAATACAATACAATACAATACAATACAATACAATAAGCCATCTCTTATATTCCACAAATATCTTAAAGAGTTCAATATGGATTACAACTAAGAAACAAGGATAAATAACCTTGGAATCCATGCAATAGCCTAGTTAGAACAAACAATGTCAATCATTAAAATTAATAAAACTTTCTACCTTTTGATCTTGATATATTTCTGAAATAAGGCAGTTTTTAATGCCTTCCAAAAAATTATGTCATTCCAAATTGTAGCTTCTAGATAGGAAAAGGAGAAAGTAAAGGCTTTTAAAGACTTTGTGCCTCTTGAATTTGGAAAATATAGTCAAAGTTGTTTCCTTGACAGGCCTTTCTGTATATGATTGATTACTTGAAGCAATTCATTCATTTACGGATTCTTTTACAAAGCCATGCTAGCGATTCCCGTGCAGCAAATGAGAGGAAGTCCATAGAAGTTGAATGGGCTTCCTCTCATTTGCCGCACTTATAATTACTAGTGCGTCTTTGTAAAAGAGGCCCATAATAAGATGCCATCCCTCAAATAATCATAAATTTCAAACAACATAATGTGGCTTCCTTGTCTCAGAAGGCCCTGCAAGCTCTACTATTACCCTTGGCCGAATACCTCAAGCCTGTAGTTCACCTCTGAGCTCAGAGACAATTAAACTAACCTCGCCTCCAAAGTCCTAAACTATGGAGAGGTAAGAAAACTAAAAGGATTTTAAGACCTAGTAACAAGACAGATGGTAAGTACTAGTTACTAGTTGTTTATTTAAATCCAATTTGGGTTATAGAAAATGTGGTGTTCTTAACACATTAGGTTCTTTTGTTGCATAAACATACATTTAAACATAAACTAACAATAGAAATTTCTCTAACAGGTGCAATAGTATAGGAAGAACAACAGTGAAACCATCAGATAAGTATTAACCAAAGTATCTTATTTGTTCTCTCTTACTCTATAGTTATAACTTTCCTTTATAGTGTCTGTCTCAAGAATGAATTGACTGTTTTGAACGAATTTATGTCTTTCAAGTGTGAACACCCAGATTCAGTCTCTAGAACAGGTAAGTCAGATTAAACTCAGTGACTTTTTCAGTGTCCTTTTTTTTAGCTGTGCATGGGAGTGAAGACTTATCTTTGGTCTTTCATGAAGCTTCTTCTTTCTTCTCCTTGCTTCTACGTTGGAGCTCAGGTTCTTCTCTTCCAATTCAGGAACCTACTGCCTCACACTTCATATAAAAACAGCAAAAAAGACTTCCTTCCTGACTAACAGCAGGAACAGCCCTAGCTGGGATTCAGGGATAACAGTGGCTTTCTAACTAACAAAATAAATAATAATTGTGTAACCTTAAATAGTTTTTCTATTCTTTTACTGAGTTCCCTAAGGAAGGGCACTCTTCATTGAATCCTGTAGTCACACTGTCCATAGCAACTTGGTCTCTCCAAAATCATACAGTCTTCCGCACTAGCATACCAGCAGACCATGCAGAACACACATGCTGCAAGTCCAACCTTAAGCTTTGGAGACCAGTTTTCCTAGTGGCTTAACTGGAATTAATCCACAAATTTGTTTTACGCAATCATGCATTTGTTCTCTCTACCACAGTCTTAAACGCAAAACTTTTAAACAGCACACAAACAAAAATCAGTTTTAGTTCTTTTTTTCTCTGTTCCAATCCAACACTTTTCTCCTCCAGCTCACTTCATCTGCACTCAGAGCTCAAACACTTGCAGAGAAATTCCTATTCATATACTTAAACAGCACACACACACACAGCTAGTTTTGACAAAAAATTGTAATAACGCCCACAATAAGAGAAAGAATAGAGCAAATAAAATAAAAGAACCTAGAAATAGCCCGAAAGATACACTGTGGTTTGGAAAAATAATACATTTAATTTAATTGTATTATTATTATTATTATTTTGTCTCTTCTGTGTTCTGTCAGATTGTTTTTCATTTCTCATTTTATTTCTTTCCCCACTCCTCTGTCTTTTAGGGGGAATATTTGTATCATATCACATTCTATTCTATTAGAGTTTTATATAATGCCTATATTCCAATGAATTCACAGCGATTATCATGTCTAAAAACTCTATGATATAGAATAAATGGCAAAATTAACATATAGTAACAGTAAGATAACATTGGGCACCAATTACCAAGGTGCGGCAAAAGGGGGCCTGTGCTGGCATCTGCAGATGTTTTTGAAACACGCTGAGACCCCCTTTTACCACAGTGGGTAAAAGCTAGGTCTTTCTTTTTTTAAAGAAATGGCCACGTGGCGCGTAACACTGTCTGATTACTGCCAGTTACACACCGGCACTACAAAAATAATTATGTTTTTGTAGTGGCAGATATGATGGCGCACTGGGGATGGGAACTACTGCCAGGCTGCTGTGGTAGCCCGGTGGTTCTTCCTTTTTAGCGAATGGTAAGCCCACATTGGACTTACCACCACTTTGGAAAAGGGGCCCTTAATTAGATAAAAATGATGATCACTAGCTGAATGAGTTTTCAAAACTTTCCTAAAAGACAGGTAAGAGGGTAGTTTTTTTCATATCCAAAGGCAGCATATACCACAGCCTTGCCCCATAAAATGAGAAGGAACCTCCATAAATTGATTTAAAACAATGATGTGCCCCTGAAGCAGGAAGGAGCGCCAAAATCTGTCAGCAGAGGAGAGGGAATCAAGAACACAGTGAACAAAGCACAGCTATAAGTAGCACAGTGGGTGAGTCTGATTCTTCCAAGTAAGCAGTTGTCACAGGTTCATATTCTCTACTATAAAATTATATTAAATAATTATTTGAACACATGCATTGTCATTATCCTGCACTTTGTCAGCTTCATGTCAAACCATGCACACTCAGTCTCCTTCCTTACTTCATCTTTCTTCTTCACCTCATTCTGTCAGTGTTCCCAATTTTCTTCTTGGTCCTGATTTCAGTCTCTCTCCTTATCCTTGGGTGAATCTCTTCATAAAGGTGGTTAATAAAGCTCAATAAACAAACAAACAAATGAATAAATAAATAAACCTCTGTAACCCAAATGATCGGCCATACAAAGTCTTCGACTTGTGAGTTAGATCCCATTCCTTCTTCATGACCTACTTGCAATACCTTGATTCTCTCTATGTCTTTTTATATCTATGCTGATGCTATCCTTCTCTTGTTCTACACTGATGTGGCTTCTCCCTGTATCTCTCCTCTTCAGTCTTGTTTGGACGTCATTGCTCACTAGTTAAACTCACACCATATGGTTCTCAATCCGGATAAAACCATCGCTTGTTGGATCACATGTCATCTCATTGAACCTTCCTCTGATTTGCTCCTCTTAGGTACAAAGTTCAGTCCAGTCTCTTCATTTCATTAGCTTGTGGTGACCCTTGATTCACAACTATCTTTTGTTCCCAATATTTCTTCTCTTCTGCAGTCTTTCTTTAGATTATGATAGTTATGTACTGAACGGACATTCTTCAATTATGATTCTTTCATGCTTGGTAGTGTCCCTTCTCCTTTCCAAATTTGATTATTGTAACATTATTCTTGCTGATTTACCATATACAGTTCTAAAGAAGCTTCAGTTTCTTAAAAATATGGCCATTCGGTTAGTCTGTCACACCAGAAAATATGATTCAGTCTCCCTTTGTAGTTTTGTATTCAATACAAAGTTTTATTTCTCGCTTTTAAAGCTTTTCATCTTGGTCTGATACCCTATCTGTCTTCCCTCACTATACCTTATTCTCCTGCATAGCTCTTTCGTTCTCTTATTGGCAAGTGGATGGTCCTATCTGGAATTCTCTTCCTTTGGATATTCATAGTGAATTATCTCTTCTGAGATTTACAATGACAATAAAAACATGGCTCTTCAAACAGGTGTTCGATGTTTAGTGATTGGTGGACCTCTTGCCCTTGTACCTGTCCCCATCCTTGTCCATGTCCCTGGATTCCTGTTTTCCTATTATTATTTTCTTCTCCTTAGTTTTTCCCTTTTCATTTCCTCCCTTTGATTGTGATTAGTTGTGTGTTTGTTCCTTTTTAGCCTGCATCCCCCATCCTATTTGAATTGTAGTTCCTTTTCCGATTTTGTTTAGTGTATTTTTGTGCAGATTCTGAGATTTTGTAAACCACTTATTTGTATGCGTAGTTAAGCAGTATAGCAAATGGAAATAAAATAAAATTATAACATGTTCACTTCTTTTTTAGGGTATCATATTTGCAGAGTTAAGAGCTATTTTTCATAGGTACTATAGGGTCCTCCACTAAAAGGCATTAAGCATTTACCCCTAAATTCTTTAAAAAGTGCTAAAAATTGTGTGCACACAATTTGTGCACACAATTTAATTGAATAATGAGCCAATTAGTGCTGATAATTGAGATCTTAAAAAGCACTTATTAGTGGAATTAATTAAATTTATACATGTAAATTTAGGTGCAGGATCCATGCATAAATTTTATGCATAGGTCCTAAAAGGGAGCACGGTCATGGGCGTATCATGGGTGGATCAGGGGTGTTCCTTTAATAATAGGGATCCATGCCTAATTTAGGAGCGGGGATTTACACCAGAGTTTCATTAGTGTAAATGGTCACATCTAAATGTAGTTGCGGTTCTCAGAGCTAAGTGCTATTCTATAAAAGGCACCTAACTTTAAATGTAATTATCGAGTAGTGTTTAGCGCTATTTTTTGGCGCTGATTTTTTAAAGTGCCATAGAGTTCAGTCCATAATGCAGTAATCGCATGGAAACAGGCTATCATGTGACTGCATTAAGGGGTTTTGTGGTAGTATGCCTGGTTCTACACAATAAAATGAGCGCTATTGAATTTTTTAGAACTTTTCTGTCAGGGGATATGGTATGGGCACAGAGTGGACATGGAAGTATTAGCCAGCTAGTACTTTACACTTACCATGTTAACTGGCTAATGCAGAGATAAGATGGGTCCACTTACTGCCTCCTAACTGCTTCCGCATTATCCTGGTGCAGGTACCACACATTAATCTAAATGTTAATGTATGACCTGAAAAAAAAGTTGGAATATCCCTTCTTCAAGCAGCATTTGTTTTGGGCTTGCTATGCATTACAATTCTTTGTTATAGCACATTAAGCCCAAAACTTACTCTCCAGTTTACTAAGCCGTGCTAACGGCATTCCGCGCAGCAATGCTGACACAGCCCTTTCAAAATGAATGGGCTGTGTTGGCATTAGTGCATGGCAGCCGCTAGTGCAGCTTAGTAAACAGGGAGGTTAATGTATTTTAGCATAAGAGCCCCTATGTTTTCTATTCTTAACAATTTGCTTTCAATAAAAACATATTCTTAGACACCTTTCCTTATTTTTTTTTTTTTATTGGACCTTGAATTTAGATAAATTCAAGAATCTATTTTCTTTTCCTAAACCTGTTTTTGTTTATCCTTACTGTTCTCTTCTCATGACTAATTTCATAAACCATTTATCATTGAAAGTGCTGCATTCAGCATGCTCCAGAACACAGCAATTTTGTCTTTCATGCTTTTGATTCCATGTGACAAAGCTGAATTAATGTTCTGTTTCATGTTTGGTGAACTGAATCCGTCTATCACAATCTAAAACAGACAGCACTATAAACTTGCAAAACTGCTTGATTCAAAAATTTGTATATATATGTCCTACTTTTAGAACTTGATGAAACTGCTCAGTTGGCTTTTCTACGAGCTTTGCAAAACTAATATAGGATTATGGAGAACGGTATAAAATTTTTCTAATCCCGTGGCAGCTAAGCATATTCAGGCATTAGCAGTGGTAAACTGAACACATGCCACAAACAAGACTAAACCTACTTTTGAGGAGAGAAAAATATGCTGTTAGTTTCACTCAGCAGATTTGGGAAAATTACATTTTTGTGTATAAAATTAATCTTGCATTACTTCGCTTTTACAGTATTTTTTAAATCACCATCTACAGGTAAAACTAGACTGTGGAATCAATTGTCAAAATTGGTTATATTCATTTGAGTTTCACTATTTTTTAAACTAGTTACTTTCTTCTTTTTGTTAATAAACATATTTGTTTTTAAATTGAGATGTGGAGGGAAATTTTTGATATGACGTTCAATGAAAAAAAACATGGATTTTAAGTCTCTAAATGTATGGAGACTTTCATGGGATCATCTGGGTTTTCTTTTCCCTCCCACTCAAAATGTGGAGTGAAATATTTCTCGTCTTCCTTTTGTATCTTGAACATAACATCAGGATTAACAATTGAATAACCTGTAAGTAAGTAGGAAAATGGCATTTAAATTTATATGTAAAGCCCTGGGGAGGTTTCATCTGTTTCCTTTTCTGAACAAACAATGCACACAATTTTGAGCGCCATATATAGACTTAAGGTGACACTCCTGCTTATAATCGAACGAGAAAAACGCCCAAGTTCCGACCTAAATTGGGAGATGGACGTTTATCTCACAAAAAAGAATAACGCGGTATAATCGAAAGCCGAACTTGGACGTTTTCAACTGCACTCCATCGCGGAAGCGTACAAAGTTGACGGGGGCGTGTCAGAGGCGTGGTGAAGGCGGGACTGGGGCATGGTTATTACCCGAACAGAGATGGGCGCCTTTCGCCGATAATGGAAAAAAAGTATGCGTTTGTAGCTAGAATTTAGGGCACTTTTCCTGGACCCTGTTTTTTCACGAATAAGGCCCCAAAAAGTGCCCTAAATGACCACATTACCACCAGAGGGAATCGGGGATGACCTCCCCTGACTCCCACAGTGGTCACTAACCCCCTCCCACCACAAAAAAATGATGTTTCACAACTTTTTATTTTCACCATCAAATGTCATACCCACCTCCCTGGCAGCAGTATGCAGGTCCCTGGAGCAGTTGTTAGGGGGTGTAGTGGACTTCAGGCAAGTGGACCCAGGCCCATTCCCCCCTACCTGTTACAATTGTGCTGCTTAATGCTTATTAGTCGTCCATCCCCCCAAACCCACTGTACCCACATGTAGGTGCCCCCCTTCACCCCTTAGGACTATAGTAATGGTGTAGACTTGTGGGCAGTGGGTTTTGAGGGGGATTTGGAGGGCTCAACACACAAGGGAAGGGTGCTATGCACCTGGGAGCTCTTTTACCTTTTTTTTTTTTTTTGTAAAAGTGCCCCCTAGGGTGCCTGGTTGGTGTCCTGGCATGTGAGGGGGACCAGTGCACTACAAATCCTGGCCCCTCCCACGAACAAATGCCTTGGATTTATTTGTTTTTGAGCTGGGCGCTTTCATTTTCCATTATCGCTGAAAAACAAAAATGCCCAGCTCACAAATTGTTGAATAAAACATGGACGTCTATTTTTTGCGAAAATACGGTTTGGTCCACCCCTTCATGGACCCGTTCTCGGAGATAAACGCCCATGGAGATAGACGTTTTCATTCGATTATGCCCCTCACTGTATATCTTGGGCTGTGTGTATTGGCCTGAGAAGGTTTGGAGAGAAGAGGGAGCTGTAGTTTGCTGCCTGATTTATATTAAATGTTGGAGGTTTTCTGGTGCCTCATTTCTATTCAGGAACCTCTAAGCTGAAGTCACTTGAATATTCCTTCTTATACTAGGCCTTTAATATGGCCCTGCTAGCCCTCAGTTTTCCTAGCCTTGCTATTATCTGCATATTTTTAGTTTCTTCCTGCAGCTATATGTAAGCTACAGTGCTTTCTCAGTAAATGGAAAGTACATACAGTATCACATGCCAAGGAGAAACTTAGGAGGAACTGAGGCTATCTAGCTTATTTTCGAAAGGGAAGGACGCCCATCTTCGACACAAATCGGGAGATGGGCGTCCTTCTCTCAGGGTCGCCCAAATCGGCATAATCGAAAGCCAATTTTGGGTGTCCCCAACTGCTTCCCGTCGCGGGGATGACCAAAGTTCCTGGGGGCGTGTCGGAGGTGTAGCGAAGGCGGGACTGGGGCGTGCCTAACAGAGGGGCGATAATGCGCTGTGATTGGCTGAGAGAGACCCCTGTCTGTGATTGGCTGAGAGAGACCTGAAGGGGCTGAGAGAGACCTGAAGGGGTATAATCAAAAGGGAGGAACATCCAAGTAAGTGGAGCTGTAGCCAAGTGGTTAGAGCACCGGTACTCCAGAGGTGGCAGGTTTAAATCCCACCGGTACTTCTGAAAAAGCAGAGCAAAAATAGTTTTGATTTAGGATGTCCCTGACGAGCATTTGGATTTTTTTTTATTTTTTTGGGTGGGAGGGGATTGGTGACCACTGGGGGAGTAAGGGAAGGTCATCCCCGATTCCCTCGGATGGTCATTTGGTCAGTTGGGGCTCCTTTTTGAAGTTTGGTCGTGAAAAAAAAAGGGACCAAGTAAAGCCGGCGAAATGCTCAAGCCTGGCTTTTTTTTCCATTATTGGGCGAAGCCAACCATCTCGTGAGCACGCCCTTGTCCCACCCCCGTCCCTCCTTCACTACCCTACCGACACGCCCCTTGAAATTTCACCAGCTCCGCGACAGAAAGCAGTTGAAGCCGGCCAAAATCGGCTTTCGATTATACCGATTTTGCCGGTTTAAGAAGATCACCGGCCATCTTCCGATTTGTGTCAGAAGATGGCCAGCGATCACTTTCGAAAATGAGCTGGTTAGGGAGGTATGCACCAGTGATTACGAGACCCGCCTATTCAAATGTGCTTTCTCCTTGGCTTTCCATGGTGCCCTGCGTATTAGCGAATTGGTAGCTAAATCCAAGCTAGCCTGTCTGGACATGGGCCTGTTATTCCAGGACGTGACCATAAAAGGGACATCCATTGATTTATTCATTTGAAAATCCAAAACAGATCAATTGGCCAAAGGAACCCACATCCTGCTAAAGCAGAATGTGGAGGACCAGACATGTCCAGTAAATAATCTCAAAGCATATTTGAAAGAAAGGCCACACGGGACCTGCTGGCTGCTGATTCATGAAAATAACACACCGTTAACCCATTTTCTATTTACTAGAGTGTTGCATCTATGCTTCGAGGCAGCAGGCATGCAGCCAAACAGTTATAGTCACACTCATTCAGAATCGATGCAGCTACTACAGCAGCAGCCCAGGGATTTCCAAAAGATTGAATCAAGGAGCTGGGCCGATGGAAGTCTAATGTATATAAACGATACATTAGACCCACTAAGGCAGTAGCCAACCAATGATATTGACTCACTATTCCTTGTTATAGTATATCTTCTTGCTTGATAACCTCCCACTTAACATGTGAATTGCAGGTCTCCGGGAAGAGCAGCGGCAGATTTGGATATGCGGACACTTGTACGTACACTGGGCGCATAGAAGGGCAGCGTTAAGACCAGCCGGGAAGAACTTTGGCTTTCACTCACGAAAGGTATCAGTAACCTGGTGTCACGGTTGTGCCCATGTTCCTTGCTTACAGACACCTCGGCCCCCGGTGGTTAAACCTGGCGGGTGCTGGGAACTGATGGCTTACCGGTTCCCATGTGCCAGAAGATATGCTGATCCGGTCCAGATCTTCCAGCCTTCCAGACTGTTTTGGGAGTTTTTTGGAACCAAGCAGTACCCGTACTTAGTGACCTCCCTTTTAGGTTACCTTTATTAACCACCTGGGTAGGTCTCTAGTTTGCCTTGCAACAGAGGTCCTCAGAGGTGTTTCCTTTGGTGAGAGTTGTTGCAGTGCGTCTGTGCTGTTTTTTCCCTTTTGTGCTTTTGACCCTGCTTGTCTCCTGGACTATTCTCCTGCCTGCTGCCTGGCCAGACCCGGCTTGTGTTTGGACTCGTAACCACTTGTATCCACTCGCCTCCACCTACCCTCCTCTCCTCTTTCCTCTACACATTAATTGATTTGTTTGCTTTATTTTTTGTCTACTAGATTGTAAGCTCTTTGAGCAGGGACTGTCTTTCTTCTATGTTTGTGCAGCGCTGCATACGCTTTGTAGTGCTATAGAAATGCTAAATAGTACTAGTAGTAGTAAACTATTCTTCTGCCTGCTGCCTGCCCAGACCCGGCTTGTTTTTGGACTATTCTTCTGCCTGCTGCCTGCCCAGACCCGGCTTGTTTCTGGACTATTCATCTGCCTGCTGTCTACTTGGGACCCCAGCGTGTTTCTAGTGGGACCTGTTTGTCAGCCGGCTGCTGTGACCTTCAGTTTCTCATTCTTGTCCTGTCTGGTAAGTCCTGCCGGCCACTTGCAGCCTGGAGCTCAACTCTTGGTGAAGGGCAGTGGTCCAAGGGCTCACTTACCCAGCAGTCCGGAAGAAGCGTGACACCTGGTTAGGTACTAGAGGGATGAGTTGGGCACAGTTTATGCTGCCAGTGTTATGGACACTACAGACTCATCCTGTTCCATATGCTATAATAGTGCATTTGGGGAGTAATGATTTGGCCATGGTCAACAGCGTATTGCTATTAAAAAACATGCAGAACGATCTTCTGAAAATGGCGTGCCTAATTCCACAGTTGCACTTGGCTTGGTCCAATATAATCCCAAGGCAAGTTTGGAGGGGAGAAAGATCTCACCGGTCAGTAGATAAGACCAGAAAAAAGATTAATAAGTGGATGTAGAAATTCATGACAACAATAAAAGGGCACGTGATTAGGCATGATTTAATAACAGAATCTTGTGATGGCCTATACAGAACAGATGGTGTACACTTATCAGATATCGGGCTAGACATTTTGAATTCTGATGTTACGGACTACATTGAAGCCATAACTTTAAGTAATGGCCGCAGCCGGGAGTAGGGGTAGCCCATGGCAAACGAGGTGTCGCTACCGTGGGCAGTGGTGTCAGGCTTCAAAGGTTATACAGTGACAACGATAGGTACACAGCGTCTTAGCAGTTAACAGTTACAAGTTATGTGGTAAATCGTTGTTGGAAAATAGTTGTTGGAAAAGTTGAAACTTAAGCAAAGAAATGTATGCCTGCATGTTAGCAGGCTTATGAGAGAGAGAGAACGTGGACACAGCTTGTCTCCTGACTTGGACAGCCGGGATGCCCAGAACATCGGGTTTGAAAAGATTGTAGGTGCATCCTTCAATGGAATACACAGAAAGACAATGGGTGCTATGAGAGGCAGCACAGAGAGGAGACACAGGGTGCTTGGATGGCACAACCTGTGAGGCAATAAAAGGCAAATGGTTGATATTAGCTGTGTACCCAGGCAGGAGAAAAATGTTAAGAATATGACAAGAAATGGAATATGTTATGTATTATGTTTAGAAATACAATGTTATATGTTCCTGGCTGCGGCCTAAATAAACTCCAATTTGTTGAAATATGGCCCAGTATGGCTACAGTGTATTATTATGTAATACAGGAAGTTATGTCTGAGTGTGTGCCGAATGCCCAGGTTGTGCATCCCTGAGGAAGCTGACATTAAAGGTGAAATAATGGTTCTGTTGGGATGAACAAAATAAGTGCACAAATATGATTATTTTTAGATCTCAGCATATGGGTTTAATGTTTTAAAATAAGGTACTTATCACAAATTTGCATGTTTCGATCACCAGCAAAAAATAAAAAAGATTTTAAGTTTGGAGTATTTTTTGAGACCAGTGAACGAAATGTGGAACCAGAGAGGAACAGACATGAATGCTGGTCTGTCCTAAAGCTTTCTGAGGTACTTTTTCCTCCAATTTTTAAGGAATTTAAGGGTTTATCAGAAGGATAATTATGATGTTTACTATTTAACAGAAAACTGTACTTTTAGGTTGTTAAGTGTGAGGCTTTTATGGTCAGTCTACATCTCTTTATATTGGAGTACCATGTTAAACACCTAATGCAGTTTAGTAATTAGAATAATCATAATACAGGGTGCCTACTAAAAGAACTAATTGAAGCATCTATTTGAAGCCTATTTTTTAGAATCATTTTTATTGAAGCAAGATCCAACTACAGTTCAATGCTCAACATGTATAATATTAGAAGAAATAATCCACATAGTACCAAATGCTCATTTGTTTCAAATATTCAAATCATCTCCCACCCCATGCCCCTGACTGTACCCTATGTCATACCAAAGAAGAATCTTATAAAGAAGGTTATGAGTTTTATATTCTGCAATGTGCCAGATGAGATAGTGAATTCCAAAAGGTTCCCAAATAAAGGTGAATTTCTGTCCAGAAAGTGAGACCAGTTTCCCAATCCGGATCTTCTCCATCATCAAAAATTGAACCATTTCTGAGCACCAATGTGCCAAGGTTGGCAGAGTAGTCAGCAGCCAGCATAGTAGAACACATTTCTTCCCCAGTAAAATAGTACATTTCAAAAAGCCTTTAACTCCTTTAGGTAGGGGATGAGGCACCATAAACACATCAAATAAACCAAGAGGGTAAGTTTCCACCATAATTTCTAAAAATCAGATACATAGGCCATTACTCCAACCCAGAATGATTGTATTTGAGGACAACTCCAGAACATATGGCCCAGTATGGCTTTACCCAAACAACATTTCAAGCAGATGTCATTGGGGTGCATTCTGGCTCAATAGGCTCGATGTGGATATATAATATATATATCCTCATCAAGCCTATTGAGCCAGATTACATCTTGTCTACAGTGCACATGCTCAATCACCACAAATACTGCTCTTGGGAGCATCTAAATTTATGATGCCCTGAGAAAACAGATACATACGAGATAATATCACCCCATATTACCACCTTAAGGGCTTCCCAGAATAATAATGCGTTGTTTTCATGTTGTTTGTTATTGGTCACATAATCAGACACCTTAATTCTAAGATAGTCTTGAAAGGATGTATCCTCAAACAAGTAAGATGGAAAACACCATAGTCGACTCCCCAGCCTACCCCGGTCTCCAGTTACATCTATCCATATCATGTTGTGATCTGAAAGGTCAAGGGGGGCAATAGTTTTTATTTAATATTTTATTTATTGCATTTGTATCCCGCATTTCCCCACCTATTTGCAGGCTCAATGTGGCTTACATAGTAACCGTAATGGTGATCGCCAATTCCGGTGTAACAGATACATAGAGACACTGTAGAAGATTTATGAATGATAGACACAGCAGGGAATAAGGAGGAAGGGTTGAGATGTGACCAGATCGAGTATTAGTTTCGTTGTGTTGCAGGATTGAGGCATTTTGGTTGGGTCGTTAGGGTATGCCTTTTTGAATAAATTAGTTTTTAGTGATTTCCGAAAGTTTGATAGGTCGTGGGTTGTTTTCAGGGCGTTTGGTAGTGTGTTCCATAGTTGCGTGCTTATAAAGGAGAAGCTGGATGCATACGTTGATTTATATTTGAGTCCTTTGCAGCTTGGGTGATGAAAGTTGAGGTAGGTGCGTGTAGATCTTGTACTGTTCCTGGCTGGTAGGTCAATGAGGTTGGTCATGTATCCTGGGGCCTCACCGTAGATGATTTTATGCACTAGTGTGCAGATTTTGAAGGCAATACATTCATTGATCGGGAGCCAATGCAGCTTTTCACGTAGAGGTTTGGTGCTTTCGTATCTCGTTTTTTCAAAAATTATTATTATTATTATTTATTGCATTTGTACCCCACATTATCCCACCTATTTGCAGGCTCAATGTGGCTTACAGAGTGTTGTTATGACATAGTCATGACAGAATCTTAGATACAATCAGTAATAATCAGAAGACATATGAGGGAGTAGAGAAGTAAGTGTTAGATAGGGTGGTTTAAGAGGTGTATTTTAATACTTGAGTGGGATGGGTAGGAATTGAGTTGTTAAGGGTTCTTTTTGTAGGCTTTGTTGAAGAGATGTGTCTTCAAAGATTTGCGGAAGTTGGTTAGATTGTCCATGATTTTCAAGGCTGTGGGTTGTGCGTTCCATAGCTGTGTACTTCTGTACGAGAAGGTAGTGGCGCATGCCTGCTTATATTTAAGTCCTTTGCAGCTGGGGAAGTTCAGGTTGAGGAATTTACGGGCTGATCTTTTGGCATTTCTCGGTAGCAGGTCCACTAGGTTTAACATGTAGAGTGGGGCATCTGCGTGTAAGATTTTGTGTACTGTCGTACAGATCTTAAACTCAATGCGTTCCTTGAGAGGGAGCCAGTGTAGTTTCTCTCTTAAGGGTTTCGCACTTTCGTATTTAGTTTTTCCAAATACGAGTCTGGCTGCAGTGTTTTGAGTGGTTTGGAGTTTCTTTATGATTTGTTCTTTGCATCCAGCATAGATTGCATTACAATAGTCTAGGTGGTTTAGAGTCATTGATTGTACCAGGTTGTGGAATATTGCCCTTGGGAAGAAAGGTTTTATTTGTTTGAGTTTCCACATTGATTAGAACATTTTCTTTGTTGTAGTTTTCGATTGGGTTTCTAGCGTGAGGTTTTGGTCGATGGTAACTCCAAGAATTTTTAGGCTGTCAGAAACAGGGAGGGTGTAGTCTGGGGTGTTGATATTGTTGGGTTTGTTCGTGTTGTATTGGGATGTGAGAATGACACAGTGTGTTTTCTCTGCATTTAGTTTTAGTTGGAATGCATCCGCCCATGAGTTCATGATTTGCTTCAAGTACCCGGGAAAACATAGATTAAGATAGAAATACATAATCGATCTGGGACATTGTACCATGGGATCTTGATGTGTGTGTAATCCTTGGCACCTGGATTAAGGAGATGCCAGGGGTCCACAATCAGCAGGGAGGAACATATGAATGGCAGGCCTTTTGTAGGGCCCAAATCCACACCACCCTATCAATCTGGGGGTCCATTACCTGATTAAAATCACCCGTGACTATTATGGGTAAAGGTGTATCTCGCAGTTCCAGGGCAACCAATGATTAAAAAAAAAACAAGTTCATAGGCATTGGAGGCATACACCACTAAAAGATAAAATCCTTTATCGTGGCGTTTTACCCGCAAGAGTAAATAGCGCCCATAAGGGTCCCTATGTACAAACTGAACCATACCTGGCAAATTTTACCTAATCAGAACCACCACTCCACCCTTTCTGCAATTCGTAGATGATGAGTAAAAGACTTCACCCACCCACCCTTTGCACAATTTTTGTGTTCATGA
Source organism: Microcaecilia unicolor (assembly GCF_901765095.1). Classification (NCBI taxonomy): domain Eukaryota; kingdom Metazoa; phylum Chordata; class Amphibia; order Gymnophiona; family Siphonopidae; genus Microcaecilia; species Microcaecilia unicolor. Next base: position 203,833,560 of record NC_044036.1, on the reverse strand, counting down.
TCTGTCAGTTTTGTCTCCTGGAGCCAGGCAATATATGTCCAGGGTTGTTTCAACTGAGTCAAACTTTTGCTCCATTTTATAAGGAAGGTAATGCCTGATACATTCCAAAAAAGAAGTTTTAAATTAAAGCCCAGAGATAATCTTAGGGATCTTGAAATAAACGATACAGATACCAAACCCCAAATCCCCAGGTGCCCCACCCTCACTCAGGGAATAATCCAGACAAACACAGCAGAAATGGCAATTAAACTGAAAACTAAGAAACAACAAATCCTAACCCCTCACTAATATCTGGACAGAGCGATCTAATTCCCACCCCCACCCCCTGTCTCCCCTCCCTCCCCAATCCCCCTTCCCCCACATTCTTCCTGCAATATGGCAGTTCCCCCCAAGGCATCTCAAGGGAAAATGCTGACCACGTGGCACCATGTTCTGCAGAACCTCAGTCATTTCCACCACCCCCCATCGGCAGGACCGGTCTTAGCAAGTGCGGGGCCCTGTGCAGACCAATTTGGTGGGGGCCCCACCCTAGCCCCACCCCCACCATAGCTCCACTCCATTGATAAGATTATTGTACTGGAACCTGAGAGACAGGCGAAGGTAGCCATGGTAATTGTACTGCTGCTGTCCGAGGCAATCGCCTAAGTGATAGGGCTGGCCCCATTTGGAGGGGAGATGGTGTGAGGGGCATGCTGAGGCCATGGGATGAAATAGGGACTGTAGAGAAGATACTAGACCACCAGGGGTGCAAGGGAATAGGACAGAAACGCTGGGAAACAGTGGACATGGAGAGGAAAAGAGAGATGGGTGATACTGGACATAGAGGGATAGGGAGAGATGCTGGAGGGAGGTGAAGAGGGGAGAGTCACTGGATGTGGAGAGTAGAAGGGAGATACCTGGGGAAGCAATGAAGAAATTAAGTGACTAACAATAGGGGAAACACTAGGGAGGCAGGATGAATGAGAGCGGAAGGATGAATGAAGTTAGGGGAGCACTGCAGCAAGGATGACTATGTCTGTAATACAGGCTACTGGGGAGATGAGAGGCTTGGACATAAATATTGGGAAAGGATAACAGGATCTGGAGTGGGAGAGCACTAAGGGAGGAAGATAGATGGGGATGTGTGGCAGCACTAGTGAGACAATGAATGTTACTGGGAGGGTGGAGGGTGACTGAGATGTAGTGGAGTACAGGTGAGACTTGGGGTGAACCCTGGGGAAGGATGAGGCATATGGGACCACTTAGGGGAGGATGAGTAAGGCTCAGAAGGAAGAATTAATAAAATTACGGTGCATTGAAGAAGGGAGGTAAAAGATGATTAAAAGGATATCTATGGGTAAAGGTGGACAGGGACTGAAGAGGGGAAGAAGGGGACTACTGTGGCTCTGCTCACTGGAAGCAAGGGTCCCAGGCAGGCAAAACCTTTGACAAAATGGTGAACATACAGCTGAAACATTTCAAACCACCACCACAGAGACAGAGACAATACTTTAATTCAAAAAGGTTCTTCCTATAGAAAAAAAGCTATCATCATACCTGGCTTGCTGCCTGCCTTCATGGATTGGCACAACTGTTGTAGGCAGCCCTGTCTGTTGCTTTGTTCGCTCGGCTCCACCGAGTCTGCACGCGCTCTCGCTCGTACCACAGTCAGCGACATTGGCTCACCACCTCGGACCAGGCTCCAGCTTTTCCTGCTCAGTGACTCCCACCCTCGTGGAAACAGGAAATACCTCATCAGAAGGTGGGACATTGAGCAGGAAGTGAAAAGCTGGAGCCTGGAGGGGAGCCGTCGCGCTGCAACTTGTCTGTCGCCGTCGGGCGCGGGGCCGTCGCTGCCTGGCTCGCTGCAAAGTTACTGTCGCCAGGGCCCGGGGACTCGGGAGCTGATGGCAGGCTCAGCGGGCCCAAGCCGGGGGTGGGTGCCGCGCCGGTTGTGGCGGGAGCGGAGCGGCTGAGCCGCGGGATCATCATGAATGATGCGGTCGTCGTCCGAGGCGAGTGGAGGTCGGAGCGGAGGCAGAGTTGAGGCGGGCTGCGCGGGGCCCCCTTAGGCACGGGGCCCTATGCGGCCGCCTTGGTCGCCTCTGCCTAAGACCGGCCCTGCCCCTCGGTATACTATCACCATTCATACTAACAGTAATATGCAGATTCATCAGCAGTGGTCATTTCTGGGACCCAATAAATTGTACAAAAATGTCCCAATTTAACAATCCCAGCTTTCATAAAATAGACATACTAAAATGGTATAGACATACTAAAATGGTGTCCTCATGTCATGGGCTCTAAATTGTTGATCCAGTCTGCTGCTTTCTTGACGTCTTCAAAGGTCAACCATACCATTGACCTTCATGGAACTCCTTTAATATAGCCGAAGAGGAGCATAAACCAAATGTTCCAATCATACAGTTTTGCACACAGGGGTATAAATTCCTTTCATTTATCCATTAAAGCTGTGGAGAAGTCTTGAAAGATTTTTATAGGTACTTCTCATAAACAACTTCCTCTTGCTTCTGCCTATAGCATCACAGCACTTTGATCTTTTGTGAATAATAATGGAAACATGCTATAATGGGCTTAGGTCTCTGGTCTCCATCCTGCTTATGGCCCAAATGGTGTGCTCTGTGTAAACGGATAGTGCTCTCCGTGTCAGCTTTTGGAAATATGGCCAACAGCCTTTTCATGAGGGTGTGTTGGTGGACCACGCACACCAGGGACTCCAGCTCCCATTCCTTACACTCCGATACTCGCATTTCAAGCTCCTCCATTTCGATCACTACTACCTGAAGCAACTGTTGCATACCGGTAATCTGTTCTGAGAGTGCAGAGAATCTGAGATCAAGCGTTTGAACCACTGCCATCCGTTCTTCTCCTGACATCCAAAGAAATGCCGGAGGAGTTTCTGCCTTCTTGTCCTCTCCAAATTCCCCTCGTTAATTTGCTTTTTGCTGAAGTTTACCTGCCATTGAGTCTTTTGCTTTTGACAGATATTTGTCAATATAGTGACCACTGCTGAATGGAAATGTAGGTGGACATTAAAATCTATTTTGCAATGATTTGGGGGTGATTTAGAGGGAGGCCTCCAAGCAGCTCAGTCAGGCATGACTTTCATGTGGTCTCCTTGAAGCCTATTTTATAAAGAAAAGAAGTAAGGTGCGGCTGCTCAATCCTAAACTCTCTTTTTGAAAAATAGACAGTGAGCTGGTATGTTTTTAATTTTAGGGTTGATAGAAGAGAAAATTAAGTAAGCTCTTGAAAACTCTGCAGTAAAATAACTGTTTTGATGCAAATGGCAATACCTATATGTTAGCAAGAATACACATAAATCATACTGTTATATAATGTACACATATATTTAACCCCCTGCTGACGACCCTCTCGACCCCCCCTCCCGCCGCCAACCCTCCCTTGCCATTGACATGGGCTACCTTTGCTGGCAGGAGACCCCAACCCCCGCCAGCTGAGGTCCTCTTGCTTCCCGCGGAAGGCTTCGTTTTGTTTCTGACGTCCTGCACATTGTACGTGCAGGACGTCAGACTCACAGAAACAGAACGAAGCCTTGCAGGGAAGCAAGAGGACCTCGGCTGATGGAGATTGGGGTCCCTCGCTAGCAAAGGTAGATGACGCCGGCGTGGGAGGGTTGGCGGTGGGATGGGATTTTTGTAGTTACAATTAAAGTGGTTTACATATTATATGTAGGTACTCATTTTGTACCTGGGCTAATAGAGGGTTAAGTGACTTGCCCAGGGTCACAAACCATTAGGCTACTCCTCCATTCCATAATAATAATACTAATATAAATATTTACATTAAATTAAATCATCACTATTGCACTGCTACATTATTTAAAAAAATATAGACATTTTTTTATTTAATTTCTTTATTCATTTTTATATATACAAAGACAAGAACATCTTTGAAGGATACACCAACTTCAAATAAATCTATTACATAAATCAATTAACAATATTAATATAAGTTGAAATAATATGTCGGTATTATAGTCCACAAAAGAAGAGGAGTCCAAGGCTCTACCAAAGGAAGTTGGAACAGTTAAAGAAACTATAATTTAAATCAAATTGAGTAGGCGGTTATCCTATTTCTAATCAGTCCAGCCTTATCCATTTGTCATGCTTTCTTGCTGTCTCACTTCTATAAAGTTAACCAACTGATCTGAATCATAAAAAAATGTATCTTTGCTCTTTAAAGAAAATCAAACATTTACAGGGGAATCTCAGTTGGAAAGATGCTCCTATCCCCAAGACTCTCTGCTTTATATCAAGAAATTTCTTTCTCCTTTGTTGTGTCCATCGGGAAACATCCGGAAAGATCAGGACTTTGCTTCCCAGAAATTCTGGTTGAATATTTTTAAAATAGAATTGGAGCAGTGATTCTTTATCTTGTAAGAATACAAACGTAATAATTACTGTTGCCCTGGTTTTTATTTCTTCTTTGGATTGTTCTAAAAATCCTGTTAAATCCAGTGTCTCTGATGGAACTTCCTGTTGAGTGGAAACTACTTGTAAAGAATTCTGTTGTATATTCTTTTTGTCAGCAAGATAATATATTCTCTGCAAAGGAGGGAGAGATTGCTCTTGATATTTGAATATCTCTTTAAGAAATTTATGAAACATTTCTCTTGCGGAAATATATTTTGTTTGAGGAAAATTGAGTATACTAATATTTAAATTTCTTGAAGAGTTCTCCAAGTTTTCAATTTTCCAACAAAACAATAAACGATCTCCAGCCATTTGGGACTGTTGCTCCTTCACTTTAACCAAGTCCCCTTCCAAAGATTTTTGTTTAATCGAGATAGTCTCAAAGTTTTCTTTTATTTCCGTTATTTGTTGCACATTTTTCAATGAAACAGCAATAAATGAGGTACAAACCTTGTGCAAGATCTCAAGGGCTGACCAAATGGAATCCAAAGATATTACTTGAGGCTACACCAGGGGTTGTAAAACCATGGCGTGAAGTGAAGATTCCTCCTCGGAGTCAGCAATTCGGGTCCCCTCCACTGCAGTGTTTTCTCCCGCCATGCCTGGCGCTAAACTCCCCACTTGTAGTTGAATCACTGACACCGCAACGTTCGACGGGGTCTGCCGCCCCTTCGAGTCGCTGTTTTTTGCGCTCGGAAACCTGGCTCCGTCTATGTGCAGTGGTGAGGGAGTTGCTGGTCCGAATGGGCTGAGCAATAATTCGCCCTCCAGACCGGGGCTCTTCCCCGCCTCAGTCGCGGATACGCCCGTCGGTGTGGACACCAAAAACGCAGAGATTGGAGGTTGCTTTGAAGAGGTAGGCTCTACCCCAGGGAGAGGAGGTCCCCTAAGTTTGCCTTTTCTCTGGCATGCTTATCCGAGGAAAAAGGTATCGTTGAGAATTAATAGGAGGAGCGTTCCACCCCTGCGTCCTACTCCGACGCCATCTTGGACACCACAGACATTTTTAAATAAGTAAACAATGTATATATGCATTTTAATTTTTTTTTCTTGGTCTTGCAGACCCTAGGAACTCCTCTAGCCCTGAATCATACCAGTTCCTCTGTTTATGTTTCTACATCTCTGGCTCTGCTATGGCTGGTGAGGTTTGGGAACCTATAATCCCCAGTGCTCCTGCTATGGTGGCTCTACTTCTTAAATATGGCAAGGACTGGGAATTTCTGCCATTTCTGCTGTTTGGACTACTGTAGGTCTGTTTTTTTCTAGGGCTAGATCAGTTGAAGAATCCGCATCAGTCCTGTTGTCATAGAGTCTCTTTTTTTACTGGGATGATATAATGTAGGAACACCACAACTGCTATGCCTTGGGCCAACAGGACCTGGGAACTCTTGCCAGATCTGGAGATCTGATCCTTATTAAGAAAAGAATAAATTTGCACTCTTTTTATGATCTTAGGCTTAAACTACACTATTTTCTCCTATGATCCTGGATCATAATCAAATGGATGAATAAAACCTAGTAATGAGGTATTTTTTAAAGAAAATCTAAAAATGATATTTGAGATCAGGGGCATATCTGCGTGGGGCCACAGGGGCCTGGGCCCCTGCAGATTTCACCCTGGCCCCCTCCCGCCGCCAACCCTCCCCCACTGCCGTTTCTTACTTTTGCGCAGTTCAGAGTCTGACGTGCTGTGACGTCAGACTCCGAAATGGATTCAGCCGCTGAACTCCAGCACGTTGGCCACAGCGGATGAGGAACTTGAAAGACGTCACCTCGGGTTGGCTGGCGGGGGTTGGGGTCCCCCACCAGCTGAAGAAATATTTTTAAAGGCGCAGGAGGAAGCGGACCTTGGCGCAAAAGTAAGAAATGGCAGCGGGGGAGGGCTGGCGGCGGGAGGGGGGTGGAGAGAGTCGTTGGTGGCGGTGGGGGGGTCCGGTAATGGTGGAGGGGGGGCTAAAATGTGCCCCCCTCCCTCTGGCTCTGGCCCCCCTACTGCCAGAGGCCAGATACGCCTCTGTTTGAGATCCATGTTAACAACTCTTAATTGAGTTATAACCAGGAAGATGGTCATGTACATGGGAACGAAGCTAATCCTGACATGCCTTGGATTTGTCATTCCTTTCTTGAAACTAACAACAGGGCATGACCTCTTCTACACTGACTCAGTGGTAGATGGGGAGATGCTTTCTTCTGTTGTACTATGAGAGAATGCTGAGGAAAAGAGATGCTTGGCACATTTCCATCTTGAGTTACCAAAGTCTACAGCTGCAGAGTGAACAGGACACCAATGAAGCAAAATGGATTTATGAAGGAACAAGGAAATAAATGTGTCAATTTGTGATCAAGGCTCTGGCTTTTGAGTCATGGATGCCGTAATGTCTGTGACAATAATGGATGTACTGAAACTCAGCCCTTTGACATCAAGCACCAATATATGCTATCAAGAAAAGGAGAGAGGAAAGTGTGTCATTCAGATTCAGAGACTACTATAAATATTTCAAGACCCAAGACATATTTTCAGGAAAGCAGTAGAACACAAATACATCACTGTGTGACCTGAGATCTCTAGAATAAAAACATCAATGAAAGAAATATATATAGGCCTTTAGCTTAGAAAAATATCCACATTTAAATAGTTGTATTTACATGTATATATTGCACATACCTGTAAATACTGATTTCAGAAAGCCACTATTTACATTTGGGGATCCACATTTTGGAAAGCCTGAAATGTACACAAGAATTCCCCAATTTAGAAAAGGAGTACACATGTATGGGAAAATTTCGACATTGGGTTTCACAGCAACTCAGGGACACATATGGAGCCCTTTTATTAAAGCTTAATGCACTCTGACAAAATTAGCATGCACACATGCTAAGAGGGCCATAGGTATACAATAGGCTTCTTTGCATTTTTTGGTGTAAATATCTTAATTAACCAATCACTAACAACTGCACAAAAATAATTGACTGAAGTAGAAATTAAATGATACATCAAGAATTAGCAAGACACAAGGTTTTTTTTAAACAAATGCCCCTCCCCACCCAGAGTCCCCTCAATACCCTTACCACCACCTAATAGCCTTTATATATTGGTATGCCCCCCCTCCCCCCCAACAAACTCTAACTCCAGACCTGGCAGTTTCTTATCTAGATTTGGAACTCAAACATGTATTGAATGTTCAAAACTTTAGCATTTAAAATCCAATTTCAAGCCTGATGACACATCACAGTCCATACCGGTTCCCAAATTCTTTGAAATATTGTCTATTGTGCAAGATGAGTCCAGTTGGCCTTGCGGTATTCCATGACCATAGTGGCATACACCAGATTCTGCTATTGCAGAACATGAACATAGTAACATACATAGAGGGGCATAATTGAACGAAAACGTCTATCTCCATGGGTGTTTATCTCCGAGAACGGGTCCGTGAAGGGGCGGACCGAACCATATTTTCGAAAAAAATAGACGTCCATGTTTTATTCGACAATTTGTGAGCTGGGCGTTTTTGTTTTTCAGTGATAATGGAAAATGAAAGCGCCCAGCTCAAAAACGAATAAATCCAAGGCATTTGTTCATGGGAGGGGCCAGGATTCATAGTGCACTGATCCCCCTCACATGCCAGGACACCAACCGGGCACCCTAGGGGGCACTTTTACAAAAACAAAAAAAAAAGGTAAAAGAGCTCCCAGGTGCATAGCACCCTTCCCTTGTGTGTTGAGCCCTCCAAATCCCCCTCAAAACCCACTGCCCACGTCTACACCATTACTATAGCCCTAAGGGGTGAAGGGGGGCACCTACATGTGGGTACAGTGGGTTTGGGGGGGTTGGACGACTAAGCATTAAGCAGCACAATTGTAACAGGTAGGGGGGGATGGGCCTGGGTCTACCTGCCTGAAGTCCACTGCACCCCCTAACAACTGCTCCAGGGACCTGCATACTGCTGCCAGGGAGGTGGGTATGACATTTGAGGGTGAAATGGGGGAGTCAGGGGAGGTCATCCCTGATTCCCTCTGGGGGTAATCTGGTCATTTAGGGCACTTTTTGGGGCCTTATTCGTGAAAAAACAGGGTCCAGGAAAAGTGCCCTAAATTCTAGCTACAAATGCATACTTTTTTTCCATTATCGGCGAAAGGCGCCCATCTCTCCTCGGCCGATAACCACGCCCCAGTTCCACCTTCGCCACGCCTCCGACATGCCCCCGTCAACTTTGTACGCTTCTGCGATGGAGTGCAGTTGAAAACGTCCAAAATTGGCTTTCCATTATACCGATTTATTCGTTTTTGTGAGATAAACGTCTATCTCCCGATTTGGGTTGAAATCTAGGCGTTTTTCTCTTTCAATTATAAGGTGGATAGTAACATAGTAGATGACGGCAGAAAAAGACCTGCACGGTCCATCTAGTCTGCCCAAGAAGATAAACTCATATGTGCTACTTCTTGTGTATACCTTACCTTTATTTGTATCTGCCATTTTCAGGACCCAGACCATAGAAGTCTTGCCCAGCACTAGCCCCACCATCCAAACACCAGCCCCACCTCCTGTACTCGGCTAAGCTTCTGAAGACACAGACCGTAGAAGTCTTGCCCAGCACTAGCCCCATCATCCAAACACCAGCCCCACCTCCCAATCTCGGTTAAGCACATATGAGTTTATCTTGTTGGGCAGACTAGATGGACCATGCAGGTCTTTTTCTGCCGTCATCTACTATGTTACTATGTATGTTATTATGTTCATGTTCTGCAATAGCAGAATCTGGTGTATGCCACTATGGTCATGGAATACCGCAAGGCCGACTGGACTCATCTTGCACGATGGACAATATTTCAAAGAATTTGAAGTTTTCATTGTAATAAAATGACTGTGCATGCCAGAAGAAACAAATAATACAGAACAGTACATTTTATTTTTGATGACTTAATAATGGAAGGTGAATAGTAATCAAGCAACATAGTCTCAGGTACCAAAGGAAGGTGAGATCCCAATATTTGCGAGATCTTAGCGGTCACCTCAGTCCAAAACCTTTGAATAAACTCATAAGACCAAAACATATGGCCAAGAGTAGTGTCAGCAGTATCACATTTGAGACAAGCTGACAAATGGCCAATTCCCATTAAAGAAGCTAATTTTAGAGAGATATAATCTCTATGAAGAAGTCTGTACTGTTGTTCTCTATAAGATGCAAAAGTTAATTTTACCAAAGGTTTACATACTGGTCCCCGAAGAAGATCTTCCAAAATATCCACCCCTAAATCACAAGACCAAGCTTCTGCCCACCTCTGGTAACCAAGAGGAGGTTAATCAGTATGTGGGCTTCTTAGCATTTAATTATATGCTAATTCCATTAGCACACACTAAGCTTTAGTAAAAGGGCCTCATACATTTTTTTAAGTACTCATTTTGGCCAGGACTTTACACAAGGGTTTAAGGGAGTTATTCTTCTTAACGTTTACCTTCTACACCAAAATGAAACTAAATTAAAATTATAGCCTCACTACTTAATTAGTGGAACTTACCTGTTTAGGTTTGAATTCGCCATTTCCACATGTAAGCACCAGCAGCTCAGTCAAAGAAGAAGAAGGATCATCAATCCCCACAGAGAGGACACTGCAAACAAACATAATAAGGAGATGAAAACACTGTATGAAACCAAAAGTCTTTATTCCAGCAAGTTATGGACCTTCCACAGATAATTGTTTTGCCAAAACACAGCTGTGTCAGGTTCATAACTTGCTGGAATAAAGACATTTGGTTTCCTACAGTGTTTCATTTCCTCACTGTGTTTGTTTGCAGCACCAGCAACTCCACATGGAAGCTTCCAGGTCTGTGCAATTCATTTTTTTAACATATATTTGTTAAATGGCAGTTCTCACTGCATAAGCCAGGACATACACATGCACTTCTGCAGGTATTTTAGGGGTCTTTTTACTAAGATTTGGTTAAAAGTGACCTTAGTGCCCTTTATGTGGGTCTTTCCCGTGCACTAAGGCTATTTTTATCGCAGTTGTAAACATTTCTTTTTTTTTCTGTTTTTGCATTAATGGTCATTTGCTAATATTGCCATTGACGCGCAGGCACTTTTTAAAAATTACTGTATGAAAACATACTGCCACCTATTTTGTAGGAAAGAAGGGCTCCTGCAATATCCATGCAATAATCAGTTAGTCTGTGGTAACTTAGATGTACTAAGGGGGGGGGGGGGGTCATCAAGGTGCTGTAAAAGTTCACTTTTTACTGCACCTTGATCTCCCATGTGTTATGATTCTGTTAGAATTTTGCTAGTCAGACAGGGGAATGCTTGGAATCACTCCTGACTGGTCTGTCAGGGGCTGAGCTGATGTCAGTCTGATCTATTTAAGCTTACCTTTCCCTGCAACCCCTGCTTTGGCGTTATTCCTGTTCTTCGGAAGCCTTACCTGCGCTCTGTGTGAGCTATTTGCTCTGTGCTTTAGTGGGGTTTGTTTATTCCTTATCTTGCCTGCAGTTTTTGTTCCTCTGTCTCTGTTTGCCTGCTGCTTCTACAGGCAAATGATCAAAAGCCCTGTGCTGTTCCAAACAGTGATCTAAAATAGCGCTGGAACAGCGCAGGTCTTTACCGCACCGATGATCAGAGATAATCATGCAAATTTAACCAGCGCAATTATCTCTGATCATGGGGTAGAAGTGTGAGCGAATTGTGGCTGAGCATGCGCTCAGCACAATCCTGCCGCACTTGTTTGACAGGTCTGGGCTGTCAAAAGCCCAAACCTGTCAAACACAGGGCTGGAGGTGCATGGGACCATCAGGCCCTGACTACCCCTGTCCCGAGCAACGGGGGCTGGAGTTCCGGCGGACCTCTGGTCCACCCGACGATCCCACCCCCCCAGGTTCAAGGAGGGCTGGAGATCCGGTGGGTCTCCAGCCCCCCAAACCCCCAGAAAATGGTCCCTGGTGGTCTAGTGGCAGCCTGCCAAACCCCCTCCCACCCAGCAAGCGATGGGGGTGGGGGGCTGGAGGTCTGGCAGACCTCCAGTGTAACCCAAGGGGTTAAAATAATCTTGACTAGGCTCCAGAGAAAAAAAACGGGTTCTAAAGTGACATCACTCTGGGACAGCAGCTGAGACCTGGTTGCCTTGGCGACAGCTGGCTGGTCAGTTGGAAGTTGGGCAGAAACAGATGAAGAGGATATATATATGTTTGAGTGTGAAAGTTGGGCAGAAGAAACAGATGAAGAGCACTGGAAGTGAGAGGACGTATGGTGGTGATCTGTGATAGGGAGAGGAATAATTTGAAGTTTTCTTTAGGGAAGGTACAAATGTCGGGGAAGACAGTGGAGACACTGGCTGTGGGTGACTGGTGAGAGTGAGAGGGACTGTGATTTTTGATTGGCACAGGTACTAATTGGGGAAAATGATAAGGAGGTGTGGAAATTAAAACTCTGAGGGGAGTTTGTAGGTGAGTTTAATCTGTGAGAAAGGAAATTTTAAAGCTATGTCTGTGTGAAAGGAGTGTGGTGTGACAGTGATCTGAAATAGGGGTTTATGAAGTTAAAGAAAATCCAGCTCTGTTATAAGGGGAAATGTGCTGACTTTATGTAAGGTCTGTGGGCTGGAATGTTGGAGTGCTAACTGATTATGGAATGAGTGACTGTGTGAGGTGTATAAGTGCAGTGCCAGAGCCTGCTGCAGCACTTTAGAATAAGGACACACAGTGAGAAATAGGTTTTGCAGAGAGAAATCCCTTTGACTTATTTTATTTTAATTAGTGTATGTGGCCACAGTATTATGCACTAATTGCATGTCAACCAGGAAGGAGTTTATTCTGGAATAAATATAGGGAGTTTAGGGTTTTGCCTCCCAGTTTGTGTTATTTTTTTAAGTGTGGTTTAGGGAGAAGAAACCCGTGGAGCATCCTACACCAAACATTTCTACAAGGGCCCCCACACAAGAAAGAATCTGTTCTAATTGGCTACAGATTGATCTATTGCAGATAAGTACCAATCCTAAACAAAAACTTTGTCAGTCTGAATTTGCTTAAAGCAAAAGTGAGAGTTAATAAAATACTTACTTGAACTGAAGATGGTTCTGTAAACCAAAATTGAATGTGGAATTACATTTGTAAAGAAACAGTTTGTCTATACATTACATAGTTGAATATTTAGCTCAATTTGAAAATATAAGAATAAAAAAACAGTATTAGCTTTCAAAGTCATAGGTTTGATTCTTTTAAGTTTTGAGAGAACTGAGTTCAATTGGGAAAAAAATTGAGTCTAATTTCCTTATTCATCCTCCTAAGGTGAGCAAGGAGTTTAGTAGTGTTTTTTTGTATCCCTCACCCTGCTCCTGAGAAAGCTTCAGAGCGCCTGGCCCGACTACAGACAAAAGGCACTCTGATTTACTTTCCCGGAGGTTTGACGCTCAGGAGGGGGCGGGGCTTACACCAGCCCACCCCAACTCCCTCCCACCAGCGTTGTCTGACCAATCCCTGGCGGTCCAGCGTAAAGGACAACCCCCTCCCGGCTCCCTTACCTTAGTTGGAGGAGGGACACAGCCTGCCTCACTCCTCTTCCTTGGGTTGACACCGCCACAAAATGGCGGCACCCAGCCCCACCCAGAGCATCCTGGGATGTGCTGGTTGGGACTGGGCACCACCATTTTGCAGCGGTGTCAACCCAAGGAAGAGGAAGGAGGCAGGCTACGTCCCTCCTCCAACTAAGGTAGGAGGGCCAGGAGGGGGTTGTTCTTTACGCTGGACCACCAGGGATTGGTTGGACAACGCTGGTGAGGGGAGTTGGGGTGGGCTGGAGGTACACTGGACCTCCAGCCCCCCCCTCCCATCACTCGCTGGGTGGGAGGGTGGGAGGGGGTTTGGCAGGCGGCCACTAGACCACCAGGGATCATTTTCTGGGGGGTTGGGGGGGCTGGAGACCCATCGGATCTCCAGCCCTCCCTGAATCTGGGGGGAGGGTGGGATCATCGGGGGGACCGGAGGTCCTCCGGACCTCCGGTCCCCTGTTGGCAGGTTTGATTTGGGGGGGAACATGGGCCTGCCAGCATGCAATTGGATGCTGGACAGGGCTCACCATTCCTCCCCAATGATCTGCAAACCCTAACACCAGCTCAGAGCTGCAGTAGGGTTTGCTGTGGCCAGCGACCCTAATTTTGGCGTGCCGGTTGCTGATCATTGGGGATGAATGCGCTGAGCCCTGTTTAGCATGCATTTCCATGCTACTTGTGCAAAAAGCCCTCGAGTGCACTGTTTCACGCGCTCGAGGGCTGTAATCATGGGGCGGTAGCAAATGCCGGTGCTATTATGGCGCTAACAGCTTCTAGCGCTGGAGTTTGCTTTTGATCATGAGGGCCCTCGTGTGTGTCTGATTACCTCTCTCACTGCACCTGGGATTCTCTGTTTGGCTGTGGTGCTGTGTGGTGAGTTCCTACCTCATTCCGTTCCAGTTTGTTTGTTTGTTTGGTTCCCCTTCCTTCGGAGTTACCCTTTGTTGCTGTGTTTGTATTCTGATTTGTATGTCCTGCCCTTGTAGCAGGCTCGGGGACCCTTTGTTTCTCCCCGTGGGGGGTTGTTTGTTTGCTCTTTCCCTGTACCCCAATTAACCCGTTGTTTGCAGCGTCCCTGCCTCTGGCAGCTATGTGGTAGAGCTTGGTTTAACCCTTTGTCTGCAGTGTTTCTCTGCTTCTGGCAGTTGTCTGCTTTGTGCAGTTTTCCCTTGTGTCTGTCAGTCCTTTCTTTGCTGTAATTATCCTCTTTATTGCTGAACACTGTTCCTTTCTGTGCTGGGGCTGTGTTAGGCACTGCACTCCATTTTGCTGACTTTTCCCTCTCCTGTCCACTGAGGGTCTCTGCTTACAGTATCTTTATTTTGCAGTCCCTCATTTCCTTTGTGTGCCGTGGGGTACTGCTTGACGTGTTTCTGTGTGTGCCAGTGCTCTAGTTCTCGTAGAGATCTCCTCGTTTTTCCTCTTTTTCCCCTCCCTATGTATGAGTCAGTTCCGGTTAGGCCGTGAGGCCCGCAAGCTTGAATTCTGAGTAAATGAATTTCCGATTGGCTGTGAGGCCCGCCTGAATGCCCTATCTTCCCTTTTCTGGAGGTGCAAGTTGGTTGCTACGTGTGTGTGCAGGACTTGGTAGGTGGGGTAGTGTATAGCACCTGCTCGGTCCACCCCGGCCTTGGCCTAACACCTATTCTAGGCCTTGGCCTGGGCTCAAGTGCTCACAACCAGACTAACAATGTAATTCAGCAATATGCAAGATCCCAATACTGTAGGTTACTGAATCTCACCTAAAAAAAAGTATGATAAAATAACCTCAGCTTTTTACTGACCAGAAGCTCATTGTTATAAAATACGGGCCACTGCAGGGATTTACACCAGCCTTTTGTCACATGAACTACGCCTAAGCATATTCTAAATACTGCACATAGATTTACGCACAGTAATTAGAATACACTTAGGCGTGATTGCCTATCATGAGTTAATTTTAGGCGCCATATATAGAATTGGGCCCTAAGTGACAAAAATCACACCTAGCTTACAGGCACAGTTACACCAGTTATCGAGCAGGTATTTATTTGTTTATTTTAAACATTTCTAACCCATTTATAGTCTAACCGTTTTTCATAAAAACATACATATTAAAAATTAACACCACCTATTTATTTTCCACTAAAATTCATAAACATCAATATAAATGTTCATACTTAGATTATTCACATATACAGGTAGATTCATGTATTTTATGTTCTGCAAATGACAATGTAAACTCTGCCCACTCTGTGCCTGAACTCCACCCCTGACCTATCCATTTATGTCACTGGCATGTAATTTTAATATGGTTGGCATTCTAAAAGAAGCACATTCACTGATATGTGTTCACATACAAATGAAAATGAATTTATATAATTACCCCATCCTGTAAAAAGCTTTTATACTGTTCCCCAGGAACCTAGCTAGAGTATGTGCAGTAGATGAAATCATTTGTACTTTTAGATGTGTTTAACGGTGCTATGATAATGTATTTTGCTGAACTCCCAAGAAGTTAAACATTTCTGTAATACTTTCAGGTCCACTTCACATCATTGATAGATATCAAACATTCATCAGAATTCCTGGTGAACATTTCTATATTGGTGGCTTCCTAGTAACAATAGCACTTTAGTTAACCACAGCACTGGATTGATTTTCAGTGAGATATTCTGTAATAGTTGATGGCACAGAAATCAGTCAGTATAAGACCTATATTTATCAAGGCATTTGGAAGCTTAAGGATCTATTAAGATGCAGTCAAGCAGCTCAAAGAATGAACAAATTACAGGCACACACTATTCCAAACTCTAAACTTATCTCCTAGTGCTAGAAATGAAAAGTTGCCCCCATTGGTTACATAAAATGACAAAATTCAAGTTGGATGATCTCGTATTACATTTTCATTGTTGGAGTTAGGCATCTTAAAATTCATAAGTTAATTTTCTTCCGGGAACCTGCAATCGCTGATATAGTTCATTTTAGAAGGATCCCATGGTGCTAGAAATGATTGTTTTTAATCAATTACTCTCTTTTGTTGATAAAACCTTTTCTTTCCACACTAGACAATCAGGATTCAGGCCACATTTTAATATTAAGATGAGCCTTACAGCTGTGCTCAACGAATCTATTCTCATCTGGACAGATATATGATTGTTCTAGCTGTTTCACTTGACCTCTCTGTTGCTTTTGACTTGGTAGATCATAGCTTACTACTGTCACACCTGTCATCTTTGCGTATTTCAGGCTCTGTTTTTTTTTGTGGTTCTCTTCCTTCCTCACAAACCACTCTTTTCAGGTTACATTTGCTTCATCTACTGCCTCTCCCTATCTGTGGTGTTCCTCAGGGATCAGTCCTACCCCCCTGCTCTTTAACCTATACCTGAGACCCTTGCCTCTTTAATCCAATCCACAGGTATCTCTTTTCACTTTTACACTGATAACATGTTGTTCTTGTTCCTCACTTATCTTCAGTCCAGACCTTGGTCTGCTTCCAGACTGTCTGTCCTTGATCTCTAACTGGTTTGGCAACCACAAATTAGTATTGAACAAGCAAAAGACTGTTGCATTTTGGTTTAGTGCAGGTGCAATCATCTATGATTCTGCCCTTAATCTCTTTGGCATTACTACACGTCCCATCGACTCTTTCTGCTACTGAAATAAGTTATCCTAGATTCTTATTTCACCTTTTCACCATAAATTTCCAGTGTTTGTAAAACTAATTCTCTGCCAGCTATGTTCCATTCACAGATACTTTGGTCAATCAACATTTCATTCATTCATTCTTTCACTTCTGACTACAAGCTTAGACTATTGTGAAATCACATATCAAGGCTGTTCCTGGTTAAATGTGAAAAACTGCTGTCAGTTCAGAGCACAGCTATTAAACTCATTTGTCATGCACACAAGTTTAATCATGTTTCTGTCCTGTTACAGAAATTCCACTCACTGCCCATTGAACAGCAAGCCATCTTTAAACTACTACTCCTGAGGAACTGAGTTCAATTCCCACTTCAGGCACAGGCAGCTCCTTGTGACTCTGAGCAAGTCACTTAACCCTCCATTGCCCCATGTAAGCCACATTGAGCTTACCATGAGTGGGAAAGCACGGGGTACAAATGTAACAAAAATAAAGTAGGTCTTCTAGATTATTTTGCCACACTGATAATTCCTTAATCTCCCCCTCCCACCACATCCTCTTCATTCTCCCTAGTCCTAAACCCTCTGAACTGGAATTCAATCATCACCATGCTTTCTTTTTCTATTGGAATTCTCTTCATCTTTGAGCTGAACAATTGTTTAAAAATTTCATGATAGCTTTAAAAACTTGGCTCTTTAAGCAGGCTTCCCCAAATTCAGATTGAATCTTCAAGTTGGTAGAGTTTGGTGACACTGTCACTACCACCTGGCCTACCATCCCTTTCCTTTTTTTCATACTTCCCTTTGCTATCTCTACTTCCCCCTACCTCAGGGGGTCTTTTACTAAGGTGCGCTCACGTTTTTAGTGTGCGCTAAAATAGGCACGTGCTAAATATTAGAGACACCCATAGGAATACAGGTGGGTGGTTAGGCATTTATTTATTTTTATTTATTTTATTGCATTTGTATCCCACATTTTCCCACCTATTTGCGGGTTCAGTGTGGCTTACAATACATTGTGAATGATGGAAATACAATGTGTTACAGTACAATTATGGGTTACATTATGAGGAGTTGTGGGAAGACAAAGTCAAGTCAAAACAGCATTTAGAGCGTATAAACAGTGGAATGTTACAATGGGGAAAAGATAGGGCGATATAACAATAGCACGACAACCTTAGGGTGTAGCAATTTTATAAGTGGGTAAGAGAATTCAGAAGAGAGTGTGTTGATGCATTTCTGTTAGTGTTTGTGGACTTCATGTGTTTTGATCCTTGCAGTAAATTTTCTCAAAGAGATAAGTCTTTAATCGTTTGCGGAAGTCCGTTAGTTTGTAGATCATTTTCAGGTTGCGTGGTAGTGTATTCCAGAGTTGTGTGCTCATATAAGAGAAGGTTGACGCGTGCAGTACTTTGTATTTTATGCCTTTGCAGTTATGGAAGTGGAGATTGAGGAAAGTTCGGGATGATCTTTTAGCGTTTCTGGGTGGCAGGTCTATTAAGTCAGACATGTATGCAGGGGCTTCACCGTGGATTATTTTGTGAACTAAGGTGCATACTTTAAAGGTGATACGTTCCTTGAGTGGGAGCCAGTGCAGTTTCTCACATAAGGGTTTTGCACTTTCGTATTTTGGTTTTCCGAAGATGAGTCTGGCTGCTGTATTCTGGGCTGTTTGAAGTTTCCTCAGTATTTGTTCTTTGCAGCCTGCGTATAGTGAGTTACAGTAGTCTAGATGACTGAGTACGAGTGATTGCACTAGGTTGTGGAAGACGGATCTCGGAAAGAATGGTCTTATTCTTTTCAGTTTCCACATGGAGTAGAACATCTTTTTGGTTGTGTTGTTTGCGTGAGTCTCAAGTGTTAGGTGGCGTGAAAGTAGTCATTTTTGCTTGTGAAGTGCTCATATTAGTGCTGATTAGCTTGTTAAGCCAATTAAGTTATGCATGCTATTATAGAATCTGCTTGGATTTTGGCGCGGGTCTCTAGGCATACTATATAGAATCTGGGGGATAACCTAGAGCATAACCATAAAAGATAAGGAACATCAGCAATCATAATTTTAAAATAATATGTGCTTTAACTGGAAGCCAATGTAATTTCAGAAATAGAGTAATTCTTTTAAATTGTGAGGATTTATAAGCGGTGCCACCGTATTCTGTAATGTTTAAAGTTTTAAAGCTGCCACACTGTTTCTTTTTCATCTGCACGGACTTTGAAGTTGGTGATTGCCTCTCCTTTTATTGTGAATTTTTTTAATAACAGAATCTTTGGTGTTATCATAAACTGCTTTAATATAAATCAATGTGGGCCAGAATTAATGACTGAACTACAATCTGAAAAGAAGCTTGATCAAAGTTGGCTCTAGCCTTCTCAATGTTCTAAGTAATCTAAATACCTTAGATATAATAGTGACTAGATATATCAAATTGCTTAATCAAAACCTGTCTACCCAAACAAGTCTCTCTTCTAGGTTCACAAAGCAGTGTAGTTAAAACTGTTTCCATATTAAAACCACTTCTAAACCCTTATTGTAGAATGTTATGGTTTTCCAAATACTCCATCAGTTGTTTCTTCACTATAGTCACCATTATCTTAGTAATGTTATGGAGACTATCTTAACCTCTGCACAACTAGAAGATTGACAAATTACACATTTAGCAAAACATGCACAAATAAGTGTTTCTTCAGATATTTCTTGAACTGGGCTGCCTCTCTGCATAGGGGTAAATATCCTAGTAATTTACAGTCTTCTGAACAGACAACGGCATTCAAGCCTCGGACCTCATCCATCGTTGTGGACAGTATAACTACCTGGTACAAATACCAGGGAGCCTTCATATATACTGTCTGATGAATAAGTAACAGAATTTTATATTGAATTCAGAATGCCACTGGCAGCCAATGCAGTTGGTTCGGGACTTGCATAATGTGTGTAAATCGAGAAATTCCCACAATCAATCTGGCTGCTGTATTTTAGAATATTTGTAAGGCTTTACAATGGGAAGCTATAATCTCTAGAAGCAAAGTATTACAATAATCAACTTTTGATAAAACTATACTTTGAACAACAGTTCTAACATCATAAACTAGCAACATGGGTATTTAAAAATGAAAAAAGACAACCCTATTAACAACCTTATCACCAAAGCCACTTGCTCTTCAGTCTCGAGTCCAATATTACACCTACAAATTTCACATGTCTCCTTACAGGAAGATTAATACTTCCAATAGATACTTACTCAGGCCATGATTGATCTTTCTGCCTTCCAACAAGCATAACTAACATTTTTGCTAAGTTCAATGTTAGCCTATTATTCTTCATATAAACACCCACCTCTCTCAAACATTCAGCCAGTTTCTCAGACAACTCATTGCTCTAACCACCAAGCTACAAAATAATATATATCAATAGAACCAAAAAGAAAGGAGGAGAGGTTGCTTTAATATATAAATCCTTCTTCACAATAGAGCCTATGGCTGAACATATATCCTCTGCAATTGAAATCTTAGCATTCAAAATCACTGGCAAAACATTAACTGATCAATTATGCTGCAAACTTTTCTATCATCCTTCAGGAAGCTGATCTAACTTCCAAGACGACTTCATGGACTTGGTATCACATATTTGTACTAATTTCTCCAAAGTCCTTCTACTAGGTGATATCAATTTACACCTAGAAAAATATCATGACACCAACACTAGGACTTTAACAAACGTCCTAAACCAATAGAACATCAAAACAGCACAAGCCACTTCATCTCATGCAAAACTTTTTTAGACATACTAGCTTACAGGTTCTCAGCCAATAATAACCATATAATAAAAAATCACAACTGGGAAGAGGTATTATGGTCAGACCACAGCAAACTCACATTCACACTTCAATGAAAGAGAATGGAAAAAAAACAGGGAATGAGGAACATTTCACACTTTTATAACTAAAGCAAAGGTGGCTAATCTGGTTAACAGTGCTGAATAATAAAAAAAACTGGGATGAACTTAGCAAAAATATAACAAAATAGCACCACTTAAAACAAAAACAAGAAATTAAAAAAAAAAAAAAACACATCCCTGGTTTAATCATGAGCTACTAGATAGAGATGAAAAGGCACTGTAGGAAACAGAAACACAACATAAAGAGAGTCAAAGCAGAACACTACAGCACATATGTGAAATCAGAACAGATTAACACAAAAAAGTATATGAACCAATGAACAGTGTACTAAACACCCAAACTTTACTAGCATCACATCACATGAAACACCACTGACAGCAGATGAGTTGCACAATATTTTGAAGAAAAAAATAATAAAAATAAGATCAAATCTTACAATAACACAAACATCTCTCACAGATTTCTTAAATGAATGTAAAACCATCATCAATCATATCAAGGCAGACAGTATCTGGTCATCCTTTAAAATACCTACAACCAGCTTAGTTAAAACACTACTGACAAAATATACACATGCAAAATGTCTACTAGATAACTGCCCTAATTACATGATGAAAAATCCACCAGATTGGATCGTCGAATGCTTTACTGCACACATAAAATACCTGTTTTCGATTGGTCATTTCCCTTCTGAAAAGGGAGACATTATACTTACTCCAATCCCTAAAAACGCCACTAGCAGGATCAATGAATTCACAAATTATAGACTTCAATACCATTATTAACCAAAACAATGGAGGGTCTTGTAGCACAATAACTAATGGAACACTTGACACACTTCTCAGCTCTACATACAGTAGCTCTCAATCAGGTTTCAGACAATTCCATAGCACTGAGACAGTCATAATGTAATGGAAGTGAATTTTAAAAGATTGTTTTTCAACTCTGTCTTCGACCGAAAGTAACTTTTCTTGTAAATACAAAAAACAAGTTGGAATGCAGAAGATAAGACACAGCTCTAACTAATTTGGTATGTGAAGGGGAGGATGGCATTTGTTTTCGGAAGTCCAGCTTGGCCACCTGGGCTTGGGAAAGCATGTGACCACATTCCCACAGTCCTAAACAGAGAAGCGTTCTGTAATTTTCCTTAGAAGCATTCTGTAAACTTTCCCTAGCTCTGAATATGCACTCAGAGCCTAATAAAAAGGGAGGGCTTGTCACAGTAGAGTGGGAGCTCATCTGTGAGTAACGTACGGACTGCACAGAGGATCTGTTCCTGGTCTAAAAAAAAGCTCCTGGCTTTCACTGTAACGGGTCCCCCCAGCTGATGATAAGAGCCTGGATGATGGAGACTAGTGATGTAGTATGTATAGTGTATGTATTGCTTCCTTTCCTGGTCTAAGAACTCTTTGCATTGCTTAGATGTAGAGACCAGTGATGTAATGATTGTTTAGCTAATCATTGTGTGTATAGAGCTAATCATTGTATATGTGCTAACCATTGTATATACCTTAATCATTGTAGAATTTAGCTCCTCTAATAAAGGTCTTATTTACTTGATACGAATCCAAAAGAATCCACGGTAATTATTGGGTAGTCTGTGTCAGTGAGACAGGCTGTAAATCCATAGCAGTTCACATAACAACTCAGAAGTTTAATAAGCCAAGGTCAAAAAATACTACTACTACTACAATTTGGTATGTTTAGTGCCTTCAGTCTAGTAGATCACACAATACTAATGACCCTGCTCAACAACATAGAAATTAGCTGTGCAGTGGCAATTTGGTTTAATGGTTTTCTAAGGAATAGATGCTATCTTGTAAAGATGTCCAATCAGTTTTCAGCCTCGTGGACCTCTGAATGTGGGGTACCAGAAGGCTCACCTATATCACCAATATTATTAAATGTTATAAAGACTCTACTTGGCAACAATTTGGAAAAAATGGGATTTAATGATGTACCCTTTAATAACAACATCACAGAAATATTGGATAAGGTTAAAAAGGGGATTGACATTATGGAAAATTGGGCCAATTGTCTCTCTCTTGAAAATCAGATACCTGCAGTCACATCAAAGATTTTCAAAACCATATGGAAATTGAGAAGGATCAGAGACTGTTTTCCCAGATGATCATTTCGATTTATAATATAATTGCTAATACTGTCCCAACTAGACTACTGCAATGCAGCATACGTAGGATGCAAAGAAAACATACTAAAATTGCTGCAGACAGTTCAAAACATGGCAGAAAGACTGATAATCAAGAAATCAATCAATACTTGTAATGCTACACTGGTTCCCAATCAAGGCCAGATTATTTTTCAAAAAAAGCACTCTCATCTTCAGAATATTGTTTGGCATATTGTTTGACATATCTCCCGAATACATGTTAGACCTAATTGAACTATCACCAAGAAATGCAAGTCCAAGGACCAGAGGCTATTTACTGCTTTACTTACCCAACTGCAGAAACATAATTTAAACATCTATCTACATGGCTGGATTTAGTTATCTGGGTTCTAAATGGTGGAACTCAATCCCCAAGGGTCAGAAAAAGCATCACAAACTATCTTCAGAAAATAACTAAAAACCTATCTTTTCAAGAACTTCTATGGCTAAATAAATATAATACTGTTAGACCACACTAATCTGTAACTGTAATGCAGCACTCTAATCTCTCATAACTGTTAATTGTAATTCTAAGCCACATTGAACTGAAACCTGTTTTTGGATAATCATGGGATACAAGAATAAATAAATAAATAAAACCAGACATTGGAAAAAAAATAACATCATGCACACAGATCCTTAAATCTTTGCCAGGATGACCTATAAATATTATGTAACCAGAAGGTTAATTAAATAAAATAAATACTTGGGAGCCCCAGGCACTGGAGCAGGTATCTTCCAACTGCATTGCTGCCAGTTGGGGGGGGGGGGTGCTTCAATATCATATTTTCAATTACATGGCACACACAGGTTCCTTGGAATCCTGTATAGCTTGCCTGTCCTTCACTATTGAAAATGTGATAGGGAAACAGCACCCCCACTGGCAGGACTGTAGGTGGAGGACTCCTGCTCAGCTTAGAGGGAACAGTGGCCCCAGGACATAGAGGAGCAACTTTGAGCTATTCCTTGCTTATATTTTGCATTAGAGGTCAGTCCTAAAGGTCCGTGGGTTATCGTGGCTGGAAAGACACCGGTGCCGGAAAGAATATTTAAAGCGGGGGAGTCGGAGAAACTAAACAAATTCTCTGTAACCTTGGAGGATGTAATGGGTCAGTTCAGCAAGCTGAAGAGTAGTAAATCACCGGGACCTGATGGTATTCATCCCAGAGTATTAATAGAACTAAAAAATGAACTTGCGGAGCTACTGTTAGAAATATGCAATCTGTCCCTAAAATCGAGTGTAATACCGGAAGACTGGAGGGTAGCCAATGTTACTCCGATTTTTAAGAAAGGTTCCAGAGGAGATCCGGGAAATTATAGACCGGTGAGTCTGACGTCGGTGCCGGGCAAGATGGTGGAGGCTATTATTAAGAATAAAATTGCAGAGCATATACAAAAACATGGACTGATGAGACAAAGTCAGCACGGATTTAGTGAAGGGAAGTCTTGCCTCACCAATCTAATGCATTTTTTTGAGGGGGTAAGCAAACATGTGGACAATGGGGAGCCGGTTGATATTGTATATCTGGATTTTCAGAAGGCGTTTGACAAAGTGCCGCACGAAAGACTCCTGAAGAAATTGCAGAGTCATGGAATCGGAGGTAGGGTATTATTATGGATTAAGAACTGGTTGAAAGATAGGAAGCAGAGAGTAGGATTGCGTGGCCAGTATTCTCAGTGGAGGAGGGTAGTTAGTGGGGTCCCGCAGGGGTCTGTGCTGGGTCCGTTGCTTTTTAATGTATTTATAAATGACCTAGAGATGGGAATAACTAGTGAGGTAATTAAATTCGCCGATGACACAAAATTATTCAGGGTCGTCAAGTCGCAGGAGGAATGTGAACGATTACAGGAGGACCTTGCGAGACTGGGAGAATGGGCGTGCAAGTGGCAGATGAAGTTCAATGTTGACAAGTGCAAAGTGATGCATGTGGGTAAGAGGAACCCGAATTATAGCTACGTCT
The DNA here is from genome assembly GCF_901765095.1 of Microcaecilia unicolor. Classification (NCBI taxonomy): domain Eukaryota; kingdom Metazoa; phylum Chordata; class Amphibia; order Gymnophiona; family Siphonopidae; genus Microcaecilia; species Microcaecilia unicolor. The sequence continues at coordinate 203,808,941 of NC_044036.1, read as the reverse complement.
TGCAAGGTTCCGCGTTAGGAGTTACGGATCAAGAAAGGGATCTGGGTGTCGTCGTCGATGATACGCTGAAACCTTCTGCTCAGTGTGCTGCTGCGGCTAGGAAAGCGAATAGAATGTTGGGTGTTATTAGGAAGGGTATGGAGTCCAGGTGTGCGGATGTTATAATGCCGTTGTATCGCTCCATGGTGCGACCGCACCTGGAGTACTGTGTTCAGTACTGGTCTCCGTATCTCAAAAAAGATATAGTAGAATTGGAAAAGGTACAGCGAAGGGCGACGAAAATGATAGTGGGGATGGGACGACTTTCCTATGAAGAGAGGCTGAGAAGGCTAGGGCTTTTCAGCTTGGAGAAGAGACGGCTGAGGGGAGATATGATAGAAGTGTATAAAATAATGAGTGGAATGGATCGGGTGGATGTGAAGCGACTGTTCACGCTATCCAAAAATACTAGGACTAGAGGGCATGAGTTGAAGCTACAGTGTGGTAAATTTAAAACGAATCAGAGAAAATTTTTCTTCACCCAACGTGTAATTAGACTCTGGAATTCATTACCGGAGAACGTGGTACGGGCGGTTAGCTTGACGGAGTTTAAAAAGGGGTTAGATAGATTCCTAAAGGACAAGTCCATAGACCGCTATTAAATGGACTTGGAAAAATTCCGCATTTTTAGGTATAACTTGTCTGGAATGTTTTTACGTTTGGGGAGCGTGCCAGGTGCCCTTGACCTGGATTGGCCACTGTCGGTGACAGGATGCTGGGCTAGATGGACCTTTGGTCTTTCCCAGTATGGCACTACTTATGTACTTATGTACTTATGAATTGTGACAGGTGCGTCTTGTCACACTGCCACAAAACAAAGGTAGGCTGGGGGGAGGGGTCTGGTAGAAAAATGGCTTGTCTGGGCCTGGCTGCTAGAGCTCTGGCATTTGCGCAGGTTTTGACACATGCATGATGCATGCCCAAGGCTCCAGTAGGCATCCAATAAAGCTGGGGTCTACATTTTTTTTAATTTATAGAATTTAAACATAATCATCAGAAGAAATCTTGCTTACAGAAGCATAGGAAATATAAGAAGAAGAAATAATAATAAAATTCTGAAATAATTAGTATTACAAGCAAAAATGGATAATAAAAAAAACCCTGTTATTCAATTTAGCCCACAATACAGTCAGGGGCAGAGAAAATATCTATTGGAGTACATCATTAAGTAGTGGGGAAAAAAGAACCGGCATAATGGTTAACTACTTTCCTGCCTCATAAAAATCTATCACTAAGCTTCAACAACAGGCAAAGCGGCAGTTATGGACAACTTCTTTAAATCAATAAAAGAACGTAATTGACCTGATAAAAAGAATATGTACTGAGCATTAAAATATTTCACCAAATCAGCAGCTTAGCCAGACCTACTATTTTGGGTGGACCCACAGTTCAATTGGGTGGGCCCTTCCAATCCTACCATTTAGCTCAGCATTTCCTCTGTCCTCCCCTGCCCCCAAAGACCAGTATCTGAACCCTTCTTGAATGTGTTCTGCGTACTTCAGAGGCAAACTGGTGGCCTCAGCGATTCATCTTTACTGTGTGGCCCACTCAGGCTTTCCTCTGCCGCGTCCCACCACTGAGAAAACAGGAAGTAACATCAGTGAGGGAGGGACATGGCAGAGGGAAGCCTGCGGGGGCTGGTGCAAGCAGTGAAGATGAATCACTGTGGCCGCTAGGATACCTCTGAGGTACACCGGGGAGATTCAGGGTGGGGAGAACAGGAAAAGACGGGAGTGAGATGCTGCTATTGGATGGGCCTGAGACAAGAATGGGTGGCCCACTGGTAGCTACGCCACTGCACCAAATACTTGTAAGGGTAGTGTAAAAAGAAGCACACAAAGAAATTGTTTCTTGCCACATAGCTAGAAAAAAATTGTGTCTCTCCTGTGTGGCTCTAGCCACATTAGATTATATCCATACTCTTTGTCCCAGATATTGCAAGTTTGGATTATGAAAATACAATCTCATAATGACATTTAAATCTTGTTAAAAATGAAGCTTACCTATAACATATCTCTTTCTTGCATTTCCTCAGTAGAAGATTCCAATATTGCAGAAATATCAAGAACTTGTTGTGCAGAAATATCAGGAACTTGTTGATTATTAGATTCAGACCAAATATTTTTCAGAGGCAAATAATAGACCTTATTAACTGGGGGGAAAAGATGTAGCTCCCAACCCAAAAGCTTGTATCAAAAAATTAATCCATATAATCATTGATGTTTGTCTATAAACCTTAGGAAAATTCAAAATTTGTAAATTTAAGTGTCTAAGGTAATTTCGACTTGCTCCAATTTTCTATGCATCATAGGTTTATCCTTAACAAGCCCACTGATCACTTGCTGGTTTTCTTGAATTTTCACCTGCACTTTTGGTACGTCATGTTGCAGCTTTTGGGTTGTAACTTCCTGTTAGTTGCCTAACAGTATTTACCAAAGACAGTAGCGTACCAAGGGCAGGGTGGTGGGGGCAGTCCACCACAAGAGGTCCAACTGGACCAAACCAGAGGGCAGGGGAATCCTGAGGAGCCTATTTGGAGCTAGGCAAGAGGTTCTTTGGGCTTCTAGTTTAATTATTCACATTTTTAAATGCAGTTTTCTGTGCCGTGGTGCTCAGGCTCTGAAGGCTAATGTAAGCCCACTGGTGGCAGACCAAAGGTATTACAATGATGTTAACAAAATTGTTAACATCATTGTTATGGTGTTTCCCCAAATGAGCTCTACACCAACCATGGAGTCTAACAATAAATATAAGTTTCATTAGCAAGCATTGTAGCAAACTAACAGCAGGTTTTACCCATTTTTTCTCTTTTACAACATTCTCAGGTAACACCAGCATAACCTTCATGAACATCTCAAGAACATATTCAACATTTCTGAATCAGCATCAGTTAAGTATCTCATTTTAGTAACTGTATAAAGTTAAATCAGAATGGGCGTCTTTTACTAAGGCGTGCTCACGTTTTTAGCACGCACTAAAATAGTGGGCATGCTAAACGCTAGAGATGCCCATAGGAATGCATTGGCGCCTCTAACGTTTAGAGTGCCCACAATTTTAGTGCGCTAAAAACATGAGTGGGCCTTAGTTAAAGACCTTCAATGTTAGCTGATTCTATTAGTTAACCATGGAGTTTGATACTTTGTGTTGGCTTTTGTTTTACAGGTCTGACCTCTACGCTGGATCCCAAAACAGGTATTACTATATTTCTCTCTCTAAGACTTTCCTCTCTACTCTTATTTTTCAGTTATCTTTCTCTTTATTCAGATCAGAAACTTAGCTGGGCTTTCTGTTTTCTTGAATAACTCTTCTTTCTTTGCCTTTCTTTTGGTGGGTATGAAACTTCTTTCATCGACAGCCAGGAAACAGGTCCAGAAGTACCTACAACTCTGTCTTTACAAACTGAGAAAATGAAATCTAATCCCTAAACAATTAATTTATTAATTTCATACAGAAATGTTGAATAATTAATGTTTTAGTTCTTTTCTAGCTACCTAAAATATAAAACAGCTAATTAATTACCCCTAAGCTAGGCCTCCTGCTGTAGTACATAGGACTTAGCAAGAACCCACTGCAAGCTTTGCACTCCCTCATTTCAGTACTGGGCAAATTTAGCTGTACAGCTTTAACTGCAATCAAGTAGACAGGCCACAGTATAACAGCTGGTCTCAATCAGTTCTGTCTCCCAGAATGACAAAGGGATAAACTGCTGTGTGAAGCAAACCAGGTTTTCTTTTTTTACCAATTTAAATAAGATATTTCACTGTCAATCTTTACTTACTGACAGTTTTCTGAGGCTATAGTTAAAAACCTCAAACTGTGTTCTAAGAACAAAATGCCGTTCAAACATACTCTGACTACAAACATACTAGGCATGTTTTTTTTTCCTTTAACAGATGGATGAAATAATTACAATTGAGAAATTTTCCACCAATAAAATGTACAATTCTTTTTCTCTTCACTGACACCCACATTCAACCTTGAGCCAAAAATCTGTGGAGCTCAATAATTTCACTATTTCACTCTCATTGTCACTCACATTTCCTTTCAGTACTAGTTTTCTCAAGAAGTACTTCATTTTACAATTTAATCAAACAGCACAACAACACAAGTCCATCCTATAACAAATTATCCATCAACTGCCAACGGACACATAGTAACGTAGTAACATAGTAGATGATGGCAGAAAAAGACCTGCATGGTCCATCCAGTCTGCCCAACAAGATAAACTCATATGTGCTACTTTTTGTGTATACCATACCTTGATTTGTACCTGTCCATAGGCGCCCGGTATAAGAGGCTTGGGGAGGCTAAGCCTCCACAGCTGGGCGAATGGCGCCGTGAGTGTCCCCTTCCCTCCCTTTCCGCTTATTACTATCTGCCCCGCGCCATCTTTAATTTACCTCCGCTCCGTCCCCAGCATTGGCCGCATCATTTCAAAGCCCGCCCTGCTGCCTGTCTCTATTCTCCCCTCGCTCCCTTTGCGACGTGATTCGTTCTGCAGACAGAGTCCCACCCTCGAGGAAATGATGTCAGAAGGCGGCACGAATCACGTCGTGAAGGGAGCGAGGGGAGAATAGAGACGGGCAGCAGGGCGGGCTTTGAAATGATGCGGCCGAGTCGACGCTGGGGATGGAGCGGAGGTAAATTAAAGATAGCGCGGAGCAGATAGTAAACAAGGGGAGGGAAAGGGGAGACCCAGTGCGCCACTGGCCCAGATGGATGGAGGCAGGGGAGAGGAGAATCGGGCTGGGTATGGATGGAGGGGGGCAGGGGACAGAAGGGAATTGCTGGCTGTGTATGGAGGGCAGGGGAGAGGAGGGTTGCTGGAATGGGTGGGTGGATAGAGGGGATGGCAGGGGAGAGGAGGGTTGCTGGAATGGGTGGATAGAGGGGATGGCAGGGGGGAGAGGAGGGTTGCTGGAATGGGTGGATAGAGGGGATGGCAGGGGAGAGAGAAGGGTTGCTGGACATGGGTGGGTGGATAGAGGGGATGGCAGGGGAGATAGGAGGGTTGCTGGACATGGGTGGGTGGCTAGAGGGGAGAGCAGGGTTGCTGGACATGGGTGGATGGAGGGCAGGGGAGAGAACAGGGTTGCTGGACATGGATGGAGGGGAGGGAAGAGAGAGGAAGGAGATAAGATGAGGGAAAAGGGAGAAAACCTGCACATCGATGGAGAAAATAGGCAGAAGCTGGATCCACTGGACAGTCAAGTCTGCAGAGGACCCAGCTTTTACTTACGGATGTAAGGCAAGAAATGAAGAAGAAAGGCGGAAAGTAAAGAAATAAATGGAAAGGAAGCCCTGGAAATGGAGTTAAGAGGACAGATAGCAGCAGAATTGGATACTTGGCCAGCATGATCAGAAAAACAGTCACCAGACAACAAAGGTAGAAAAGATCATTTTATTTTCATTATAGTGTTTGGAATATGTCCACTTTGAGAATCAGGTGCTCAACATTAAAAGTTTATATTTTTTACTTATTTATGGCATTTTATCCCACATTAAACATGAATTAGGGTGTTTTGTGGCTCTACATGAGAATTGTGATATTATGATCCCTTGTTTCATATTGTTGACGGTCTGCATTTTCCTTGTGGGTGGTATATTGGTGTATTAGGTTCTGCCCAGTGTAATATTTATCGTACAGTAAGGTTCTGAGTGTGTTTTTGCACAAAGTTGTGCATAGTGTTTTGCAGTTGAACGATTGTGGTTAGTATATGCTTTGAGCAACCACTTTATTCTTTGACATATGATACATAGCTAATATCTAAATTTAATAAAAGGTATTAATTGTGACTTTTATTTTTATTTATTTATTTTTTCTGTGTGTTATCAGACAATTATGGATTTAAGCTCCACCCATGGCCCCACCCCTAACCTTGCCCCCTTTAGCCTCCCCAAACAGTTGGGCCACCGACCGCCTATGTACCTGTCCTTTTCAGGGCACAGACCGTGTACATCTGCCCAGCACTATCCCCGCCTCCCAACCACCAGCCCCTCCTCCCACCACCGGCTTTGGCACAGACCGTATAAGTCTGCCCAGCACTATCCCCGCCTCCCGCCACCAGATCTGCCACCCAATTTCGGCTAAGCTCCTTAGGATCCATTCCTTCTGAACAGGATTCCTTTATGTTTGTCCCACGCGTGTTTGAATTCTGTTACCGTTTTCATTTCCACCACCTCCCGTGGGAGGGCATTCCAAGCATCCACTACTCTCTCTGTGAAAAAATACTTCCTGACATTTTTCTTGAGTCTGCCCCCCTTCAATCTCATTTCATGTCCTCTCGTCCTACCTCCTTCACATCTCCGGAAAAGGTTCGTTTGCGGATTAATACTTTTCAAATATTTGAACGTCTGTATCATATCACCCCTGTTTCTCCTTTCTTCCAGAGTATACATGTTCAGGTCATCAAATCTCTCCTCATACGTCTTGTAACACAAATCCCTTACCATTCTCGTAGCTTTTCTTTGCACCGCTTCAATTCTTTTTACATCCTTCGCAAGGTATGGCCTCCAAAACTGAACACAATACTCTAGGTGGGGCCTCACCAACGACTTATACAGGGGCATCAACACCCCCTTTCTTCTGCTTACGTTTTTCAGCCAGTTGCTCAAGCCCCGAGTTGTAAGACCCCTGATAGCACCAAATGTTCACAGCACCCTCTCTTCACAATAAAACCCTTCAAACACTAAACAAATGAAAGTACATTTTACTTGTTTACTCCCTTTTGTATATACCTTTTCTTTTTAAGTTGAAGTTAAATCATTTTTTAATTAGCATGCAACCCCTGTATGGCTCTGCCTACAAGCCGGTTTTCAGACGCATGCTCACAACCATGCACCGCCACTCCTCCTCTGGTACTACCAGTGCACATGCATACACCATGAATTTGACCTGAACTTTCCAGAAGACCAAGGCACCTCTGCCATCCCTCCAGACTTCCTGATGTGCTACCTCAGGCTGCCCACTTACTTCACTGAAATTCCGGAGATGCTGTTTCTCTTCTGGCACTCCCAGTGAGGCTTTTGCCTGTAGAGTGCCCATGCATGAGCAGCTAATGACATCATTACCACTCAAAAGTGTGATGCTAGATGCCAAACCTCTGGCCCAGCACAGCTCCCAATAGCTTTGGGTGTCTTGCTGTCGACGCCTATCATTTGTGAATTTGTCCCAGACTATGCTTTAACTTTGGGGGATAGATGTTAGGGGTTTACAAGTGAATTTTGACCATTCTTATAGAAAAAAAACATGCAACTTCTACTAGTATATTCATTTTCAACTTTGAAAAAAAGAGTCTGAATAATATAAGTCTAAGTGGCATTTTGGAATTGTTTTTAATTTGGCTTCCTGTGATTTTGTGCTAAAATAATGAAAACTGTAAATATTCTATACATGTCTATGGGGAAACTGTAAATTAAAATGGAGACTAGAGCCTGAAAAAAGAATCCCATGCATGTAAAAATTATTAGACCCATTGAGTGCATGGCTTTGGTTGGAGGACAGAGGCAATGACTGAAGCTGTGATGTCTTCTGAGCCACCGTTGCCCTAGTAACAGCTTGGGACACAGTTGGTCAGAAATGCTGAAGCACTGAGAGTGAGCAGACGTGCTGTGTGGGTGTCTGTGGTGTGAGAGAAAAATACTATAAAAAATTATGTCTGAGGTTAAGAGCAGTGCTGATGTCTGTGGTGAGTGACAGGTCTGCATGTTTCAGTGTGAAATCCTGTGCTGAGTCCAGAAAAACAAATCATAAATAGTTTGTCTGAGGTAGTGACGGGTATTAAATGGGTTTTGTAGTCTGGTGTGGAAAGTTAGTTTAAATGTGGATGAGAGACAACATCAAGGGGGGGGGGGCGGGTCAAGACGGCGGCACGCTGCTGATCGCTGTTTGACTCTCGTGGATAACGCTGAATTAAAACTTTTCTTCAGACTCAATGCCTCATACAAAACGCAAAGGGACGGTCAAGGTCAGTCGCTCGACGGCCAGGACCTCTTCACTTCAGCAGCAATCCATAGAGAGGTTCGCAATGAGAGCTCCCACCCATAACACCAGGAAGATCCCTGCTATTGCTCCGGGAGGAGGAGACCCCGGAGACTTGGGGCTAGATGTTACCTTTCCCCCCTCCCCCCAGCGCTCAACCCTCCGCCTCTCCCTGAAGGATCCATATCTCAGTGGAGGCCTCCTGAACTCGAAGAAGTTGCAAGAAGTCCTCCGGATTGAGGAATTGAAAACACGGGACCATTGGGAGATCTGAAGCCTTTCTGTGCTTCGACTGAGCATGTGATGCCATTAAAACAGCCAGAGTTGGTAACGTTGGAGACTATCTAGGAAGCTCTCCAGCAGTTGGATAATACAGTGGCTAAATCTACAACTGAAGTTTCGACTTTAGTGAGTACTGTCGAAACTTTATCAAATTCCTTAGTAGCTATAAAGATGGAATTTAACACTCAAGTGGATAAAATTAAAGACGATGTAAAGAATTTGCAAGAATGTGCCGCAATGGTGGTAAAAGATAAAAGGATATTACATCGTAAGATTGAACAGATAGAAAATTATAATCGTAGATTAAATCTCTGCTTTCTGAATTTCCCAAAATCTCCGGGTATTACCCCTTTGGAAGTATTTAAGAAATATTTGCTTGAAATTTTAAAATTTACCCCGGAAACGATTCCACCGATAAATCGGATATACTATTTACCTAATAAAAAAAACTTTGGAGAATGTCTGGTCAAGAAAAAAAAGACATTAAATATATCTGAACTTTTGGAAACATCATTATCTTCAGAATCGGAAAGGACGACCTTATCGGTTTCATTTGTGTTAGAGCAAGATTTGGAAGTGGTGAGAAGGTTATTCCTCCGTAATTTACAAACTTTGTTCTATGGGAAAAAAGTTTGGATATTTCCAGATCTAACAAAGCAAACACAAAATAGGAAGAAAGCTTTTTTGGCTTTAAGAATGGACACTTTGGCATTGGGGGCTTCCTTTTATCGTGATTACCCATGCAAATGTGTTGTTAAATATGATGGCATAAAATATGTCTTTTTTTCTTCCGGAATAGTTAGCTGCTTTTATAGATTTGAAAAAGATTCACACTGTATTACCCTTGGTTGAGAATAAGTAAAAAGGGGTGGGGAACAGCGTGCTATAGCGTTTATTTGTGACCTGTGTACTGATATTGTGTAGCTTTTCTCCTGAGCTGTGATGTTACTTACCCCCCCTTAATTGTGGTCTAAAAGAAGATGAACCATGTATTTTCTTTTGCCTTTATATTACTGATGTAAAGCTTTTATTTTATTTTCTGAATTTCTTGATCAAGTGTTATGACTTGTAAATTGTTTATATACCAATAAACATAAATAAATAAATAAATAAATGTGGATGAGAATAATCCCTGTTAATGTTTTTTGAGAGGTTTGTTGTTTTTGTTTTTTTTGAAGGGGGGGGGAGAGTTATGATGTCCTAAAGTGTTGGGTTGATTACCCTATAGGCTAATGACTTAAATTGTTCTGTGGTAAAGGGTATCAATTTTAATAGCAAACATTGCTGGAAAACAGTATTTAATTTCTGGTTGAGTGAAAACTGAAGAATTTTGTGAATGTGTGAATGCCAGTGCTTAAGATTTTCTGTACCTATACTGGAACCTTTGATCTTTTATAGGGTAGTTTATAAAGGCGTGCTAGCATTTTTAACATTTGCTAAATGCTAGAGATACCTATAGGAATATATGTGCATCTCTAGCATTTAGCATACATATATTCATGCTAAAAACAATAGCCCGCCTTTGTAAAAGAACACCTTAGAGAAAGAGATATATAAAAAAATGAAAAATACAGACAGGGAATCACATTTAAAATTTCTTTTATTAAGGGTCTCTTTTATTAAACCACGATAGTGGTCCCTGGTACGCCAATGCCAACAAAACTCATTCACTTTGAATGGGCTCCATCGGCATTGCCATGTGGAAACCGCTAGCATTAAAGGTAGGATAGTAGCACATTACTGGAGATGGAGTGGAATACAGTGGACAGGGCCCCAACATTCAAGCAAGACAAAGTCAATCAAGGAGAAGCCACAGCAGGAGCTACGTGACTGCACATCTCACACCAGACATCACAAAAAGGACTCTAATATAGAAAGTAACATATGCCAAGGTTTACATACTTGAGAATACTTACCTGAGACAAAGGGAGGGTAATCCTGAAGTTGAATTCTGAATCACATGAACACCTGTGAGAAAAGAAAAACCACAAAGAAAAAGGGGCCCTTTTACTAAGCTGCATAGGCGCCTATGCGCACCGAACGCATGCCGAATATATATATTAGTATTTATTTACCAATAACAATACAAAGTATGGCATTGTATAGTACTTCCAGAAACGTATTATACTGTTGCCCTGAATCAATGGTATTGACTGTGCACTTCCAGTAAATGTCACTTATTATAATTTAAACAAATAAAGCCTCAAAAGCCCAGGGTACCAATTATTTGGACAACACCTGAATGGGCTCTCATCATTGGCTCCTACCTCCTCCGAAAACACCTGCAGAGCAAAACAACTCCAAATGGAGAAAAAAGGTCTGCAGTAAAAAACGGAGGTGTCACGTCTGTGGCCGTGACCACCCTCATACTTACCCTGTTTCTGGGAGTCAGTGGCTGTGCTGGCTTCTGCTTGTCTCTGTGTCTGTCTCTGTCTTAGTTTCTCTCTGGCTCTGTGTGCTGATTGCCCTACTGAATCTCACCTGTGTGGGCTTTGCCTCTTCCAAGATGGCTGCCGCTTCCTCCTCCTTGCCAGTATCCAAGATGGCTCCCGCTGTTCCTTCCTATGGGTTGACTGCTTTGTGTGTCAAGCCTCTGTTTGGTTGCAAGGTAATTGCTGCACCTGTGGCTCTGGTGTTGAAGGGCTTTATTAGTGACTTGGAAACTACAGTCCTGGCCTTTGCATTGCCATTTCCTCCGCAGTGCCTTAGGTCCCGAGGTTAGTGTGCTGTTAGCACCATTTGCTTTCCTTGTCTTTTGCTTTGTGGGTTTCCAGCCCTTCTGTGTTTATTGCTCTGTGGGTTTCCAGCCCTTCTGTGTTTATTGTTCTGTGGGCTTCCTACTCTTCTGTGTTATTTGCGTTGTGGGTTTCCAGCCCTTCTGTGTTTATTGCTCTGTGGGGTTTCTGCCCTTCTGTGTTTATTGCTTTGTGGGTTTCCAGCCCTTCTGCTCTGTGGGTTTCCAGCCCTTCTGTGACCATTGCTTTGAACCTGCCTACTGCCAGAACCCGGACATTCCCTGCCTGTCTGCCTTGCCATCGCCTAGGGGCCAGGGGGCACTCCTGGACCTTCATTCCGGCGGTTCCTGTAAGTCCTACCGGCTGCCAGAACCTGAGGGCTCAACCCGAGGAGGAAGGCAGTCAAGTGTAGGTGAAGCCTAGGTCCAGGGTGTTCCAGTTCCGCGGGTTCCGCTCCAGTGTGTTCCAGTCCAGCGGGTTTCACTCCTGTATGTTCCTGTCCAGTGGGGCCACTCCAGGGTGTCCAGTCCAGCGGGCCCCACTCCAGTGCGCACCCGTCCGGTGCGTTCCAGTTCCGAGTGTTCCGGTGTAGAACTCCAGTCCGGAGTTCCGGTCCAGTCTTGTCTCATCTCTACCCTGTAGGTGATCTTGCCTGCCACTGCCGCTCCACGGTAGTGGCCCAAGGACTCACGAAACCAGTGCTCCCGGGGAAGAAGCCTGACAGTGTGCCAAGGTCCTCGTGCACGCGACAGAATGCAAAGGCCATGAGTCCGGCAAGATCATCCGCCCAGCGGGGACTACCGTCCATGTCCGAGTTCCTCACGAACCATCCGGAGGTAGTCCTTAATTTGTGGTCCGATCCCTATATCAACCCAATTTTTTCTGTGAATCGTTTATTGACCCTCCGCGACTACCGGAAGAAACTTTTGTCTGATCCAACCCTGAGAGATACTTTGGAAGCGGCAGCTGAGCGAAAGCGTCTCCAGGGGTGTAGGGTCCGCCATAGCCCAGTTTCGGATATTGATCCGTTGACTCAGCTTTATGAATACCGCTACAGACTTCTCGAGGAGCCAGCCCTGCGGGATACTCCAGAAGCGGAGGCTGAACGAATACGCTGTGGAAGGCCCATGCTCGGGGCTTCCCAGCGGGTGGTACAGAACAATCGGGGTGCCCCTCGCAGTTCAGCTCCTGTTCGGGATGTCAAGTCCAGCCAAGCTCCTAAACCGGTCCGAGGGGTACTTCCTACCAAGCCCCTGACCCCAGTTCAAGTAGCGCGGCCGCTTAAGAGCCTGAGTCCAGTCCAGGGGATGCTTCATACTGAACCTCCAATTCAAGTCCAAGTAACGATGCCACTTAAGGCTCCGAGTCCAGTCCGAGGGAGGCTTTCGATGGAGGCTCGGATTCCTGTTCGAGTGGTGCTCCAGGTCGAGCCTCCAGTCCTCGTTCAACTGGCACGCCCTCTGAAACCTCTGAGTCCAGTCCGTGGGGTGCTTCTGATGGAGCCTCAGATTCCTATGCAAGTGGCGCTCCAGGTCGAGCCTCCAGTCCTCGTTCAAGTGGCACGCCCTTTGAAGTCTCCGAGTCCAGTCCGAGGGAAGCCTTCGATGGAGCCTCAGATTCCTGTGCAAGTGGCGCTTCGGGTCAAGTCTCCGGTTCTTGTTCAAGTGACCCGTCCAGTCAAGCCACTGAGTCCAGTTCGAGGGGGGCTTCTAACCAAGCCTCCGATGCCAGTCCACAGGGTGGTTCAGGTGGCACCTCCGCTTCCAGTCTGGAGGGTACCTCCAATCAAGCTCCGAAGGCCAGTTCGAGTGGTGCTTCTGCTCGAGTCTCCGATCCCTGTCCAAAGGGTGTGTTCTGCCAAGCCTCAGTTAAAGTCCAGTTCGCGGGGCGCTCCCAGCCAAGCTCCTGAGTCCAGTTTGAGGGGCCCTGCCAGTCAAGCTTCTGATTCCAGTCCGGGTTCCAGTCCCGGTTCAACTCCTGTTCAGAATTCCTGTTCCAGTCAAGACTCTGATTCCAGTCCGGGTCCCAGTCCCGGTTCAACTTCTGTTCCAAGCTCCAGTTCCAGCCAAGATGCTGAGTCTGTTCCAAGCTCCAGTTCCAGCCAAGATGCTGACCCTGCTCCGAGCTCCAGTTCCAGCCAAGATGCTGAGTCCGTTCCTAGTTCCACTTCCAGCCAAGATGCTGAGCCTGCTCTGAGTTCCAGTTCCAGTCAAGCTTCTGACGCCCGCCTGGGTCCCAGGCCCGGTTTGCTTTTTGACTCTAGTCCGGGTCCCAGTCCCGGTTTGCTTCCTGAGTTCAGTCTGGGTTCCCTCGGAGAAGGGTGCCTTTTGAATGTGGTTCCTCTTGATGCATCCAAGTTCCTGAGTTGGCCCAGCGGTGATTGGAAGGAGCCTCCTGTTGACAAGTTCCGCTCCTGTCTGCCAGTTTTGAACTTCTTTGTGACTTCCAGTCCAGTGATCCATGTCTGGGGGTTGACACCGATCAGAAGGTTTCACCACAGTTACCCCTGGACACCTGACCTCCTCAGGGAGACCGAGAGGGGGGTCTTGAGGAGGGGGTACTGTCACGTCTGTGGCAGTGACCACCCTCATACTTACCCTGTTTCTGGGAGTCAGTGGCTGTGCTGGCTTCTGCTTGTCTCTGTGTCTGTCTCTGTCTTAGTTTCTCTCTGGCTCTGTGTGCTGATTGCCCTACTGAATCTCACCTGTGTGGGCTTTGCCTCTTCCAAGATGGCTGCCGCTTCCTCCTCCTTGCCAGTATCTAAGATGGCTCCCGCTGTTCCTTCCTATGGGTTGACTGCTTTGTGTGTCAAGCCTCTGTTTGGTTGCAAGGTAATTGCTGCACCTGTGGCTCTGGTGTTGAAGGGCTTTATTAGTGACTTGGAAACTACAGTCCTGGCCTTTGCATTGCCATTTCCTCCGCAGTGCCTTAGGTCCCGAGGTTAGTGTGCTGTTAGCACCGTTTGCTTTCCTTGTCTTTTGCTTTGTGGGTTTCCAGCCCTTCTGTGTTTATTGCTCTGTGGGTTTCCAGCCCTTCTGTGTTTATTGTTCTGTGGGCTTCCTACCCTTCTGTGTTATTTGCGTTGTGGGTTTCCAGCCCTTCTGTGTTTATTGCTCTGTGGGGTTTCTGCCCTTCTGTGTTTATTGCTTTGTGGGTTTCCAGCCCTTCTGCTCTGTGGGTTTCCAGCCCTTCTGTGACCATTGCTTTGAACCTGCCTACTGCCAGAACCCGGACATTCCCTGCCTGTCTGCCTTGCCATCGCCTAGGGGCCAGGGGGCACTCCTGGACCTTCATTCCGGCGGTTCCTGTAAGTCCTACCGGCTGCCAGAACCTGAGGGCTCAACCCGAGGAGGAAGGCAGTCAAGTGTAGGTGAAGCCTAGGTCCAGGGTGTTCCAGTTCCGCGGGTTCCGCTCCAGTGTGTTCCAGTCCAGCGGGTTTCACTCCTGTATGTTCCTGTCCAGTGGGGCCACTCCAGGGTGTCCAGTCCAGCGGGCCCCACTCCAGTGCGCACCCGTCCGGTGCGTTCCAGTTCCGAGTGTTCCGGTGTAGAACTCCAGTCCGGAGTTCCGGTCCAGTCTTGTCTCATCTCTACCCTGTAGGTGATCTTGCCTGCCACTGCCGCTCCACGGTAGTGGCCCAAGGACTCACGAAACCAGTGCTCCCGGGGAAAAAGCCTGACAGTGTGCCAAGGTCCTCGTGCACGCGACAGGAGGGGGTTAATTGTGACTATTTAGTCATTAAGGTGCACAGACAATAACCCAAATTACTTCTAACTTTCAAAAATCGGAAGAATTGATTCAAACAAACGCATAAGGGAACAAAAAGAGTACTCAGTTTCACCATGGAAATGCTGACAATAAACAATCCAGGGAATGCTCTTAATTTTGTTCAAACCAAATGTCTCTAATGTCACGTCTTTGGTCCATTACTCGATCAATCAAAAGTATCCCATAACTCTTTCCCTTAAATGGTGTGAAGCCCCACCCAACACATCCCAGGATACACTGGGCAGGGCTGGGCACTGCCATTTTCCAGGTGTCGTCGTCGAAGGAAGAGGAGGGAGGCAGGCTATCTCCCTCCTCCAACTCAAGGTAGGGGGTGGTGGGGGTAGGGGGATTGACACTGGACCACCAGGGACCCCTTGTTAATGTGAGGGGGGTGGAGACCCTCTAGATCTCCAACCCTTCCTGAACTGTGTCGGGGGGACCAGTGGTCCGGTGGAACTCCAACCCCCCTGTCACTGGGGGGGGGGGGGGGGTCGGTCACCCACTGGGCCACCAGGGGGGGGGGAGTGTTCGTGGGGACCAGAGGTCCACTAGACCTCCGGCCCCCATTTTGCCTTGCTCGGGGCAGGGGTAATGGGGTCTACTGGTCCCATGGACCTCCAGCCCCTGTGTTTGATAGGTCTCGGCTTTTGACAACCCAGACCTGTCAAACAAGTGTGGGAGGATTGTGTTGAGCGCATGCTCAGGCACAATTCTCCCGCATTTCTACCCCATGATCAGAGATAATTGCGTGCTTAAATTTGCATGTCATTATCTCTGATCATAGGTCTAATAACACCCCGCACTGTTCCAGTGCTATTTCTAGAGCGCTGTTTGGAACAGTGCGGGGCTTTTGATCATCTGCCAATAAATCCCTTGTTATTACACCATTTTCTCAACCAGGCATTGAGACTGTGGAACTCTACCTACTTCTTGGGCCCTGCATATGAAATGGGGAGCATTTCCAAACATGCTATCCTGGAGGATCTGGATTTTATCTTTCTACCTAAGAGCCTAAATTTGTTTTCCAGAACTTCCCTCCTACATTTTCCTTTGTTATTGGTACCCAATACAGCATGCTCTTCCCCAGCATTATCTAAAATCTTATCTAGGTGATGCATGAGATCCACCACCTTTGTACCAGGCAGGTAAGTGACCAGGCGATCCTCACGCCTACAAGCCACCCAGCTATCTACATGCTTAATGATCAAATTACTAACTTCAAAAGTTGCCCCCTTCCCTCCTGGGCAGAAGCTGCTGGAGACACATCATCAGTGTGAGATGATATTACATCCCCTGGTGGGCAGACCCTGGCTAAAGGATTACTTCCTACTTCACTAGGGTAATGTTCACCTTCTAGGAGACCTCCCTCCTCCCAAGACAGCACAGGGGATGGAGACGGAACACATGCGGACGGGGCGGGGGACAGGGACAGGCTTCGTCCCCATCTCATTCTCTATCAGTAGGTCTCCACTTTGGATCTGGGGTTGATAACCCTATCCTGCTGCCCTCTAATATATTCTAGGTTGGGGTTTCTCAACCCAATCATTGGGACAGACCCAGCCAGTCTGGTTTTTAGGCTATCCACAGAGAATATGCATGCGAGAAATTGCTATACAATACAGATAACAAATGCAAATCTCTCTCATGAATATTCATTCCAGAAATCCTGGTAGTAAGTCAGTCAGAGATATTCTATGTTTTTCTCACAACAACCCCCCCCCCCCCTCAGTTTTTGCATAGGGCATCTAGCCGGATAGGAGAGGCTAAAGTCCTGGACATTCACAATTTGGGGCTTTTGGAAAATACTCCGAGTTCAGTCCTTAGGACACATCCAGCCAGCCTGGTTTTCAGAATATCCATAATGAATATTTCATGAGAGGCATTTGCCTGCTTCTATTCATTTAGACTATTCTGAAAAGTAGACTGGCAGGATATGTCTCGAGGATTGGATTGGACCCAACATAAGAACTATTCAGGGCTGCTTTGAGATTGCAGGATCAGGGCTGTGAGGAAGGGGGACCTCCCCCCCACCCTCCGTTGGCAAAAGTCCATTGCATAGCTATGGATAACCACTGGTTCACTAAAAATCATAGCTTCCATTAAATGCAGCTTAAAGCTCAAATCTGTTGGAGTCATGGAGGAGTCACTTTTTTGGGGGGGTCGGGGACGAGGGAGGAAGCTTTCTTGATCTTTGGAAAAGAAGAAACTCCAGGTTGTCACTCGGTCAATAACCATCAGCCACGCAAACCACCAAGAGAGAAAGATGTCATGCTCCTTTTCTATGGCATGATTGATGGTCTTGTTACCTGACTTCACCCCCCCCCCCCCCCCCCCCGTGAAGAATGACACTGAAATCTGAGGCCTTGGG
Organism: Microcaecilia unicolor; assembly: GCF_901765095.1. NCBI lineage: Eukaryota > Metazoa > Chordata > Amphibia > Gymnophiona > Siphonopidae > Microcaecilia > Microcaecilia unicolor. The sequence goes on along the minus strand of NC_044036.1, from coordinate 203,791,768 downwards.
AGGCGCTGGGAGGCGCTGAAGTGCATGGCTTCCTCTTTCCACATGCGGTGCTGAGGGAGAATGCGGAATGTTTTGAAAACTGATTGACATGTTTTTTTCAGGGGGGGTTTGGTGTGTGTGGGGAGGGGGCATTTGATGGATGCCTTCTATCTGAGGTGATCAGCTTGTTTCTTCTTCTGTTTATCACCTTCTGGATCTCTTGTGAATAACTTTGCTTTCTGCAAGTTCCCATTCCTTTTCCTGCTTTCCCCCCTTCCTTGTTTGCAGTTGTCATTGTGGATGAAGCCAAGCTGTATTTGTGAGGTCTCAGGGCAGGAATGAGGTGCATTTGCAGTATTTTGTGTGGGGGTCCTGGTGTTGGAATAGCAGGAGCTGCTGCAGATCGGCTGCATTACATCCTGGTCTGCTCTTTTGAGGGGAGGGGCCCAAGCAGGGTGACTGTCCTGAGCCCCATGTTAGGTTCCTCCTCTGCTGTGTATCACTTCTTATTCTCCTGGGGTTTCCACAGGCTGACTGCAAGGACAATGGGTACATATAGAAAAGCCTCTTCTTCCCCTCCCCCATTCCCTATGTCATGAAGTATTTCTTCACGGAGAGAGTGGTGGATACTTGGAATGCCCTCCCGCGGGAGGTGGTGGAAATGAAAACGGTAACGGATAAACATAAAGGAATCCTATTCAGAAGGAATGGATCCTCAGGAGCTTAGCCGAGATAGGTTGGCAGAGCCACTGGTGGGAGGCGGGACTGGTGGTTTGGAGGCGGGGATAGTGCTGGGCAGACTTATACGATCTGTGCCGAGGCTGGTGGTTGGGAGGCGGGGAAAATGCTGGGCAGACTTATATGGTCTGTACCAGAGCTGGTGGTGGGAGGCGGGGCTGGTGGTTGGTAGGCGGGGATAGTGCTGGGCAGACTTATACGGTCTGTGCCCTGAAGAGGACAGGTACAAATCGAGGTAGGGTATACACAAAAAGTAGCACATATGAGTTTATCTTGTTGGGCAGACTGGATGGACTGTGCAGGTCTTTTTCTGCCGTCATCTACTATGTTACTATGTAGGGGCTACCAGACTGGAGGTGGGACTTCTGTACAAAATCCCTGTAGGCCTCCTCTATGTACCTCTCCGTCTACCTCAGCTCCTTCAAGTTTGCTACTCTAGCTTCAAGAAAACAGACTTGTTTTCTGAGAGCTAGGAGCTCTTTTCATCGAGCACACACATATAACTTCTCACCAGCTGGGAGATAATCATTCATGTGACACTCAATACAAAAGAGTGGATTGCACCCCTGGCAAGAGTTATATAGAAGGATCAAAAAAATACACAAGGGTGGAAGATCGCCAACAAGTCCAAAAATGACCACTTCTGAAACCACGCAAGTAAGAGCACCAAATGAAAGTTTATTGGGACCCTACACGGTCCATGTTTCGGCTAGACAGCCTTCATCAGGGGTCTAAGAACATAAAACTAATTAATTTAAAACATCACAACACAGTATATTTTAAAATTAATTATTTTTAGGTTTTTAGACCCCTGATGAAAGCTGTCTAGCCGAAACACGGACCGTGTAGGGTCCCAATAAACTTTCATTTGGTCCTCTTACTACCGTGGTTTCAAAAGTGGTCATTTTTGGACTTGTTGGCGTTCTTCCACCCTAGTGTGTTTTTTTGATCCTTCTGATTTGTTTGTGGAAGCATTGGACCCCCCCCCCCCCCCTTCTTCTATTTAAGACACAGGTGATATTCCGTGCTGGTTCCCATATAGCTAACTTGGCAAGTAAGACCATTTAAATAACAGTCCTAACTTTGCCCAATTAGCTATGCAAGTATGGCACTAAATATTAGCTGTACCAGCATAACTTTCAAGACCACCACTGACCCAGATACAGTATTTAGTGCTGGCATCAGGATATGGCCTGACACTGTATATCCAGGTCTAAATTAGCCAGTGAAAGTCAGTGTTTATAAAAATACTGACTGCATCTTGCTAAAAATTGACTTAAAGGTTTTTAAAAGCCACAGAGCCCTAGTTTCAAGTCGGCTAGTGCCAGAACCTAAAAGCTTGACAGATAATGATCTTGGCAGCTTTTAAATACCTTTTTTTTCACTGCTTGTTGTTTCATTCTTTGTAACTGTCAGAAAAACTCTCACTCAGATTCTCAAGCTTGTCTAGAAAGCATCCGGTACTCAGTAGTGCAGAAATTACAGTGATCAGAGTGAGAATTGAGACCAGACATCTCGATATCATTTGACACTCTCTTGATGTTCTTTAATCATTGTACTATACAAGTATGATTTATGTTGCTGCAAGGTTCCCTAACTTGTCCTTCTGTCTTATCGCATTCTTTATATTTTCATACCAATGACTGACTCTGAACTACCTTAGGATATGACTCATTCCTTCAACACCACTGAATATTCTATTGTAGTTTTTGTTATGTTGAATGGGATTAAATTTTAAGTGACACTAATATTTGATAAAATCCTGAATTGTAAAATTGTTTATATAATTAGGGATAAAGGGTCAAAATAAAATGGATCCATTACTTCAGTGTTGTAAGTCACAGAATATTATGTAAAGTATTACATGAAAGGATATCAGTCTTATAGGGAGTCTTTTACAAAGTGTCGGTAAGTCCAACACAGGTTTACCAAATGCTAAGTTGGACTACCACTGGTACAAAGCGGCTGCCAGTGGTAGTTCTTCCCTGAGCACATGCCATTTCTGGGGGGAAAAAGAAACCCTCCCAGAAATTGCTTGCGTTGCAGTAATCCCGCAGTAATCAGGCATTGCAGGGTGCTGCCCAGTTACCGCTGGGTTACCATGGGAGCCCATGCAGCAGGGAGCCCTTACCACCTCCCACTAAGGTGGCAATCTTAGTGGGAGGTGGTAAGGGCTCCCTGCCGCATGGCCATACGGAAAGAGTTCTCTTACCACATGGCCATGTTTGTCTGGGGCTTTTTCCCGCTGTGGTAAAAAGGGCCCCGGCGCATGGGAAAAACAGCCCCAGCCGCTAGTGCAGGGCCCTTTTTCCTGCAGCTTGGTAAAAGGACCCAATAGTTATCTGAACAGGGGCTCTTTTTATTTCCATAGTTTATATACACCATTCTTAGATAATTCTTGTTTAGTTTGATATTATATTTTAGTTATTTGCAAGGTTTATAGTCTGCACATTCAGATACCATCATGGCAAGACACAACATTGATTAAAAAAGAAAGAAGAAATAAAGAGAATATGCAAGTTTTAAAACAAATATTTGCAAAGAGGCAAGGCTAAAAAAAGGGCCAAAACTTACTACTGGTAAGACTAAGATATTGTTCCAGAAGGCAAGAAAAGAGTAAATTAAACATAGTAGAGATAAACACACTAGGGGGCCCTTTTACTAAGCAGCGAAGGTGCCTACGCAGGCCCAACATGCATCAATTTTGTGTTACCATCCGGCTACCACAATGCCCTTGCGGTAATTTCATTTTTGACGTACTTCTGTTATGCGTGCTGGAAATTTTTTTTTATTTTCTGGCATGTGACAAAAATCGAGCGGTAATCGTCATTCTACACATATAGATCATTACCGCACAGTTACCGCATGAGACCTTACCGCTAAGTCAATGGCTGGGGGTAAGGTCTCAGATCCAAAATGGACACGCACCAATTTTTTTTTTTTTTTGCTGCACTTCCATTTTTGGCAAAACTTTAAAAAAAGGCTTTTTTTACAGACACGCTGAAAAATGGATCTGTGAGTGCCCAAAACATGTGCCTACACTAGAACAGCCCGTTTTTCAGCGTACCTTAGTAAAAGGTCCCCTTAGAAGAGCCAGTTTTGAGAGCGACTCGGAATTCTTAAGAGATGGTTCGGAATGCATATTCAGCGGAAGCATGTTCCAGAAAGAAGGAGCCAAACAACAGAATGCAGTTGAATATGGGGTATCTAAACAATGCATAGTAATGAAGAAAAGACTAACAGTGTGTATTGAAAGAGTGCAAATGTCTAGATGGCTAATATGGAGCTTCTTGCCGCATTGTCCTCAATGGATGGCTAATATGGAGCTCTGTCTGCTCCTGGTTCTTCTCTTATCTCTCCCACCGTACCTTCAGAGTACACTCTCATGGATCTTCCTCCACCCCCATCCCGCTCTCTGTTGGAGTTCCTCAGGGATCTGTCCTTGGACCCCTTCTTTTTTCACTTTACACCTCTTCCCTGGGCTCGCTGATCTTATCTCATGGTTTCCAATATCATCTCTATGCTGACGACACCCAGCTTTATCTCTCCACACCAGACATCACTGCGGAAACCCAGGCCAAAGTATTGGCCTGCTTATCCGACATTGCTGCCTGGATGTCCAACCGCCACCTGAAACTGAACATGGCCAAGACAGAGCTTATTGTCTTTCCACCCAAACCCACTTCCCCTCTCCCTTCACTCTCTATCTCAGTCGATGGCACCCTCATCTTCCCCGTCTCATCTGCACGCAACCTCAGAGTCATCTTCGACTCCTTCCTCCTCTTCTCTGCGCATATCCAGCAGATAGCCAAGACCTGTCGCTTCTTTCTCTATAACATCAGCAAAATTCGCCTTTCCTCTCTGAGCACACCACCAGAACTCTCATCCACTCTCTCATTACCTCTCGCCTTGACTACTGCAACCTACTCCTCGCTGGCCTCCCACTTAGCCATCTATCCCCCCTTCAATCTGTTCAGAACTCTGCCGCACGCCTTATCTTCCCCATGGACCGATATGCTCACATCACCCCTCTCCTCAAGTCACTTCACTGGCTTCCGATCAGGTACTACTACTACTACTACTTAACATTTCTAGAGCGCTACTAGGGTTATGCAGCGCTGTACAGGTACCGGTACAGATACCGCTTACAGTTCAAGCTTCTCCTACTAACCTACAAATGCACTCAATCTGCAGCCCCTCATTACCTCTCTACCCTTATCTCCCCTTAGGCTCCTACCCGAAACCTCCAGGGCAGAGGGAGCTGCAGCGAACGCGCGAAGTCAGGGAACTCTGAGCAGGTGCGCGCCACGGCACCCCCCAGCGGCGTGCACCCGGGGCGGACCGCCGCCCCCCCTTGGTACGCCACTGGATCATAGACTGGTAGATACACCAAACACATGTGTTCTTGATAGATTTCTGCCATTTTCTTACCAGTTGTATTGCACTTGAGTATATGGAAAAGCTGATAGCCAAAAAAGAGATGGGTCAATATTAAAAGGGACTTATATGTTTAGGTGGTGGAAATGAAAACGGTAACGGAATTCAAACATGCATGGGATAAGCATAAAGGTCTGTGCCAGAGCCTGTGGTTGGAGGCGGGGCTGGTGGTTGGGAGGCGGGGATAGTGCTGGGCAGACTTATATGGTCTGTGCCAGAGCCGGTGGTTGGGAGGCGGGGCTGGTGGTTGGGAGGTGGGGATAGTGCTGGGCAGACTTATACGGTCTGTGCCCTGAAGAGCACAGGTACAAATCAAAGTAGGGTATACACAAAAAGTAGCACATATGAGTTGTCTTGTTGGGCAGACTGGATGGACCGTGCAGGTCTTTTTCTGCCGCCATCTACTATGTTACAATGTTACTATGTGCCTGCCCCTAACAATATATATTTGGATTTTCATCAGCACTATCCAGTTAATATTGATGAAAATTTCTCTAACCATAACAACGCTATAGGAATTTGGGAGGAGGGGAAACTTTGTGCATAAATCACCCCAGGGGTTATGTGCATACAGTACATGTGGCACCATTTATGGAACACAGACCATAGAAGTCTGTCTGACACTGGTCTTATTTCCCAACTACTGGATTTGTCATCCAAGCACCACTCCTGCCTATCATAGAACATCAACTACCATGAGGTCTATAATTGTCCCACATATAGATGTGTTCAGGACCAGAGTTTGAGTGGAGTATAGGTGGAGTCACAATTTAAATGTATTGTTTATAACACACACTCATACTTCACCTACAAATATTTATGCCTGCTTTTGAGCAGGAGTAAATGTCTACAATTTCAGTCTAGCCACTATTTTTGCCTTTGACCTTAGTATTTTCCAAAAGATATATATGTGCCTATAATGTTTACTTTAGAAGGGCCATTCACATTTTAGATATCCATAAACTGGCATATAGGATGAGAGTAGGTGTGCCCATCTACAATAACTGATTAGCGTGCTGAGCACCCCTACTTTCCACCCCCAAACACTCCCCAGCACTAAAAAATATTTTCTATTTTTTAGCACATTTGTAGTATGTGTCAAATAAAAAAATTACTGTGGGATGTCTCAGTGTGCCCCACAGAAGTGGATTTTAATCTGCGCTAATTTACCACAGCTTAGTAAAAGAACCCCTATGTTAATATGTAATTGATTTTGAAAGTAAGAAACTATCTATTAAGAAAATGATTAAAGTTTACTTTCAATCATCCTAGAGTTTAGAAGTTTTAATTAACTCACAGGAACAATTAAGAAAATGTAACTGCTCTGAATGTAGTGCTGCTGGAAACTAATTTTATATGAAATTGGGTGTTTTTAAGTGCATAAAATATAAAATATTGTTTTATTTGGAATAAGGAGTGAAGAAATACTTGAATGTGTTGATAAGTAAGAGTCAGGGTATAAATGTACACACTTAAATACTAACAATACTGCAAATTATCTATGTTCCATTATCTATTTTGAAGAACTGGATAATTAACTCTAAGGAAATAGAATTAAAAAGTGGAAGGAAGGAGAAATTGAAGATGGATAAAAACCGCTTCTACCCCCAAAAATATGCTTCATTGAACATAATCAGCAGTTGAAATCAGCCCCATGGCTCAATGGTGACACTGAACAGGTAGTAATACCATGTTCAAGGTTAGGATATGATATGATTCCAGATCATACCTTCTACATGACCTGAAAATGTCATGGAGGTATTTTTCACAATTCCAAGCAGGAGGGTTCCCAGTCATCCTATAAAGGTGACATCTCATCTTGGGTGTTCGTATTCAAAACTTTTGTCTATGTAAGTTTCAAAGATGTTTGGACAGATCTTAGTTTTTTGATTCCCTTTCCCTTATTAACTGCATAAATTTTGATTGGCCAGTTTCTTGGCTGGATGAAATTTATCTTCCTATGTCTGGGAAGTACTTGGGGTGTTCTAGTGGAATCGCTGTATATTATATAGACAGAGAACACTTAATAACTGTGCTATTCAGTTAAACTTATCTGATTGTTAGGTTGCAGAAAATGTTGTCTTAAAGCTAGCCAGTTAAATGTTATCTAGTTAGTTTTACACAAACACCATATATACTTGAGTTATACTGTAAACCAAGATTTGTTTGTCCGACCCTCCCCCCTCCCCAGGAGCAGGAGCCAGCAGGTCTTGAGCATGTGCTCAAGACCCCTCACCGGCCAACCACAATGATGTTTGTGTCAGCATCAGCAGACCAGGGAGAGGGAGGTAAAGGGAGAAATGCTGGTTACCATGGTTGGGGGAGGAGAAAAATGCTGGTCACCACATGAGAAGGAGGTGAGGGAAGAAATGCCGAACACCACGGGGAAGGCAGGAAGGGGAGAAATGGTGGACAATATGGGAGACAGAAGTGAAGGAAGAAAGGTAGGACACCACAGGGGAGGGGGAAGGAGAGAATTGATGGACTATAAACCCTCAGTTGATATTCCCTCTTTTTTAGGAGAAAATGTTATTTTGTTTTATATTTGGATGGGTTTATATTTGAGTATATATAGTATATTTTTTGGCTTATCTTAATCAGATATATCCATCTGATAGTGTGTGTGATTGTTCCTACCTAGGCCAATGGGACATATATATACAAACAACTGAGACATCTAAAAGAGTAAACAGAAACACTCTATATTCAGGACAGTAATGCAAACCACAAAACAGAGAGTCTGAAACCAATATCTAAGCAATGACCCGCATATAATTATCTTTAAACTGCTTTGGTTGTACCACAGAAAGGAGGTATATCAAACCCATCGCCCTTTATATCAAATCCATGTTTCTTACAAATTAGTAGTGGAGGCTTATTCTGAAGTGCTACATTTTCCTATTCGGACCAGTTTGTTGTGTTTCACCAACATGAGGTATATTAATATTCTAGATCTTGACTCAATTTCATATTTGCAGTTTTGCTTTCTGATTGTTAGCATTGCAGTTTGACTATTTTGCAGGGATTTGTATTACTTCACAAAGGATTCAGTACACTTAAAGGCACAACTGTTTTATACATTCACTTACATTATTTACCACAGGTCCCACAGTGTGTATAGCTGCATAAGCTAACACTAATATATGTTAGTAAATCTAGCAAAAACTGTCTGGCAGTGAAATGTGTGTGAGATGATCCAGGATGCTTGGCTGGGGAGGAGAAGGTGGTATGTCATAGATGTAGCTAGGGAGGAGAAGGGGGCATAATAGATGACAGATTTTTCTTTTCAAACAGTTGACAACCCTATCCCCTTCCCAAATATCAGTATCAACTCCATTACTGATCCCGTTCCTAAGTACCAATAATACCCCTTACCATTTCCCCCAGAAGAGGCAGCTAACCATCCAGCCATCCCACCACCTCCCAGAGATTTCAGTGGTGGTGTAGTAGCAGAACAGGAGTGATCTCTGAATGCTCTTCTCAATTGCCATCCAGTTTCACACATGGAAGCTCTAACTCCTAGTGGTAGTACTGCTGAAAAGGAACTTTGAAAATGTTACTAATAATGGGATCCTTTTACTAAGGTGCACTAATAGATTTAGGTGCAGATGATCAGAAGCTACGCGCTGTTTAGCGCCGGAACAGCATGGGACATTAATGCCCCTATAATCAGAGGTAATAGCATGCAAATTTAAGTGTGGTATTAGCTATGATCATAGGGGTATTTCTACAGGAGTATTGTGCTTAGGCATGCACCGGGCAGTTATACTCCCTCCCTCCTCCAACTTCAAGGGTAGGCTGTGGTGGTGGTGGTGGGGGAGGTGCTGGATCATCTGTGAAGAGATAGTGGTCCCACTAGACCACCAGGTCTTTTTAGTGTTTGGAGGGGGGGGGGGGGGTTGAAGTTTGACAGATCCTGGAGAAAATCTCAGACCTGTCAAACCTCTTCTGTTGGTCTCCCCATTCCTACCTTGCTGGTAAACCCTAATGCCAGCTCTGAGCTGGCATATGGTTTGCAGTGGGAGCAGTACACTTGTTTGGCATGCTGCCAACTGATAAGAATTTAAGAACATAAGTATTGCTATACTGGGACAGAACAATGGTCCATCAAGCCCACCATCCTGTTTCCAACAGTGGCCAATCCAGGTTACAAGTACCTGGCAAGATCCCAAAACTATACAATACATTTTATGCTGCTTAGCCTAGAAATAAACAGTGGATTTTTCCCAAGTCCATCTTAATAATGGCTTGTAGACTTTTCTTTTAGGAAGCTATCCAAACCTTTTTTTAAAACCCGCTAAGCTAACTGATTTTCCCGTATCCTCTGGCAACAAATTCCAGAGTTTAGTTACACGTTGAGTGAAGAAATATTTTCTCCAATTTGTTTTAAATTTACTACTTTGTAGCTTCATTACATGCCCCCTAGTCCTAGTATTTTGGAAAGAGTAAACAAGCAATTCACATCTACCCATTCCACTCCACTCATTATTTTATAGACCTCTATCATTTCTTCCCTCAGCAGTCTTTTCTCCAAGCTAAAGAGCCCTAGCTGCTTTAGCCTTTCCTCATAGGTAGGTCGTACCATCCCATTTATCATTGTTGTCACCCTACTCTGTACCTTTCCTAATTCCACTATACCTTTTTTGAGATGTGGTGACCAGAAATGCACGCAGCATTCGAGGTGCGGTCACACCATGGAGTGATACATAGGCATTATAACATCCTTTTTTTGTTTTCCATTCCTTTCCTAAAAATACCTAACATTCTATTTGCTTTCTTAGGTGCCACCACACACTGAGTAGAGAGTTTCAACATATCATCCACAATGACACCTAGATCCCTATCCTGATCAGTGACGCCTAATGTGGAACTTTGCATCACACAGCTATAGTTTGGGTTCCTCTTTCCCACATGCATCACTTTGCACTTGCTGACATTAAATGTCACCTGCCATTTGGATGCAAGAGACACTCATTTGCATGAATTTGCATGCAATTAGTGATCAGAGCCAGTGAGCATATTGTTTCACTCTCTCTCTGGCTCTGATCCTGGGGCGCAGGCAAACACCTAAATTAGTGCTCACTAAATGCGAAGAAGCCCATAAGTTTAAAATGGGCTTCTTAGCATTTATTGAATGCTAATCATTAACACACCTTAATAAAAGGATACCAAAGAGTCTGTTGAGATACCCTGTAATAGAGAATCGTGGTGGGGCATAATCGAAAGGGATGCCCAAGTTTTGCTGAGGACGTCCTAGCAAAATGTCCCAGTGGAGGGGCAGGAAAACCCGTATTACATTTGAGGCTGGCATAGAGGCTGGCAAAAAATATTTAAAATTTCTTTTTTATGAAAGAGTGAAAAATTGATTCACTTCTACCCATTCTACACCACTCAGGATTTTATAGTCCTCAATCATATCCCCCCTCAGCTGTCTCTTTTCTTAGCTGAAGAGTCCTAACCTATTTAGCCTTTCCTCATATGGGAGGAGTTCCATCCCCTTTATCATTTTGATCACTCTTCTTTGAACCTTTTCTAATTTTGCTATATCCTTTTTGAGATACGGTGACCGGAACTGAACAGAATACTCAAGGTGAGGTGTCACCATAAAGCAATACAGAGGCATTATAATATTCTTGATATTATTTTGCATCCCTTTCCTAATATTTCCTAGCATCCTGTTTGCTTTTTTATGTCATCTGTAATTTAAATCACCTCATCTGTCATTTGGTTTTCCAGATCATTTATAAATATGTTAAATAGCACAGGTCCTATTACAGATCCTTGTGGCACTCCGTTATTCACCCTCCTTCATTCAGAAAAAAGGCCATTTAACCCTATCCTCTGTTTTCTGTCCAATAACCAGTTCCTAATCCACAGAAGAACATTGCCTCCTATCCCATGACTTTTTAACATTCTCATGAGTCTCTCTTGAGGAACTTTGTCAAAAGTTTTCTGAAAATCCAGATAGAATATATAAACTGGCTTACCTTTATCCACATGTTTATTTATGCCTTCAAAGAAATGAAGCAAATTACTGAAGTGAGACTTCCCTTGGCTGAACCCATGCTGATACTGTCCCATTCAAATTAAACCATGTTTGTCTCTGTGTTCCATAATTTTATTCTTTATAATAGTTTCCACTATTTTCCCCAGCAATGAAGTCAGGCTTACCAGACTGTAATTTCCCAGATCACCCCTAGAACCCTTTTTTTTTTTAAAATTGGCATTACATTGGCCACCCTCCAATCTTCAGGTACTATAGATGATTTTAATGATAGGTTACAGATCACTAACAAGACCAGCAATTTCATGTTTTAGTTCTTTAACTTCACTCTTTAACTTGTCGATTTGGCTCAGTACGTCTTCCAGGTTTACCAATATTTCTTCCAGTTCCTCTACATTGTCACCTTTGAAAACCATTTCCGGTACAGGTAGATCTCTTACATCTTCTTCTGTAAATAACAAAAAAAGAATTTATTCAATCTCTCAGCTATGGTCTTATCCTCACAGAGTGCCCCTTTTGCTCCTTCATGATCTAATAGTCCCACAGATTCCCTCACAGGTCTTCTGATTCTTATGTACCTGAAAAAGGTGTTACTATGAGCTTTTGTCTCCAAGTTTTTTTTTTCATATATACTCTTTCAGCCTTCTTATCAGTGCTTTTCATCTGGCTTTGCACTGTTTATGTTGCTTCTTATTTTCTTAATTCAGATCCTTTTTCCATTCTTTGAAGGATGCTTTTTTGGCTCAAATAGCATCTTTTGCTTTTAACCATGCTGACTGTCATTTGCTATTCTTTCCACCTCTGAAAATACATGGGATACATCTGGTCTAGTCTTCCACGATTATATTTGTAATCAACGTCCTCACCTTTGTGACCGACCTTTCAGCTTCTTTTTAACCATTTTTCTCATTTTGTCATAGTCACCCTTTTGAAAATTGAACATTGCTACAGTCGATTTCTTTAGTGACTTCACTCTAGATATCAGCTCAAATTTGGTAATGTTAATCACTGTCTCCCGTTTGATCCAACACCATTACCTCTCATATCATGCTCTGCATTCCACTAAGGATTAGATCTAAAATAGCTCCACGTCATGTTGGTTTTTGGATCAGTTGTTCCAAAAAGCAGTCATTTATAACATCTAGGAATTTTACCTCCCGAACGCTCCCTGATATTATAATGTTGCCCCATACCAGCTTTCATAATTTCTGTAAACATTTGTTCATCTGTCTGTTCATTCTGTCCTGGCAGATGGTAGTACAGCCCTACTAGTATATTCTGTCCCTTTACATATGGAAATTCTATCCACAAGGATTCCATGCTGCTGTTTCATGTAAAATATTTATTTTGTTTGACTCAATTCACTCTTTAAAATATAGCAAAACTCATCCTCCCATTTGATCTACTCTACTATTACGATATAATTTGTACTCAGACAACACAGTGTCCCATTGATTGTGCTCCTCCCACCTGGTCTCTGAGATGCCTGTTATATTTACTTCTTCATTTAATGCTGTATACTCCAACTCTCTCATATTATTTTTTGTAGGCTTCCAGCATTTGTATATAGACACTTCAAATTTAGTTTTTTCCTTGCATCTCGTCCTTTAGATTGTAAGCTCCTTTGAGCAGGGACTGTCCTTCTTTGATCAGCTGTACAGCGCTGTGTAGCCCTAGTAGAGCTCTAGAAATGTTAAGTAGTAGTAGTAGTAGTAGTAGTATCTATAAGCTGCTTTGAAGTTGATGGGGAAAATTTGCATCCTTTACTCTGTTGTCTCTTGGGTTTCTTTCACTATTATTGAAACCTCTCTTTGTGGGATTCCCTAAATGTCTTATTTCAATACTATCCTTTGAGGATACTCCACACCTTACCATGCACTCCTGGTTGACTGTCAGCTTTTCCCCTCTCACATTTTAGTTTAAAAGCTGCTCTATCTCCTTTTTAAAAGTTAGCACCGGATGCCTGGTTCCATCCCATTTAAGGTGGAGTCTATCTTTTTTGAACATGCTCCCCCTTCCCCAGAATGTTGTCCAGTTCCTAACAAATCGATATTGCTCATTCTTGCACCATCATCTCAACCATGCATTGAGACTGCAGATCCTCTTGGTCCTGTGCATTGAACGGGGAGCATTTCTGAAAATGCTACGCAGGAGGAACTGGATTTCTACCTAAGAGCCTAAATTTGGCTTCTGGAACATCCTTCCCACATTTTCCTATATGATTGGTACCCACATGTTCCAAGACAGCAGGCTCCTCCCCATCACTATCTAAAATCTTTTCTAGATGACACATGAGGTTCACCACCTTCGCAACAGGCAGCCAAGTGACAAGGTGATCCACATGCCCACCAGTCACCCAGCTACCTACATGCCTAATGATCAAATTACCAATTACAACAGTTGTTCTAATCCTTCCCTCCTGGGCAGAAGCTCCAGGAGACACATCCTCAGTGCAAGAAGATAAGTATCCCCTGGTGGGCAGGTCCTGGTTACAGGATTACTCCCTACTTCACCAGGGTGATGCTCTCCTTCTAGGAGACTTCCCACCTCCGAGGCAGCACAGGAGCTGCCAGACTGGAAGTGGGACTTCTCTACAATGTCCCTGTAGGCCCCCTCTATGTACCTCTCTATCCCCCTCAGCTCCTCCAAGTCTGCTACTCTATCCTCAAAAGAACAGACTCATTCTCTGAGAGCTAGGAGCTCTTTGCATCGAGCACACACATATAACCTCTTGCCAACTGGGAGATAATCATTTATGTGACACTCAATGCAAAAGATTGGATAGGACCCTTTTTGCTGCTGGACTGCTATCTGCATCTTAGTATTATTGTTTTGTTTAAACTTCTTAAGGTACTAGGGATATTAGATTAATATATTTAACCTTAAGATTTATTTAGTGCTTGCTTCTCCAATAGTAATTAAATGTAATTAAAACTCTAATAAAATCTAGCTTCTTATTATCCTAATTAGAATAATTGACTATTAGGTATGTTTTTAAAAAGAAGAGATGTGCTAGGGGTGGGTAGGAATAAAGACTGAACTAGGCTGTGCTGTGCCTCCTAGATGATATCTGTTATTGCTGTGGTTTAAGTTTTAGAAACAATGGTAGAAAGGGAAGGGAGACTATTTAAATAAAGTTTGCTTTTTTAAATTCTGTCTTTATCAATACAACTACCCTATCTCTTGTAAACCCCAACTTTTAAAACATCAAAGCACAGGGTACAAAAAATGCTCACTTACTCAGAGAAATGCCCTCTTCTCTCAGAGCTTCTCAGAAATTACTAAATCTGTCTGAACCCAGTTAAACAGAAATTCTGTGGTTTCCATACACAAATAGACAGGTACTTATCTTCAAAATCCCAGATGGGAAATATGAACATCTCCTAAAATCACAGGTCAGATATATTGGGATACTGCTAGACTTATCACTTACTTTGACCCTACAAATCCAAACAACCTCTAAAAACTGTTTCTATCACCTGTGCCATGTCATGGGAAATACCATACACAACCTGAAATATGAGAGCACAGAGTTTGAATACAATCCTGGCCCTAATGGGAAGCCAATGCAAATGTATCAGCAAAGGTGTAGCCCTCTCAAAGCATGGTGCACGAATCACAAGCCTAGTCACAGTATTCTGGAGAGTTTGCAGTTTCCTTAAGAAACATTCTTTACACCCTGCATAGATAGAATTATAATCATCAAATTGGGTCAAGACAAGAGATTGAACAAGTAATCTGAAAATATAAATGGAAAGAAAGGGCCTAATATGCTTCAGCTTCCAAGGTAATTTAAAAGGTGTGGAGGGACATGTCTAAGTCCAACTTTGGATGTTTTGATAAAAACGTCCAAAATTGAAGTGGGGAATATAGCCATTTTCAAAACAGAAAAACATCTAGCTTTTTTTTTTTTTTTCAAAAATGGCTATTTGCAAGATTTGTTTGTGCTCTGTGGGTTTATCTTTTTGGTCCATTTTCGGAAAACCAAAAAAAAGTCCAAGTAAAAAAAATCAAACCATTGGGATGTAGGAGGAGCCAGCATTATTTGTAGACTGGCCACACAAACATCCCTTGAGATGAATGGGGCACTACAGTGGACTTCAAATAAATGCTCCCAGGTACAGATCTCATCATTGCTCCCTTATCTCGTCTTCTGAGCCCCCCTCCTTCAAACCCCACTACCCTCAACTATACATCACTACAATAGCCCTTATGGGTGAAGGGGACACCAATATGTGGGTACAATGGGTTTCTGGTGAGTTTTAGAGGGCTCAAGGTTTCCACCACAAGTGTAATAGGTAGGGGGAGGTATGGGCCTGGGTCCATCATAAGTACATAAGCACCGCCATACTGGGAAAAGACCAAGGGTCCATCAAGCCCAGCATCCTGTCTCTGACAGCGGCCAATCCAGGCTTCAAGAACCTGGCAACACCCCCCCCCCCCAAAAAAAAAAAAAAATTAATAATGTTCAATGTACTTTTCCCTCAGGAATCTGTCCAAACCACTAGACTACTCCAGAAAGTTGAATGCTGCTCTAATGGACCTGAGTATTACATCTGAGGCTGGCATAAAGGTTGGTAAGCAATGTTTTTAATCACATTTTATGGGGGTGGGATGGAGTTAGTGACCACTGGGTGAGTAAGGAGAGGTCATCCCTGATTCCCTCCATTGGTTATTTGATGATTTAGGGAACTTTTTGTGGCTTGTTCATAAAACAGGTGTAGACCAAAACATCCAGTTTATAGCCTGGCGGTAGTTCCCTCCCCCATTGTGCCATTTGCGGAGCTGGAAAAATATTTCAAATTTTGTAGCACTGGTGGGTACCTGGTAATAATCAGACAGTGAGCTCACTGTCCGGTTATCTCTGAGTTAGTGCGGGAGTCCTTACTACCACTTCAATGGGTGTTAGAAAGTGCTCTCCCCCCCCTCCCCGAAATGGCCACGCAGCAAGTGCTTCACTTTCCGCACGGCCATTTCTTGGAAAAAGAGAGACCTACCTTTTACCCACTGTGGTAAAAGGGGGCCTTGGCGTGCATCACAAACACGTACTGACGCCAGTGTAGGCCCCTGTTTGCTGCAGCTTCATAAAAGGACCCCACAGTCAATGCTAAAATTGCTGCAGGGATAATTTCAAACAGATTAGTTATTACCAGAAATGTAGTCTTCTTCCGATTTAGTTTTAGTCTGAATTCAGAGGCCCAGGATCCACTAAATCAAAGCCAGTTTTAATCCTATATAGAATTCTCTGGATGTCACCTTGAAAAGGGTTGTAAATAGTGACATCTGTGTAGATAAAAGGATGGAATCCCATTGGCTCAAGTTTCACCCCTAGCGGAGCCATTATGACATTAAATAATATTGGAGATAGAGTGAGCCTTTCAGCACACCACGATTTGGAGACTAAGGCGATGCACCTAATGTTTTTACTCTGTTAAGACCTAGAAGTTAGAAAGCCCTAAACCAGGACATGACTTTCTCATAAATCCCAAATTGGTCTAGTAAGTTTAACAAAAGATCATAATCTACCAAATCAAAGGCACTTGACATGTCAAATTGCATAACCAGGACCTTGTTGCCTAAACAAATTTCTTCCCTGAAGGCAGAAACTAAAGTGGTTAAAACTGTCTCAGTACTATAACACGGCCTGAAGCCAGATTGGCAAATTGTGTGCACTATGTGGGAAGAAAGAAAACTCATTGTTTCAGAAAATGGAGTGCTTTTTTCCTGATAAGATACGCATGCAATAGTTCACACATGCGTGGTGGTTCCACTATCTGAAAGAATGTGCTCTCTTTCTGAAATGGTGTGCTTGCTTTCCACATGTTCATTCTTGTTTGGTAATAACATGCAAGGAAAAAATGCTGTGTCATTGCAAATGACAGCCCATCCCTAGTGACCACCATTCATTCATTCTGTATCTGGACTAGTTTGTCACATATTCTGTTACTCAGAGCAGTACTACAAATCTTATTCAATTATGCATATAATTTTCTCTCAGACTAGCTACCCACTTATTTTTCTGTCGTCTTTGCCTTACCCATTTTGTCTGTCTACATGTCCCAACTACACTTGTCTCTCTGATGAAGATTAAAATGTTACATTATATTATATGGACTTTGCGATTATCAAATTATTGTTATTAGGATCTAATTTCTGTATCTTAAAGCTTACTTCATTGGTTTAACTGGTTTTCACTGTCATTTGCTCATTTTACAACTGTAATGCTGTTAGCATAACCTAAGTTGTTCAGATCAAACTATATCAGTTGTATAGCACCTTGGGTAAATCTCTTCATAAAGGCAGAAAATGAAGTCTAATAAGTATGAATGGGCTGTCATAGGAAACAACATTGGATTTGTTAATGAAATAACCCACTGTGGTATATGTGTGTGTTTATCTTAACACAGTGCTACTCACTCACAGAGGCAGGCACTCAGAGCCACATTTAGAAGGAGAAAATCATCAAGCCAATTTTGTTTGTAGTTGTGTGCTTCAGGCTGTGACAGTCAGAGGTGTTTGAATGGCTGCGCCATTTATTAGCCCTAGATTACAAAGTGCCCAGCAGAAGAACATTTAATAGACAGGTGACCTCTACTTCCTTCACTGGGGTGGCGGGGAAGGACCACTAGTGGCACACAGGGAACTAGGAGGTGCCCATCCAGTGCCAGGCAGGGCACTGGGCACCAGTAGCAGCAGACAGGCAAACACTGGCAGCAGTCAACATGCAGGGCACTGTGGCAGTGACAGACAAATTTCCTCAAAGTTCCGCTGAAAATACACATTAGTCCTGCATGTGAAGTACAAATGCACAGAGATTGTGCATTCTTCCAAAAGAGTATGCAGTCTCAATGACATTGGCCTCTAAGCAAAAATGAAAACTAATTATATGAAACTAAATGAATAGTGCTGTAAATAAAATTTAACAAAAATGTTGGGCTGCCCATCCCTACTAATAAATAAACATACATACATAAAGGAGTCTGAGACTGAAAGAATGCATGAAGGTCCTTCCTTAAAAACAGTACCAAACAATTTTTTGAGACAATTATAATTTGTATCTTAAAATAACTTAAACTATCGAAAATCTTGAAAAATATAAAGAAAGGTTTAGGGATTTTCAACCCAGACCTCGGGGCACACCCAGCCAGTTGAGGTTTTCAGAATATCCCCATTGAATTCAATATATACTGAGGGAAAAAATGCAAAATGTTGATTCTTGTACATCTAAGTAATATCACAGCACCAAAATGGAAGAATGTAATTTGAGAGCAACTAAAAACTCTAATAGAAAGGTTCAGATTGTTCAGTTCAGTGATGGTGAGTCATCATGAATAACAAGACCAAAATATTTGAGGGTCCTGATGAACTATAAGACTAGATTGATTTTCTTTCAGAAGGCAAAATGTAGACTCAATGATTCATATGTGCTGCTTAAAGTGACAAAAAAAAAAAAGAAATACAATGTGGTTCATGAAATATACTCCTGGTGAAGAGACTTGAGATGTGCATGACTAAATATTTTTAGTATGTTTGTGGATTTTTCAACATTTTCTACAACTTTCAATTTTTTTGCTTATTTTATAATGAACCTTTTTAACACATTAAAACTATTTTAACACACACACACACACACACACACACAGTTGTGGATGTACTAATTTGTAGATTAATGTTTGTTAAACTGATTTTTCTTGTGCACTAAGGGGCCCTTTTACTAAGCTGTATTAAGCAGCTAACACAGGGGTTTTCAGGTCAGTAGATAGTAGTGTTGGTCTGGGCTACTGTTGATTGTCCTAAAAAGGAAGCCTTTCGGGCTCATTTTTGAAAGAGAAAGATGCCCATCTTTTGACACAAATCGGAAGATGGACGTCCTTCTCACAGGGTCATCCAAATCAGTATAATTGAAAGCCGATTTTGGACGTGCACTTCAGGCAGGCAGACCCAGGCCCATTCCTCCCCTACCTGTTATGTTTGTGGAGGAAACAGCGAGCCCTCCAAAACCCACCAGAAACCCACTGCACCCATATCTAGGTGCCCCCATCACCCATAAGGGCTATGGTAGTGGTGTACAGTTGTGGGTATTGGGTTTGTTTTTGGGGGGGGGGGGGGTTGGGGGGGTGCTCAGCACACAAGGTAAGGGAGCTATGTACCTGGGAGCAATTTATGAAGTCTACTGCAGTGCCCCCTAGGGTACCCGGTTGGTATCCTGGCATGACAGGGGGACCAGTGCACTACAAATGCTGGCTCCTCCCACAACCAAAGGGCTTGCATTTGGTCGTTTCTGAGATGGACGTCCTTGGTTTCCATTATCGACGAAAATCAGAAACGACCAAGTCTAGGGACGACCATCTCTAAGGACGACCAAATTTCAGGATTTGGGCGTCCCTGACTGTATTATCAAAACAAAAGATGGGGACATTTTGCGAGGACGTCCAAATCGAAATGAGGACGTCCCTTTCAATTATGCCCCTCTTTGTGTAGTAAAAAAAGTCCTACTCTAACTGCCCAGTTTGGGAGTAGGTGGGATCTAGGCGTGATATGGGCAGATGGAGTTGGGGCTGGCAGTGACAACTAGTGTGCACAGGTCAGTATTGCATACTATCTGTCATGACTGTTGATAGAACAGCCTGAAGAGCAGCAGACTGACTAATGTACTGAAGAGGGCTTTAAATTAGAATTGTTGGGGCTGGGTGATCAAAGCCCCAAGGTACAGTAAGTAAAAGCCTTCAGGTAAATGAAACATTAAATACCTCTATACAAATAGGGAAAATAAAGGTAACATTTAGAAAGTAATGTATATTAATGCATGCAATCTGGTAAATAAGATTCTGGATATTGAGGCTGTGATGGAAGAGTCTAACTTGGATTTAGTGGTGGTCATGGTGGGACATAGTTATACTGTTCAGTGAATAAAGGGAGGAGGGGTTGTGTTATATGTTAAAGATAATATTAAAGCAAAGACATTGAATGACTTACAGAGTAAGGAAGAGACACTGTGGGTCAATCTGGAAAGAGGGAATGAGTGTGTGAATGTGTGACACTAGCAAGTTAGTTGCTTCTTCCATTAAGGGCTTGGGAGAAGAGTCAAGGTTTCACTTGCATCCCGAAGGAGAGATTGTGTTAAGTGAAGCCATTCAATGAGTACATTCCAGTGTGTTGGAGCAACTCCAGAGAAGGCTTACTGGTGGGTGGCACATCACACCCTTCCTACAAAAACTTCACTGGATACCAGTACCTTACATAGCCAAATTTAAAACTCTATCCTTGATTTTTAAGGTCCTCATACAAAATGGACAAGAGTACCTGAAGAGTAAGTTTGTCCTCTACAAACCTTTGAGGCCTTTAAGGTCATGTCAAGGAGAATCACTGTCTGCACCCTCATCAAAAGAAATTGCATAATTTGATAAGTACAGTAAGCATTCTGGAACTCTCTCTCAGAGGAGCTATCCCAAAGTCAAGACTACCTCTGTTTCAGGAAACAAGTGAAAACCTGGCTTTTCTCCCAAACCTTTAATACATTACAACTGATTATCCACTCATTCCACATCTGGACTAGCAGCACCCTATAACTAAGACCAGTTCCTTATACTTTATTCAATGTTACATATAGTTTGCCTTTGATTTAGTACTCTTGTTCCAGTTTGTGCCGATTAAAGTGTATCATTTGTATTACTACTACTACTACTACTTAACATTTCTAGAGCGCTACTAGGGTTACGCAGCGCTGTACAATTTAACAAAGAGAGACAGTCCCTGCTCAAAGAGCTTACAATCTAATAGACAAGTGAACGGTCGGTCCGATCGGGGCAGTCAAATTGGGGCAGTCTGGATTCACTGAACGGTAAGGGTTAGGTGCCGAACGCAGCATTGAAGAGGTGGGCTTTAAGCAAAGACTTGAAGATGGGCAGGGAGGGGGCTTGGCGTAAGGGTTCAGGAAGGTTGTTCCAAGCATAGGGTGAGGCGAGGCAGAATGAGCGGAGCCTGGAGTTGGCGGTGGTGGAGAAGGGTACTGAGAGGAGGGATTTATCCTGTGAACGGAGGTTACGGGCGGGAACGTAAGGGGAGATGAGGGTAGAGAGGTAGTGAGGGGCAGCAGACTGAGTGCATTTGTAGGTAAGAAGGAGAAGCTTGAATTGAATGCGGTATCTGATCGGAAGCCAGTGAAGTGACCTGAGGAGAGGGGTGATATGAGTATATCGGTTCTGGCGGAATATGAGACGTGCAGCAGAGTTCTGAACAGACTGAAGGGGGGATAGATGGCTAAGTGGGAGGCCGGTGAGGAGTAAGTTGCAGTAGTCCAGGCGAGAGGTAATGAGAGCGTGGACGAGAGTTCGGGTGGTGTGTTCAGAGAGGAAAGGGCGAATTTTGCTGATGTTAAAGAGGAAGAAGCGACAGGTCTTGGCTATCTGCTGGATATGCGCAGAGAAGGAAAGAGAGGAGTCAAAGATGACTCCGAGGTTGCGGGCAGATGAGACGGGGAGGATGAGGGTGTTATCAACTGAGATAGAAAGTGGAGGAAGAGGAGAAGTGGGTTTGGTGGAAAGACGATAAGCTCGGTCTTGGACATGTTCAGTTTCAGGTGGCGGTTGGACATCCAGGCAGCAATGTCGGATAAGCAGGCCGATACCTTTGCCTGGGTCTCCGCGGTGATGTCTGGTGTGGAGAGATACAGTTGGGTGTCATCAGCATAGAGATGATACTGGAAACCATGAGATGAGATCAGGGAGCCCAGGGAAGAGGTGTAGATTGAGAAGAGAAGGGGTCCAAGGACCGATCCCTGGGGAACACCAACAGATAAGGGGATGGGGGTGGAGGAAGATCCATGAGAGTGAACTTTGAAGGTGCGGTGGGAGAGATAGGAGGAGAACCAGGAGAGGACAGTGCTGAGATTGTGAGTATCATACTCTACTGTCATATATGCCTTTTATTATATGATTGTTCTACTGTGCTCTTTAATTGTATATATTTCTGATATTGTATCATGTTACTCCTATTTCTAGAATTCAAATGGCCATCTCTAAGTTTTTTTTCCAATTATTTTTATTGATTTTTATAACAATTCAATTAACATACATGATAATATTAATATACCAAATGCTATAAAAAGTACAACAGTTGCAATGTACATAATCAGGAATATAGCTGGAGTATGAGGGGTTAGTGGAGAGAGGAATATTATTTAATGAAGACTATGAAAGTTATTAAAAGGTAACCATGATTTCTGGAAATGAGTAAAACAATGGGATTTCTATGCAGCTGATTCCTCATATGACCGACTGGCACAAAGATGATTCCACTGCTCATGTACATTTAGGGTATTATTATTTTTCCAGTGAAGCACAATAATATGACAGGCCAGTGCCATCATTATATCGAAGAGTTTATGAAATGGTTCTTGAATAGAAAGATCCAGTGAAGCAGAATGAAGAATATCAATTTGGTAGGAAATATGATACTTGAGTCTATTGAAAGAATTTTGAATATTCTTTCTCATCCCTCTGCCCAGTAGCTGTTGATATTAGGACAGTAGAACAGTAGGGGGTCCTTTGACTAAGGTGCGCTGGAAAATGAGCTGTGCTAGTGTAGGCATGTGTTTTGGGCACACACAGATCCATTTTTCAGCGTGCCTGCAAAAAAGGCCTTGTTTATTTTTGTTAAAAATAGACGTGCATCAAAATAAAAATTGTCATGCATCCATTTGGGGTCTGAGACCTTACCTCCACCTATTGACTTAGCAGTAAGGTCTCACGCAGTAACCATACAGTAATCATCTATATGTGTAGAATAATGATTACCGCCCGGTTTCCATTGTGCGAAGGAAAATAAAAATTATTTTCAGGCATGCACAGCAGACATGCGTAAAAAATGAAATTACTGCCCAAGCCATGCGGTAGCTGGGAGCTAACTCCAAATTGACACATGTAGGACACACATAGGTGCCTACGTGGCTTAGTAAAAGGGCCCCATGGTGCTGGTAAGCACATTGCTTCTTTGTTTGTTTGTCTTCACTTAGTCTGCTTAATCCTTTGCCTGCTGTGTTTGCTTCCTGGCTCTTGAGCTCTGTTTCTGCTAAGTTCTGTTCCTGTTGTGTGTTGAAGCCAGGTTCTGCTCCTGCTCTGTTTGAGCTAGTTCTGTCACAGTTCCCTGCTAAGCCAAGTCCCTTTCAGTATCCAGTTCCAGCCAAGCCAAGTCCCCTCCAGAATCCAGTTCCAGTCATGCTAAGTCAAGCCCGTTCCAGAATCCGGTTCCAGTCAAGCCAAGCCAAGCCCATTCCAGAATCCGGCTCCAGCCAAGCCAAGCCCGTTCCAGAATTCTGTTACAGCCAATCCTATTAGAGAATCCTGAATCCTTTTGAGAATCCTGAATCCTGTTCCAGTCAAGCCTGTTTGAGAATCCTGAATCCTGTTCGAGAATCCTGAATCCTGTTCCTGCCTTGTTTATTGTCTTGCTTCTGTTATTCTTGTTGCCTAGCTCCTACCCTGTCTTGCCTGTTTAGGTGTGCTTTGTCCTGTCTCTTTCAGTCTAGTCCTGTCCAGATGACGTAGCTATAATTCCGGTTCCTCTTTCCCACATGCATCACTTTGCACTTGCTCACATTAAACATCATCTGCCATTTAGATGCCCAGTCTCTCAGTTCGTGTTTTTGTGTTTTGGAGTTTTGCATAAGTGGAGGAGGAGTGGTCAATGAGATAAATTTTTTAATGACTTGATCTTATCCATGGGCGTAGTTTGGAGGGGGGGGGGGTGAGGGGGTGCAATGCCCCCCCAAACGAGATGACCCTACTGAAACTTCATTGGATACACATAACCCACCACTAGCTTGAAGCTTCTCTTCTCCCGGCTGCTGCTATAGCAGCCTGTAGGAACCACGATCTTCCGTGCTCTTCCCTGTCTCTCACTCACTTCCTCCCCCTCCTTCCTCCTTGGCAAAACATAATGAAGACGTGCGCAGGGTCATACTCCGTCTGCACGCACCACTGCCGGCTTCCCTCCTTCTTTCTCCCTCACCCGCCTTAATGTAAGTTTCTGTTACTGGAGAAAGGAGGGAAGCCGGCAGCGGCGCGCGCAGGAGCATGGCCCCACGCACTTTTTCATTTTGTTTTGTAGCAGCGTCGCATCAGGTGTAGGATGGAGTGAGCAAGAGGCAGGGAAGAGCAGGGTAAAGCACAGAAAGAACCAGGCACACCCATTAAAGGGGGGCCGACCACAACCGGGCTGAAGGCCAGCGAAGACAGAAGTGTGGGGGAGGGTACAGGGAGGGCCTTAGTTAGAGAGCAGAGGTAGTAGTGGGAGGGAAACAAGGGGTAGCAAGGGGAGGGGGCAGGAAAGAAGGGGAGGAGCAAGGGAGGAGGAGAGAGGAATTTGAA
Source organism: Microcaecilia unicolor (assembly GCF_901765095.1). NCBI lineage: Eukaryota > Metazoa > Chordata > Amphibia > Gymnophiona > Siphonopidae > Microcaecilia > Microcaecilia unicolor. The sequence continues at coordinate 203,767,243 of NC_044036.1, read as the reverse complement.
CTGCACAGGAAGTCCTTTTGAATTTGGAAGCAGGAGAAGAGCAACCCTGGGCAGCAGCTCCTGAAATTTTTACAGGCACATGTTTTGTGTCTGCCCTGGGCAGAGCTTGTGCAGAGTACAGCCAAAGAAGCTCTTACAGCAAATTGAGAACAAATTTTACGGTATGTAGACATTTAAAACTTTGTGCAGCTGCAAGGCATTTTAGCTTTCTCCTGCCGACCCCCATTTAGCTTTTCCAGGATGGCCGGCCATCTCGGGTTAGCTGCCTATCTCACGGCATTACGCGCACTAGGCTAGAGTCCTACATACGCTGCCCATGGCGCATGGCAGATGGGTTTGCCACAGCGCGGTTGCCGTTTTTGGTCGGCCATGCAGTGCTCGCAATCCACAGTGCATAGCACGGCACTGAGGCACGACTCGGAAGACCTTGTGTACAGTACTGAACCGAGTCGCAAACACCTTTAATGGTACGTCATTTTTGCTCTTCTCCTGCCTCAGCGGCACACCGCACGTTAAGATGCGGTGATGGCCGGCCACTAATACTTGGCCGACAGTTACGCACTATACGGCAATGGACCTTCGAGCCCCATTGTGGCCGGCCACGCCGTGTTATCTAATTCGAAAAATTAATGCGTTATAAGCTGTCCATGCCAATACGGCGATGGACCTTAAAACCCGTTATGGCCGTTGATTGTTCTACAGGCACACGTGTCTAGGCCAATTTCGGTTGATCCGGCAGACCTAGTGCATAGCACGGCACTGAGGCACGACTTGGAAGACCTTGTGCACAGCACTGAACCGAAACGCAAACGATCCCAGGGAGACGAAAACATCTTTAATGGTACGTCATTTTTGCTCTTCTCCTGCCTCAGCGACACACCGCATGTTAAGATGCGGTGATGGCCGGCCAATAATACTTGGCCGACAGTTACGCGCTATACGGCAACGGACCTTTGAGCCCCGTTGTGGCTGGCCACGCCGTGTTATCAAATTCGATAAATTAATGCGGTATAAGCCGTCCATGCCATTACGGCGACGGACCTTAAACGTTACTTACCGGCGCCATGTCTGTATGATTGGCCTGCCATGCAATATTTGAGATGCGGGTTTTTGCAGAAACGTCCACATTGCGATCCTCGCGGGCCACTTAGGGGGAGTCCCAAATTGGCGGGACATGCGCTTCGCTACACGTTGTAATTGCCCGCCCATACAGTCGGCCATTAACCTACAGAGGCACGTACGGCAGCGGTGAATTTCGATAGGGTGGCCACTTGCATGAGTGCCGATTGTAAAAACGGTGGCCACTTTCAATGCACCACCCATTCCGACTAGCAGTAAAATTTGGAAAAGGCAGCCAGTTTTATGGCGCTAAAATTCACTAGAATGGACATTCCAAATACAAATTTAACCGCAGCAGCCACCTTGGATACCGCACGCATGTGTCTTTGACACATGGCATAGGCTGGAACAATTGATATCATACCGTTTGGTGCCAGCATAGCGGGACACAGTACTTAGGGGCATCAGACAAACATATCGGTTACAGTATGCTACTCTCAGCTGCCGTTAGGACCAGGTCCACGGGGGGAAGGGTTGGTACAACAGTGTTAGTCCTAGAGGGCCATGTGCACTTAGCGGCCAGTTTGACTAGAGCGGCCACGTGGACTAAAGCAGCTAATTTGAAAACGGTGGCCATTTTGATAGAAGGACCACCGGTCTTACTGATTTATCTGCAGGATTTACAGGGGCCCGGCCATTTTAATTTTAGCGGCCCATTTTGCATACGGCAGCCGTTTTGACTACCAGGCCAAATTTGAATGTAACAGCCATCGCCCGTGGGGCTTTAGGCTGGCCATTTAAGGAAGGGCGCACTGCGCAGACAGCACGCAGTCGGATATGTAGCTGTGAGCAAGGAGGGTACAGTTTACACAGGCACCATAGGATGCACCCAGCGATTGGGGAAGCCGGCGTCACCACAATCAGTTATTATGAGGTCATTTTGCTTTAAATTATCTATTCTTTTAGTCTCTCCATTGCAGTAATGTCATTGTAGTGTGCGAAGGAGACATATGCACCAGCAAGGCCAGCCAAGCGGCCCACCAAAACTCCGCCAGCTAAGACGTGGAGTGCTGCGGCCCCAGACCTTAGAAGTCACAGTGGACCTACACCACAAGCACAGACGGTGCGGGGGCCTGCAAGGGAGGTAGCAGCACCGCAGACTCCACCTCCATAGTTGCGGGGCTACCGCCAGTACCGGCAAGGGGTAAGTCTAATGACAGCACCACACTCCTTCCAGCGCAGACGCATGACATAACTAGATATGCAGTACGGGACGATAAGAACGGGTAACGGAGCCCAATATGGCAGGACAGAATGCGATTGTGGCACCAGTCGGTGCACAGGGGACCAGTCAGGATGTGGGAGTACTTAATCACAGGAGCGATGCATTAGGTACCGTTCTCACAATACAGGTGGATTGATATCTTCTCCCTCCTTGTGTGGGAGTTGCATGAGGAGGGTACCGTAGGCAGGGATAGCGTAACAGATAAGACCCCAAGATATTCGGGTCCTTCATGGACTGGTCGTAGGCTGTTCACATACTTAGGACACTCAGCTGTTCACATACTCAGGACACTCACTATAGTGAAGGAAACGGAAAGGGGCCCGGACTTGGTGTGGGATATGGAATACAATTTTAAAAGCGCATGAGATATTTAGGGGACAGGCATGCCTTAACTAAGATATTAAATTTACAAGAAAGCAGTGCAGACAATCCATTCATATCGGGTCAGCACCAGTGGTAGTCCTGTCAGGCAATGCCGTCAGGACGGAGGCAGCGGACATTGCACCTAGCACCCGACACACCCGCGCGGGCAGGCATGCTGCAGGGCAAGGCAGGCTCCCCAGAGACAGGGAACAGCAATCTAGTAACATGGGACAGGGTACTGAGGGAAAGGAGGGAAGCCAGCAGTGGCGCGCACAGGAGCACGGCCCCACACATGTTTTTATTTTGTTTTGTAGCAGTGTCGCGGTGTGGGATGGAGTGAAGGGAAGGGCAGGGTAAAGCACAGAAGCTGGTTCCTCCAGGCTGCCACAGCAGCAACCAGGAGGAGTAGTTTGGTTCCTATGTCCCTAACCTTGTTGGGTGGGGTGGGGAGCTAGACAGAGTGAGTGAGAGGACAGATGAGGTAGGGGAGATGAGATCCTGGATGGCTGCATCAGGGAAGGGGAATAAGGGAGGACATTCTACATGGAAGGGAGAGACACTGGATGGAATGGGGAAAGCCTGGAGAGACAGTGAAGTGAAGAGGATAGAGAGGGGGGAGACAGTGAATAAAAGGGGGAGGCAATGGAAGGAGGATAGAGAAAGGGGGAGATACTGGATGAAAAGGAATGAGAGAGATGAGAGATGGCTGGAGGTAAGGGGGAGTGGAGACACTGGATGGAAAGGAATGAGAGAGATGGGAGATGCTGCAAAAGAGAGAGAGAAAGGGAAGATGCTCGATGGAGGGGTGAGGCGGAGATGGTCAATGGAGGGATGAAGGGGAGATGCTAGATGGAAAGGAATGATAGAGAGGGGGAGATGCTGAATGGAAGGAGGAAGAGAACACGATGGAAAGGAATAAGAGAGATGGGAGATGCTGTGAACAGGAAGAGAGGGGGGAGACTGGATAGAAGGGGGAAGGGGATGGAAAGAAACAGGATGGAATAGGGGGAGAGAGGATGGAAGAAGAAGAGGAAAGTTAGTGAAAGTCAGGGGAATATGTGGAAGGGGGCAGAGGTGAGGGAAAGAGATGGAAACTTTTAGGTAGATGCAGTAACAAGAGGGAAATTGAAGGCTGGTTAGTAATAATGAAATCTGGACAGAAAGGCAGAAAAATAAAAGGAAGAAACTGGAAGAAAAAGATGAATGCTGGCTATGAATGTAATGAAGAAAGTGAAGAAGACAGGAGAGAGAGAAATGACAGATGGAAAAGGAAATCCAGAGACTGGAATCAACACAATTAGAAACATTAAACGACCAGACCACACAGGTAGAAAAAATATTTTTAATTTAAAAACTAGCATATTACAAACAATGCAAAGTGGAAATAAGGTAATCGTTTTCTATTGGACTAAATGAATACATCTTTCAGTTAGCTTTCAAAAGCCTAAACCACCTTCTTCTGGTTCGGACAGTATACCATGCTTAGGGGTCCCTCTACTAAGGTACTAATGATTAGCATGTGCTAATTACTAAGAAGCCCATAGATATAAAATGGTCATCTTATCCGTGTGCTAAATCCATTAGCACACCTAAGTAAATGAAACCCTTAATTTGTAATGTATATAGAATGTCAGGTTTTGAAATTTACATCTGCTGTCTTTATATTTTGCACAGTATGAGGGAACACATTACTGTTTTTCTGGTGTATTGAGTAGAAAGTCTGGCTGCTTGGGAGTTCAGTTTAATTTGTGTCCACATATTTCTGTTTTTCGCCTGTAGTTACATATTTTATATTTGGTGAGGGTTGATCTGCATTCTGTGTGTGTGTGGAAGAGACCAGGTATTCTGCTGGCACTGAATGCCTATGAAGGATCAATATGTACTAATCTGGCCTGTAGATGTACTGATGTTATGTGAATGTGAGAGGAGGCATAATATTCCCATGGTGCTGACTTATTTCAGTAAAAAAACAAAAACAAAATTTTATATATATATTTGCTGCATTTGTATCCCACATATATATATTTATGATGGCTTCATATTCAGTGTTTTAGGCTTGTGTGTGTTTTGAATAACCATAATTAATATGTATAAGATGTATGTATGCAAATGAATATGCTAATGTGCCACGCCCACCCTTTGCCACCCCCCACCCCCCAAATGAAACAGTCAAACTACGCCCATGATCTTATCTGTCAATACTTTCAAATGTGTCTCATGTTCTTTATTTTTTCTAGCAGTGAAATTATCACTCCTCTAACTGTGGCTTTGAAGGCATCCCAACAGCTTCTAATTTTAACATCTGTAATGAGGTTGTTGGTAAAATCTCCAGGGTGGTCTGGCCCTATCAAAAGAGGATGTTAATAGGATTAGAGAGAGAGCATGGTCTGCTGCTCCCCAGTATCTCTCCACACTCGTCCTTCCCTACACCCCTTCCCGTGCACTCCGCTCCATGGATAAATCCTTCTTATCTGTTCCCTTCTCCACTACTGCCAACTCCAGACTTCGCGCCTTCTGTCTCGCTGCACCCTACGCCTGGAATAAACTTCCTGAGCCCCTACATCTTGCCCCATCCTTGGCCACCTTTAAATCTAGACTGAAAGCCCACCTCTTTAACATTGCTTTTGACTCGTAACCACTTGTAACCACTCGCCTACACCTACTCTCCTCTCTTCCTTCCCGTTCACATTAATTGATTTGATTTGCTTACTTTATTTATTTTTGTCTATTAGATTTTAAGCTCTTTGAGCAGGGACTGTCTTTCTTCTATGTTTGTGCAGCACTGCGTATGCCTTGTAACGCTATAGAAATGCTAAATAGTAGTAGTAGTAGTAAGTGGGGAAAAGAAGGTGTAATCTGTATCATAAGGATGCAACTATCAGATATTAAGAATCCAAGGGTCACTAAGAAGGGTTGTTTTTAAGTGCTCTACTATGGTTGCTTCCATACTTGTCAGTGCTCACCAGCACCGCCCCCACCCCACCCATCTCTAAGTTTTCTTGACTGTATTTATGTTTCTTTGATCATATCACTGTTTTTATGCTGCTAAACATTCATCTATATCTCAATCTGCCTCAGATTTTCCCAATCTAGTCCTTGTGAATTACAAGTAGATGCATAAAAGTAGGCAAACACTTTCTATGTCTGTACTTTTTGTGAGTGCAAATAGTGGAGCAATTTTTTTAAAATACATCGAAAAAAAGCTTTAGGAAATTACTCCCCTAAGCATGAAGACGCATAGGTGCCTAATTAGCCAATTATATAAAGACGTGCGAGATGCGTAATCGAACGTCGCCAGCGAAATAGATCACCGGCCATCTACTTTGGCGGTGGCGCAACAGCTGGCCGGAACCGTGTTTTCAAAAAAGATGGCCGGCCATCTTTTTTTTTCGATAATACGGTTTAGCACGGCAAAATGCCAGAGTTCACAGGGTTTGAGATGGCCGGGTTTGTTTTTCAGCGATAATGGAAAAAAATGCTGGCCATCTCAAACCCGGTGAAATCCAAGACATTTGGTCATGGGAGGAGCCAGCATTTGTAGTGCCCTGGTCTCCCTGACATGACAGGACACCAACCGGGCACCCTAGGGTGTACTGCAGTGGACTTCAGTAATTGCTCCCAGGTAAATAGCTTCCTTCCCTTGGGTGCTGAGTCCCGCAAATCTCCCCCAAACCCACTCCCCACAACTTTACACCACTACCATAGCCCTTATGGGTGAAGGGGGGCACCTACATGTGGGTACAGTGGGTTTTGGGGGGTTGGAGGGCTCAACATTTAGCACCACAAATGTAACAGGTAGGGGGGGATGGACCTGGGTCTGCCTGCCTGAAGTGCACTGCACCCATTAAAAACTACTCCAGGGACTTGCATACTGCTGTCAGGGAGCTGGGTATGACATTTGAGGCTGGCATACAGGCTGGTAAAACATGGTTTTTATTTTTATTTTTTTAGTGTGGGAGGGGGTTGGTGACTACTGGGGGACTACGAGGAGGTCATCCCCCATTCCCTCCAGTGGTCATCTGGTCAGTTGGGGCACCTTTTTGAGGCTTGATCGTGAAAATAAAAGGAGCAACTAAACCCGGCGAAATACTGCTTAACACCGCTTTTTTTTTCCATTATCCGCGAAAGCTGGCCATCTGGTAGCCACGCCCATGTCCCGCCTTCGCTACGCCGCTGACAAGCCCCCTTGAACTTTCACCGGCGCAGCGAAGGGAAAGCGGCGATGCTGTCAAAAAAGCCCGCTTTCGATTATACGGATTTCGCCGCTTTTGAGAGATCGCTGGCCATCTCCCGATTTATGTCGGAAGATCGCCGGCGATCACTTTCGAAAATAAGACTGATAGATATATTCAATATGATGTCTAAATCCGACTTTGGACATTTCTCTGAAAATGTCCAAAACTCAAATAGTGAAAATGACCTTTTTCAAACCAGGAAAATGTATCTTTCTTTCTTTGGAAAAACTATTTCCTAGATGTTGTTGTTCTTAGTACGTCTATCATTTTGAACCATTTTCCAAAAAAAGACCAAGTGAAAAAAAGTCCATTGACATAGGAGGAGCCAGCTTTCCTAATAGACTGGACACACGGACATCCCAGCAGTGCAGTGGGGCACCATAGCTGGCACTGCAGTGGAGTTTACATAAAAGGTCCTAGGTACACATCTCACCATTACTCCCTTATAATGTATGGTAAGGCCTTCAAAACCCATAAAAAACCTACTGTACCCAACTATACACCACTACATTAGCCCTTATGTCTGCAGGTATCACCTATATGTGGGTACAGTTGGTTTTGGGGGGCTGACACTTTCCACCACAAGTGTAATAAAGTGGATTATGGTCTTGGGTCCCCTTCTCCACATCGCACTGCACCGATTACAAGGCTATTCCAGGGACCTGCTTGCTGCCCTAATAGGATTGGTCATAACATCTGAAGCTGTCATTGAGGCTGGTATATGCTGTTTCATTTACATCTTTGCAGGATGAAAGGGGATCAGTGACCACTGAAGGAATAAAGAGATGTCATTATGCTCATTTAGAGCACTTTTCTGTGTCTTATCCTATATAATAAAACACACCTCCAACATTCTGAAGCTGACTGCATGGTTGAGGAATTCCTGCTCTCTATATCCATCTCCTGAATTGTCATCACGTACTTCCGGGTTCGTCACAAGCAGAAGTGACCAACCACACGAGGTTTCTCGGCTTCAGAATGTTGGCGGTGCATTCTATTAAATAGGATTGGTCAGTTCCTTGAAGCACAGCCAGAGCTCAGCGTCCTGCACAGTAATGCTCAGACACCAGAGAGAGAGGGGGGGGGGGGGCTGACACCAAAGAGGGGGGGGGGAGGTATCGCTGTCACACACACACTCTCTCTCTCTCTCACACACACACACACTCTCTCTCTCTCACACAGTCAATGTCTTTCTCTCTCTCACTCTCTCACACACTCTATGTCTCACACTGTATCATATTCACTCTCTATGTGTCACACAGTCACTCACACAATCTCTTGGTCTCATACACTCAATCTCATGGAGAGTCTGTGTCTCACACACACTCTCTCTCTCGCACACACTGTATCCGTGTGAAACACACTCTCTCTCTCTCTCTCTCTCTCTCTCTCACCCTGTGTCTTACACACTCTCATTCTCACACACACACTCTCTCTCTCACAGACACACTCGCACCCAGACTCACTCTCTCTAACACACACACACTCGCACATTCACTCTCTCTCTCACACACAGTCACTCTCACATACACTCTCTCAAACATACACACTCCGAGGAAAACCTTGCTAGCGCCCATTTCATTTGTGTCAAAAACGGGCCTTTTTTTACTAGTTCATTAATAAAACAGGTGAACCAAAACTTCCAACTTATAGTCCTGCATGTTTTTGTAAAGTTCCATTGTGGCAGACAAATGTACGAAAGCAGATTTATGTCACCCTTAACACACCCCTGTGCTTAAATTAAGGCATGGTTTATAAAGTTGTGCTTAGGCACTGGGGTTCCATGAAAATGTAGGTGCTGCCTAACATCTAGGTGCCCACACTTAATGCCAGCCATAGAGCTGGGTTAGTGCAAGCAACGTTTGTCATTGTTTAAAACAGCGGCATATTGAAAAACGGTTACAGCACAGTGCGGGTTAGCATGGGAGCCCTTGGTAAGTGATCCCCCCCAAAATGGCTGCACAAGTGGTTCACTTGTCACATGGTCATTTCTTAAAAAAAAAAAAGTCAGCCTTTTACCCGTTGTGGTAAAAGGGGGACTCAGTATCCGTCAAAAGCATGCAGTAACGCCGATTCCGTCCCCCCCCCCTTTACCGCAGCTTGGTAAAACGATCCCTGAATTCTTGAAAAATAGATCTATACAGGTCTTATGGCAGAAAGCTTTCACTTACTCTTGTTGTATGGAGCATGGAGTACCACAAGGCTCCCCCTTTCCCCTATACTCTGTAATTTTTAGTTGAGTGAGAATTCCTCCCTAAAACCTTTAGAAGTTATCTATTTTTCCTTATGCTGAAAATATTACTTTTGTTTACTGTTTCCTCTGATTTGAAATTGTCTTACTCTCTTATGAGCACTGTTTTTGATAGATTATTTTATTGGATGTGTTCACTCAAATTAAAAATCAATCCAGATAAAAGGAATATTCTTTGTGTTGGAAATCCAATGCATGTTAAACTACAATTACTACCAAAATTGGCTGAGGTTGAGATTTCTATTCAGGATGAAATTAAACTGTTGAGCATTTTGATTCATTGAGGTCTAACAATGACCTCACAAATAAGTAATGTGGTTTGTAAGTTGTTTTTCAAAGTTAGGGGTCCTTTTATTAAACAGTGGTAAAAGGTGGCCTGCGGTGGTGTCAGCACACGGATATCCTACTATAGGTAAAAGATAATTTTCTTTAAAGGGCCAGTAAATGGTTAAGTGCTAACAAATCGCATTGGTGTGTGTAGCCATTTGCTGGGGGAGCCCTTTCTGCCTCCTATTTAGGAGGAAGTGAGGGCTCCGGCGCTATCCCGATGGTAACCGAGCAACGATTACCACCGAGTACACCTCTAGCACTAGAAAATAAAAAGCATTTCCTAGCACCAGAAACAGCAAGTACCGGAAGCCTGAGCGAGTCCAGCAGTAGGCCAGTAGTAGCCCTACTGATGGGTAGTAAAACTACTACTACTATTTAACATTTCTAAAGCGCTACCAGAGTTGCACAGCGCTGTACAATTAACAAAGAAGGACAGTCCCTGCTCAAAGGAGCTTACACTCTAAAGGACAAAAAGTGTAGTCAATCAAGATTGAGGCAGTCTAGATTTCCTGGAAGGGCCTCTTAAGATGCTGCATTAGACTGAATTGGTCTTAAATCCTACGCGCTTCCAAGTTGTTGGTTAAGTTATGGTTCTATCCATTTGATTATTGTAACATTGTTTATCTGGGTCTTCCTGATAAGCAATTGAAACAATTACAGATTGTCCAAAATGCAGCTGCCAAACTAATATAAGCGGGAATTTGTTTTGACCCTGCCCAGTGGCGTAGCAAGGGCGGGGCGGTGGGGGCGGTCCGCCCCGGGTGTCCGCAGGTGGGGGGTGCTCCGTCGCGTCTCTCTCCTGCCACCGCCTGCCTTTTTCTTTTTTAAATCCGTGCAGCCACGCAGGCAGCGCTTCGCGTCTGCCCTGCGTGTGCTGTGAAAGAAGTAAATCGCCAGCGCTGGCTTCGGGGCGTCCCTCGATGTCCCGCCCTCAAGGAAATAGGAAGTTACCTCACAAGAAGGCGGGACATCAAGGGAAGGCCCGAAGCCAGCGCTGGCGATTTACTTCTTTCACAGCACACGCAGGGCAGACACGTAGCGCTGCCTGCGTGGCTGCACGGATTTAAAAAAGAAAAAGGCAGGCGGTGGCAGGAGAAGAGGGCTCTGTGGCTCTCAATGGAGGGGGGACGGGACTAGGTCAGGGGGGGAGCTCAGAGGGGAGAAGGGGATTGGAGAGGGGGTAGGGGAGTTCAGAGGCGGGGTGCTCAGAGGGGATAAGGGGATTGGAGAGGGTGGGGGTGCTTAGAGGGGAGAATGGGGATTGGAGAGGGGGTGGGGGAGTTCAGAGGAGGGGTGCTCAGAGGGGAGAAGGGGATTGGAGAGGGTGGGGGTGCTCAGAGGGGAGAATGGGGATTGGGGAGGGGTGGGGGTGCTCAGAGGGGATAAGGGGACTGAGGAGGGAAGTGCTCATGGGAGAAGGCGTCTGAAACTGGAACTGGGGGCTGAAAAGGGGCAGGGGCTGAAACTGTGGGGACTGGGGGCTTTAAAGGGGACAGGGAGAACTGGCTGGGGCTGAAGCTTGGGACTGGTGAGAGAAAAGGGCTGGGGTTTGTATAATTATACTACAGCAAGAGGCCCTTACTGGATGCCCACCGGAAGGGTGGAAGGCCAGATTTTAGGACTCAGGCTGTAAAAATACCAGCTAGGTTTAAAAATCTATGACTGGCTGAGCAAGGACTTGCTTTTCCTGCAAGTTAGTATGTGTCCCCGCTTGGGATCCATCCACTGGAATAGTGGTGGGTCAATTTACATACCTTAAACAGCTTAAACTGCTAAAAGGCACTGACTAGGCCTCATTAGAATTTGGTGTGACATTCAAAAGCAGTGCAAAAGCCAAGATCAAGGAATTGATGGCTAAAATCCTAACCCAGATCACAAAATAATATGAAATTAATATATCCAAATTTAGATATCTTCATTAAAAAAAAAGTTGTTTTGTTCATGTTTGGATGTTTGGATACCCGTATCTAAGGAAACATTTACAAAAAGGGAAGTTGCACAATAATTTGCAATAGCTAGAACAGATATTTTTAAATGTATTAAGGAACAAGTTGTTTACAAAAACGGAAGCACAGATGGGCACCTCAGAGGTTGTGCAATATTAAGAAAAAAAGTGTCCTGCCATAGACTTGTATAGTGACCAAATTGTATAAAAGCAGGATGCATGCAAGCCCTCGAGAGAACTTTTCTCCAACGCCTCGGAAGCAGCAGAGCTCCAGTCAGCTGAATCCAGAATTTGTCTGATGAATGTACCTGATTAAAGTCTGATATGCAAATAAACTCTTCATTCTAAATGATGGTTTGTGGGCTTCACTTAATGATGAAAGGCTGTAAGTACAAATGCTTTTGCTACATCAGGCTATCATTCGCTGCATTATATAACCTGTAGCCTAAATCCAGTTTGTCATAAGGCTGGTATCTATTCCTTGCCAGTGCTGAGAGGCGGACTAATGCCGGTATTTGAGACCTAACGTCTCTCTCAGTGGCAATTCCTTTTAAAACCTCATAACTCCTGGATTACCCCAGTACTAGTGTTATTTAGAGATGGAGTCAGATTGAGGTCACTCTAGCCTTCTTGGGGGGGCTCGGGACCCCCCCCAATTCTAGACATTGGTGACCCCGGATTGCTGATCTAACACAATAGCCCCCCAATACTGTCCTTTCCCTAATTTTTGAACGCAGTGGGGATGAATATTTGCGTTCAAACTTTCGTTTCTGTCTTTCAATATTCTGTTCTGTTCTTTCTCACCCTCTTTTCTTTCTTCTACCCTGTCCACCTTTTTTGATTTGCGTGATGTGCGCAAGAGTGTGCTTGTTGTGTGATTGGTGCATAACAACGAATCCAGGCGACTGCGATTTGGAGTTTGCTGACTGTTTATATCACGCTCAATTCTTTGGATTGGTCTTGATGCGAGCATTCTGGCTCAACGATCCTTAGAGGTTGCGCGTTCTCTTTTTCTCTTTCCTGTTCTCTTCTCTCCTCTTTTATACCCCTACATTCTCTGTATGCTTTCTGCCTCACTACAGATGTTCTGCCTGCTTCAGACGCGTTTCTGTTCCCTTCCCATTCTATTCTCGGTTTTCCTTTCCCTTCTGACTTCCTTTGTTCTTTTCCCTTGTGCGGTTCCTTCGCCGCCTCCTTTCTGTTCTTATTTCACTTTTTCCTGTGGTTATCTCCTCGCCACTTGCTCTTCCGTTATACTTTTCTATTACTGTCAGTGAACTCTATAACCTTCGCATCTCCTGCAGTGCACTCTATGCTTTCTCCGCTCCTTTCTCCGTACTTGGATTTGTCATCTGTTCTTTGTCTGCATCTACGCAGACCATCTGTCATTGTCATTTTTGACCCGGTGGTTTTACCCTGGTTTGCACCACTAAAATTTCTTGAAACACTATGCCTGTTTCTCTGTTCTTCAAAACTGACAACTCAAAACTGACAGCCCCCACCTTTTCACTTCTGCTTTCACTTGCCTATTTTGTGTAGTTACCGTTATGTATCTTATGAATGTCTACTAACGCTATTCTTCTGCTTTAATTTCACTGGACTGGCATATACCCTGGTGAAAAGTGCCCATTTGAGGGGTACTGGGAACTGGTATTCAGTCCGCTCCTTTTCTAACCCCTTCCTCTGGTACTCCTCTGTTTTTTTCTGCCTTCTTCCTCTGTTCTCTTATCGCTTTCTCCTTCTGCCCTGAGCTGGCACATTTGTTTTTCCGTTCTTGTCCTTTTGTGAGTCTGTCTATGTTGAAGTTGATCCCTGTTATGTTTCCCTCCATCCCTACCTGTAGATCTTGTGTTCCTACTTTTGTCTGCGCTCCTATTCACTGCAGTTCCCTGAAATCCTAAAATCATTCTGTGTGTTTTCTAAACTACTCTTCAAAACTGACAGCCCACAGAACCCCCCCCTTCCTTCCTGTTATACAGCTTTAGGCTTGATAAACCACACTTATTTCTATGCCCGTCTGCATTGGAAACTCCCATCTGAAACTTTCATGATATTAGAAATCTCCGCTTGAGAAGTCCCGGTCTGTATTCTGTCTCTGTTCCCCGTAGCCACTTTACATGCTTCCGGGTTTAATTTTCGCTGCATAGACCCCGTCTCTGCCACTTTCGGCACCTTTCTGCCATACTCACTATATATGAAACTGCTACTATGCTCTAAGCCTTCTACTTTTGTATTTTGTCTTTGCTAAAAGTCCCAAAAGTCCTGCACTAATCCTAACAGTTATCTGCGTTAAGCTCCCGTGGTTACTGCTTCTCTAAGTAAATTTGCCACAGCCTCGGCTGTAAGACTTTTAAATTTATCTCACTTCCACCTATACTTTCTCCTTGCAAAAGGTCTCTTGGCTACTATTTTCAGTTGTAATTTTAAATTTGTACTTGTCCTAGTAGCTGTTATCACACCCTTTTAATTTATAATTTGTTTTGGGACAATGTTATATTTTTAATTAATAATGCTTCAGATTTGTCATTTATTTTCCTTATTTATGTCTTGGATATGCTTTGGGCTCTCACTTTGACGCCCCATACTTGGGATACACCTCACGGCCCTCCTCTCTGATGCTCTACCGACTCTTGCACCTTTTTATTTTCTTCCCTGCCCTCCTCTCTGATGCTCTCCTCTTACATAAATTATTTATTTTCCTCTTTCCGATTGCCCCTCATATCAAAAGTAGTAACATTTAAATGTGTGGCCCTCCGTAGATTATTGTTATTATATTTAGAATTGATATTTTTAACAGTAATTGTGTGTGTCCGTTTTTGGATTAGGACAACCATATGCTGCATTTGTTTAGCTGTGAGGGGATAATTGACGTGATAACCGGTTATGTAGTTTCATGATAACATGACTTTGTATGTTTTTTGACTCCGGAATCTAGCTTACGGCATTGTTTCTGCACGGCATGATTAATATGCACTTATTTCCTGTAGAACTGCTTGCAAGGTAGACTTTAAACTACTGATTACCTCTGCGGTGAAAAACTTGGATTTTCATTTTTAGTTAAGATTGCAAGACTATGTTCGAGTTCTATAAATTAATGGTGTGCGGCATTGTTTTCAGTTCAATCATATCTTCAGTTTTCTGCAAGTTTAACCTTGTTATATGGCACATTTTCTCAGCATGCATGCCGATTCTCTAGCTTCTTTGTATGATTTATTTTGTTGTACGGCTTTTCTTCCTCTGATATGGGGAACATACTAAGTCGTTTGTTCGTTGGTTCGCTCTGCTTTTCCATCAAAATCATTTTTTTTCCCCTATTTGACATTTGCTTTTGTTCATTTCTAGCTGGTGTAATCTGAATTCACTTTTATTTTAAGGTTTCCTGTTGTTGACAATGCCGGCCGATGTCCTTTCTCCCAAACGGTGTATAATTTCATATATAATTGCTGAGGTTTTCCTGAATTTGTAGTTTGATATAGGGCTTTATTGTGACATAATTAGGAAACATATCTTTACAGTTTGCTGTTTAAACACTATATAGATTATATCCTGCTCTCGTTATAAGCTAGGCACTATGCTGTCCCCGCCCATCAACTACTATTGCTTGTCCTATATATGGACATTTTACTGTTTGTGTTATACTGCACTAGATATGAGGAGATCTTATTCACTCTCTAGATAAGATTCTCATATACTTTGCATTTCCGATACTCATATAGTTCTGGTTTCTTGTGCTCTGTTTTAAGGAAAGAAATATAAGTTACCGCCCCAGCCCCCTACTATCGTGTTAGTTTATTTCAGGATGCTTTTTAATACTTTTTAATCTTCAGTGAGCCTGACTATATTATAACGTTATCTACAGGAAATACTGCACTTCCTCGCTTGCATTGTGGTTTTCGTCCTCCGAGTACATACAACTTGGACTGGCTTATTTTTAACACTTGCAGTAATGACTTATGTTATAATGTTTCTTAATGAATATTTCCGCGTCCTGAGAATGACAATCACTTTTAGATAATATGGTTCTATAAAGAGTTAAATTGTGTAAGTCTTTATAACAAGTTTGATATGAACTAGGATCGAACACAGAAAGTCACATGAAATTACAATGGTTTATTGTTACATTAAGAGCTAGATAACCCCTTGTATAACTTATATGACAATAGAAGTATTATGTACTATATAGCAGCATTTCTTTGCTTTTACCTTAATAGATATGCATATAAAATAAGTTTTACCTTTCCTGTTGAGAAGATGATGGCTGCGTGCCATGAGAATACAGCGTTGCTTCACTTCTTCAGTTATTTCCTGTTGGTTCTTTATAACCCAACCTTCTCTTTCCTTCTAATGCTGCAGCTGTCCTACTTGTCATCGTTTAGACATATCATTTCAGTCACTGATTAGTATGTATGTTTTATGCCGTATCATTGGAAGTTCTTGGTGTAAGAATCACATGTTTTAATTTGTTTTTTTTCCCCCTTCCACCTGTTTAACCACAAAAGCTTCCTGCCATCGCATTCGGGTTTATTTTATTTACTATGTTCCTTTTCGGAGTGTATGGGTATTAATTTGTCATATTTATGGGTAATTAACCTGTCATATTTGCACCACGATTCTGGCATCCTGTTTGAGAATTTATTATAATATATGTTTCTCTTATATTTTCCTGTTTAGATGCTACTTCCAACCTATCCGATACCCGCCCCAAAAGCATTTAATATGTATTTGCCTTTATTCCATTTATTCTAGGGGTATAGCTCCGGACTACACATGTTATAATGTCTTTGTTAATATACATTTTCTTGCCTTTTGTTGAAATCGGTGTTCCAGTTACATATATGGTTCTCCCCTGTTCCTCTTATTATAGTATGTAGTAGTTTCATGTCTTGTTTAAAGTCTATATTTTGATTCCATATACAGCTCCCAACCTACCCTTACAGCTTATTTTGGCCTTACATTACAAATTAGGTAGGCCCAGTTTTTACCATATAATATGTACACTTTATTTTTATTTCGTGGCTGGATCCTTAAAGTCTTCTGGATCGGCCGCCGCCCATAAGGTGCCCAAAAGTTTTTTTCCTGTTACAGGCTAAACTCCTTTTAATGATCCACACCCACCCCTCTTTTCCTTTTCTGAAGTATATTTTAGGGACTCTTCCCTGATACATACTATACCCTTACTCTCATTCCTATTTGTGTTACGCTAGAACCATTGGCTTACGTACCGATGCCCGGCGAAAGGTAAGGGGAAGGGCTTACACCCCTCTACGGGGCAAAATTTTTGTCCCTCCTCTTTTCCAATTAGGCTAGAACCTGTAGCACCGGTACTCCTGAGGGACGCCTCTGTACCGTTTCCTACTAGCTAGTCTAATCAGAGGTCGTAAATTTATAGTTTGATTAATTGAAAACCCAGTGGGAGCTGGTTGAAGCGTTTAGGGTTCTTGTCACAGTTGATGCGTTTTTGATGCGTTTAAGGCTCCTAGCACGTGAAAACTCATTGGGTTACTGCCTTCCGGATTCACTGTACCTTTTTCACGGGTACTTGAATCCCTTGATGGGTGCACTCCCTGATTTAGGGCTCTACCAGTGAGCGTGTATTGTGGCTCCTGGCACCGGGGATGCGTGTATTTTGGCTCCTGGTGGTTGATGAAGCGTTTAGTGGGCTCTTGACTAGAGTGGTTGATGAGGCGCTTATTTGGCTCTTGACCAGAGGCTTACCCTGGAAGGCAGTATTTATACATAGTTGCATACACACTAGCGTATATTCTTATCTTTACCTTTATCTTAATATGAATTCTCTATACCTCTCCTCTGTATGTCGACTAGTATGTAGATCTTTATGCCGACTGATCATTTATATTTTAGACCTCCTACACAGAATTTGAGTATAATAGAAGACACGTGAGTATCGCATGCTCTTGTAAACTATTGGCGTACCGCCCCTAGCTCTTTTCATAATTCTACTGTATTCTCTGAAACCTTGGTCCTAGGACTGTGTTCAAAATCGGGTTCTATAGCGGCTCTGAAAAAAATTATTATATAATTTATTTTCACTATTATACAACTATACAACTATCACTGATACTTATTTTGTCCCGTCCTTAACTTATGGCTTCAAACCACTGGTTCTAGGCCTGGGTTTCATGTATATTTGCTCTAGCCCACAGTTATCTACCTACGTTCTAGATCATTGCTGAAATTCCACCATTGGATATTTTAATCAATATGATCACCCTCACACCACCCCCTCCTGGGGAGAGGGTGCTAAACTTTTCCCGAGCTGCAAATCTTTTCCCCCTGCTGAATAGAATGTCAGCTGGTCTTCCTCATACAGAGTATATTACTACTCCCCTGTCTGCAACTGAGCTGAATGGCCTTGTTCTGCGACTCCCGAATATTACTAAAGGAGGGAACAAGTGGCTACTAAAACTACAACAGGCCACTCTAGGGACAGCTCTTTCAATAGGAAATATGAAGGCCATATTGGGCAGGACCGCCCATGCTAGCATCACTGATTTGTTCACACAAGCAGGCTATGCTGAACTTGTGACTGAGAATCAGTATGATAGTGCCCCCTTGACAGTGATTAAAGAAAAATTGTTTCAAGAGATACGTACTTCCTTCCCTGCCCAGAAAGATTTCTCCGTCATCACTTCACAACGATGGGAGGTGGGGTCAGAACTGATTGAAGCTTACCTAATTAGGATGCAGCAGTTGTTTCATGATGAGATTGAGGAAAGATTTGACTCAGACAATGCTCTCCCTGTATTCTATTACTTACTTAAACAGACCTTACCCTCTAAAGTCAGGAAGAACCTAGATAAGACGATAGGTTTACAACACATGGAATGGCCACAGGTTCGGGAACATATCCTTCACTATTGTAGGCAACTAATTGAGAATAGGCAAAGAGAGGTCCGCCGGGACCAGGTTTTGCACAGGAATCTCACAATGTTGCAGATTGCTGATTTGAAGGCTAAGATGTCCTCTAAGATCAGCCCCTCCACACCTTCTAGTTCTAGCACCCCGTCCACCCTATATTTGCTTTCCTCTCCTCATGGCACTAGGTACCCTGTTATCCTTAGTTCCAGTTCACCTACTACTTGCCCTCGTGTTTACCCTGATTTGCCAGATTATGAAAAACATAACCCCCAATTCAGGTATGCTGACAATCGCAGAGGCCTTAAAGCTGGAAACCAGGATTCCCAATCTAGTCCCTATCGCCGTGCTAGTGTGGCATGTTTCCGTTGCCGTCAAATTGGACATTATGCATCTAAATGTCTTCTGCCAGTTCAACATTGGCCCAGAAATCAAAATCGCCCACCCCACCCGTCCATAATGACTAGGCGTATTCCGAACCGGATCTGATTTTGTAGTTCACAGTTACTCATAGTACTCAGCTCCTCATTTAGTATCCAGAAACCATTTCTCTGTATATGTGTTGGTGTGATGTTTCTGTTTCTATTGCAGGTAACATGTTTTTATTTTATATTTCTCTTGGTTTAATTGCATGTGTATATTTATGGTACCATACAAATGACCTAACTGAGTCAGCAAGTTCTTTATTTGCTTTTATGCATACCTTCCCTGGGGAATTCTTATCGACTGCAGGGATGAGCGATCCCCAGAGGATGTTTATTTTGTGTTTTTTTTATAAAATACCTTAACTGACTTATTTATGCCATTTTACTTTATACGGGATCCCTTTTAAATAAATGCTATGTATTGCTCATTAAATTGATGTAACATTTACTTCTTTAGTTTTTTCATGAATATAAAGCCTTCATTTTTGAAAACTCTTTATTGTGTGTGATATCTGAAAGCTTTTCATTATTTCCTTGTCTAAGAAAGAAAAAATATTTAATAACCATTATCCGTTTTATGGAATAAATGCGAGAAATATTCCCTTGAACTGGCCATTTGGGGGAACATTTTGCGCTGATCATAGATTTTGTAGTATTCTTGAATTGAGAATTGGTGAAGCTTTCAGACATAATTAAGGAAAATTATGCACTCCACTTTCTGATTCCTTTCTATTTAATACAAGTGATCACAATAACCCCTTGAATGCCAACTATTGCACTTTTTATCTCTCTGTCTTTCACTGCGAGTGCTAGTGAAAAAAACTGGTGTAGACTATTTGTGTGCAGCGGTCCTGGAATTTATGCTTTGTGTATTTAACTAACACCTTGCTTCAACTAACTCTTGCCACGCGGTGGTTTTGTCTTGAAGCGATATGCTTCTTCCTACTTCTTTGTCTGATTGAAAAGGGTTACTTAAACTCTATGTGAAGGTCAATCAATGGTGTCTGCACTTTTGAATGTTTTTTTCATTAGTCTTTTTCAAGGAACCTTTTTTCTGGCATTGCCTTCTGAATATGCCTTGCTGCAATTCAGATGTATCATATTTTGTTTTATTTCTTTTATTTTTCTTTTTTTTTTTCTTTCCCTTACACCCTTCAGGGTGCTTTTTTAATTTTTTTGTTTGTTTTTTCATTCTCGATGCTTTGTTTCTTACCATCCCTCCTTCCTGGCCCCCATTTATACCCACGACCCGCCTCCTAACCCCTTGTCTAATTCTTGTATTTACATAATGGTTCTTCATGTCTCCCGCTAGCATTATGACTTCTTTCAATGAGACCACATAAATTGCACTACTGGTCTGTTTAAGTTTTGCCTTTCCCCAGATGGATACAGGAATGCCGTTGACGTCCCTCACCGAGGAGACGACTGCTAGCAAAGAAGAGCTACCCGATAATATATTTGATCTGAAGGCTATGTTGCACCAAAGATTCGCTAGATTAAAAAGCAGATGCACAGATCCCAGCATTACCTGGTTTGAGATACGAGACATTATTGAGCGTGAGTTTCAACAGATGCATCAATTGGTCCATGAGCAAAAGAGACAGGCTCTCCACTTACTGGAGTTGCAAGAAGCTTTGGCCTCTACCCTTCTTTCTGAATCATCTAACTCGTAAGTCCTGCTGGCCTCCTGCAGCTGAGGGCTCAACCCTTGGTGAATGTTAGTCATCGCAGGTGAAGATTCCATACCTATTGGCGATAGATTTCAATGCATTGCCTGTGCCTTTTGACTATTTTTGTGCACCATATTTCTGACCCTCCATACCTCAATAACTTGAACAATCAACATCATCTCTTAATTTTCAATTTATATTGTTTTTTTGGTGCCCTTTTCTTTTGTTACATATACAGACCTATTGTTATTTGATCATCTCTTCGTAGTAATTACCAATCTGTCTTGCATACTATGCAAGCCAGAAGTGGGGATACATTCTGCAAATCCCAATTCCTAGTATTAAGACTGTCACTTCTACTGATTCCTTGCCCAAGTTGCTGTGAAAATCCAGCCCTGTTAGATCTTCCAGATCTCCGTCCAGATTTTTCTGCGCTTCCACCGCCTCAACCATGATCGATGAAAGAGGATTAAGAACTGATACTTCATTTGAGATTTATAGTTGCTGTTTATGGACATTATAGATTCATATTTTGTTTTATTTTCAGTTTAGCAGTAATCCTGTCTATATATTGAAAAGGTTTTATTTTTATTTTCCTATTATTTCCTTTATTGTTCTAATTGTTTTTCTAAGAGTTTCCCTGTTATTTCTGTTTATGTAATTTAAAATTGAAGTTGATATTGCTCAGATACAAGGGTAACATCAAACCCTAATACTGGCTATGATATCATAATGTAGGTATAAACTCTGTTAGTATCAAACAGTTATGCAATTGTTTAACTTTACTTAAGCTTACTTAAGCTGCATGTCTTTCTGTAGGTTTGACTAAGCTCCAAGTGGGGTAAAGGATATATAAAATGCTTCCCATACTTCCAGGTCATTATGCATATGTCAAGATCCATGCATGACCTTTGTTAATATAAATTTTCCTAGGATTCACCATTTTTGCTGTATGAGGCAACCTCATACTTGCTATCCACTTTTTAGTGCTCATGATTGGATGCTAATGATGAGTACTAGTAAGGTCCAGGAATTCCGATCTGTTTAAGGATTCTGAATACCGACAACCTAAAACAGCCTGCAATCTGAGTACTAACCATATATTTGTTGAGCCACCATAACAATGCTTAATCAAAACCACTATTCCTTCCGAGGACCACTGAGATACATACATTAGATTATCTCCCCATGTACTATGCAACAGATACAATAGAAGTCATAGAAAGACCTGAAAGTGTTTATTAGTACGATCCACCTTAAATTGCTATTACCCACATACCTATACTTCATGAGATTTTGTAGATGAACTAATGGATTTGTCCCATTCATAAAACCTCTCTCACTACAGGTTTGAGTAAGCCTCAAGAGGGGTAACATCAAGATTAAGGCCCAAGGGATTGGATAATATAAAGGGAATTCCATATGCCCAAATAATATATAACCTGAGAATGAAGTTTCCTATCTTGCACCATACCTTCTAGCAATTTGTAAGACCCAAACTCCCCCTCTCGTTTGATAGCTTGCCACCTTCTGGAATGGATGATGACGAGCTTGACGAGCTTTGTGTCACCCCTCCTCAGAGGGGGTGACAAGTGGGGAATGTATAATTATACTACAGCAAGAGGCCCTTACTGGATGCCCACCGGAAGGGTGGAAGGCCAGATTTTAGGACTCAGGCTGTAAAAATACCAGCTAGGTTTAAAAATCTATGACTGGCTGAGCAAGGACTTGCTTTTCCTGCAAGTTAGTATGTGTCCCCGCTTGGGATCCATCCACTGGAATAGTGGTGGGTCAATTTACATACCTTAAACAGCTTAAACTGCTAAAAGGCACTGACTAGGCCTCATTAGAATTTGGTGTGACATTCAAAAGCAGTGCAAAAGCCAAGATCAAGGAATTGATGGCTAAAATCCTAACCCAGATCACAAATAATATGAAATTAATATATCCAAATTTAGATATCTTCATTAAAAAAAAAGTTGTTTTGTTCATGTTTGGATGTTTGGATACCCGTATCTAAGGAAACATTTACAAAAAGGGAAGTTGCACAATAATTTGCAATAGCTAGAACAGATATTTTTAAATGTATTAAGGAACAAGTTGTTTACAAAAACGGAAGCACAGATGGGCACCTCAGAGGTTGTGCAATATTAAGAAAAAAAGTGTCCTGCCATAGACTTGTATAGTGACCAAATTGTATAAAAGCAGGATGCATGCAAGCCCTCGAGAGAACTTTTCTCCAACGCCTCGGAAGCAGCAGAGCTCCAGTCAGCTGAATCCAGAATTTGTCTGATGAATGTACCTGATTAAAGTCTGATATGCAAATAAACTCTTCATTCTAAATGATGGTTTGTGGGCTTCACTTAATGATGAAAGGCTGTAAGTACAAATGCTTTTGCTACATCAGGCTATCATTCGCTGCATTATATAACCTGTAGCCTAAATCCAGTTTGTCATAAGGCTGGTATCTATTCCTTGCCAGTGCTGAGAGGCGGACTAATGCCGGTATTTGAGACCTAACGTCTCTCTCAGTGGCAATTCCTTTTAAAACCTCATAACTCCTGGATTACCCCAGTACTAGTGTTATTTAGAGATGGAGTCAGATTGAGGTCACTCTAGCCTTCTTGGGGGGGCTCGGGACCCCCCCCAATTCTAGACAGGTTGAAACTAGGGGCTGAAAAGGGGACAGGGAGAAGTGGTTGGGGGCTGAAGCTCAGGACTGATGGGAGAAAAGGGCTGGGGACTGGTGGGATAGTGGGGCTGAAAAGGGTGGCAGGTGGGAGATGTGGGCTGGAACTGGAACTAGGTGCAGGTGGAAAGAGGGGGCTGAAAAGAGGGGGCAGAGAGAGGGGACAGACCCTGGATAGAAGGGGGGAGCGTGAGGGAGGGCAGACCCTGGATGGATGGGAGAGGGAGGGCAGACGGATCGAAGGGGCAGAGAGAAAGGGCAGATGGTGGGTGGAGGGGGAGAGAGAAAGAGGGCAGATGGTGGATGGAAGGGGCAGAGAGAGAGAGAGCAGACACTGGATGGAAGGGACATTAGAGAGGGCAGACACTGGATTTCAGAGAAAGAGCAAAGACAGATGCTGGATGGAAAGAAGACGAGGAAAGCAGAAACCAGGGTATAGTATTGTATCTGTGTTTATGTGTTAATAAATGTTTATAAACAGAACATATAAATAAGGTAATCATTTTATTGGACTAATTTTTAATACATTTTGACTTAACTTTCAGAGAACAAAACCCCCTTCCTCAGGTCAGGATAGGATACTATAACAGCACTATACTGTATTGACCTGAGGAAGGAGGTTTTGGCCTCTGAAAGTTAAATGTATTAGTCCAATAAAATGGTATTTTATTTTCTATATTTGTTTTATTTCTATTTGTTAATTTGTAAAGTGGTGATCGGATTTGTTAGTTTTTTCAAATTTTATATTTTGCACAGTACTAGGGGACATTTTCTGTTTCTGTGGTGTTGCATTGTATGCAGAGTCTGGCATTGGGGATTCAGTTTAATTTTTGTCTAAATAGAAAGTTTATGATTACTTATTCTATAGTGGATTAGGGTGTATCTGTGAAAAAGACATGGCTTTCGGTTGGCATTGACTGTGCAGGATCGACGATCTGTACTAATCTGTCTGTTTTCGTTTTACAATAGGTGAATTGATGTT
Organism: Microcaecilia unicolor; assembly: GCF_901765095.1. Lineage (NCBI taxonomy): Eukaryota > Metazoa > Chordata > Amphibia > Gymnophiona > Siphonopidae > Microcaecilia > Microcaecilia unicolor. The sequence goes on along the minus strand of NC_044036.1, from coordinate 203,743,133 downwards.
CTAGTGCTCACTGTAGTGTTTAAGATGCTTGTGTGACTTGTAGAAATGACTGCTTATTGTATGGTAGAATTGCGCTATAGGTCCTGAGTGTTTTGTATTCTCAGTATTTCTAGTACTGGATTTGGGGGGGGTGTTAAAAAATGACCGGCCCCGGTTGTCAACTACCCTAGCTACGCCACTGACCCTGCCTTTCCTTTTTAATGAAACTTCTTTGGTTTCTTTGTAAGGCAAAAGTTGAATTTAAACTATGGGTGCTGGTATTTAAGGTGCTATATGGTTTGGGCCCGGGATATTTATAGGACTATGTAGAACTGTTTCATTATAAGAGGGCTTTAAGATCTGTCCATGATGTTAAACTGGAAATTCCTACAAAGGTTTCATGCTGATTAAAAAGAACATTTAGTACATCTATTTGGGAAAAGGCTCGGAAATTTTGAATTCTTTGCCCTTAAATATCAGAAGTCTCATACTAAGTGAAATTTCAGCATTTAGTGAAAACATGGTTGTTTCATAAGTTTTTTTCCGAATTCTTAAATTTTATATTTGTGTATTCAATTTTCTATTTTAATCTTACTTATGAGCTGCTGGATCAATGACCTGCTTTACTCAGAAGATATTGGGCCTTGTTTACTAAGCAGCATTATTGGCGCGTTAATGTATTTAATGCGTGTTAACCATGTACGCACACTAATCATGTACGTGCCTACAATATCCCTATAGGTGCATATATGGTTAGTGCGCACACTAAGTAGGCGTGCTAAAAACACTAACACACTTTAGTAAACAGGGCTCAATTGTATGTTATATTTTAATTTTTGTGCAAATGATTTGTTATGGTACTAATTACTTGAAGTTTTGTATGTACTTTCTTTTTTATTGTTCTCTGCCTAGAACTAGCTTGGTTAAGCAGAATACAAATGTTAAGATTAAATTATGTCATTGTGTGCCCTGCCCAAATTCCACCCAATCTTTGCCTATGTGAATGCCTACCTGTAAAAGAAGTGCCATTGTAGCTAACTGCATACTTACAGAATAGTACATAGCTGGAAGATTGTCATTTACACTTGCACGTATTCACATAAATGCATAAATGGCTAGGATACCAATATTTACACCTGCACTTATTGCAGAAATGGAGGTGGCTTTTTATAGAATTGCTGTTTATTGAGCTTACTACATGTTAACTGCAAAGCACATTAATTGTATGCATAGAAGGATTAGTACATGCTAGGAGTGAAGCCACTGTGTTATTGTTTAGTCAGATCAAGAGCTAACAGCCCATGCTAATTTCAACCTTAACTGCTTAATGAACGTTAGAAAAATGCCACCTAACTTTCATATTCACTTTTTTGTTGCACCTAAACTCTAGAATGATCCCCCCTCCCCTGAGATCTGAACTTTCTTTCTCATGGCTTAAGTGCCAATTGAGGTCTAGCAGTGGATTTGATGTGTGTGCTTGCATGCTGTCTGAATGGATTGAGTCTTTCCTATCCAGCTTTGACATTCCTTGCAATCTGATTTTTAGTTTTCTTTTGTAAACTGCTTTGACCTTGATTAGAAATGGTGGTATATCAAATGCAATAATAAACAGAAATATAAACATATTGTCATGATATGTGTTCTAGTTATACCCAAGATGCCTCAGTTGTCCTTTAGTCTAAGACAGTGGTTTCCAAACCTTCTTGGGTCATGGTGCCCCTAGGCTACATGTTTCTTCCCAGGTCTCCCCCACCCCCCAACAGTGGAGTCCTATCTTTGTTGGCAGGGATACTCAAGCCCCGCCAGCCGAATAGGTCCCCTTCCCGAGGCCTGAGCTCCATGTTGCTTGTGCAGTGAGCAAATCAGTGACATCCTTCAGTCACCAATGCCTGCATTCTCACACATGTACTCCGTCTCCTCCCATCCAGCATCCGCCCTCCTTCTATCCACCCTTCCATCTAGTTTCTACCCTCCCCCTCACCCCACTGCCATCCAGCCTCTGCCCCCTCTACCTCTTCCACACAGCTTCTGCCCTATCTCTCTCCCCTTCCATCCAACCTAAGCCCCCTCTCTGTTTCTCTCCCCAATCCAGCATCTGCCTCCTCTCTGTCCTCCTTCCACAACACACGCTCATCTCTGCTGCTGATGATGATGCTGCTTCTCTAGACCAGCAGCAGCAGCAAAGCAAGCCACAGCCACCACAAGGCAGGACTCTTCATTCACGCATCTGCTAACTGTGCCCCAGAACAGGAAGTGATGTCCATCAACAATGTGTATGGATAGTCCATCCCCACAGTGGCTGCAGCTTGTTTTGCCACCTCTGCTGCTCATCTATAGAAGCAGTAGTAGCAACTTGGGAGGTGGAGGGAGGTAGGTGGGGAAAATAAGCCATAGCACTCCTGAGAGTTTGCTGTGGCACCCTGGGCTGCCGCAGCGCACACCTTGGGAACTGCTGGTCTAAATAATATCCTTTTGAAAATCAGGACAGATTTTTTTCTCTCAACTTTCTATTGCTACTCCTTTTTAATGAAACTGCAGAGTCAACTACTTTGCAAATCATCCTATCTTACTGATGGATGACAGCTATCACGTCACTGGAAATAACTTCATCACATGGAACAGCACAAACACATCAGGATCAATGGCCTATTCATTAAAGTGCATTAAAGACACTGTTTAATGCTCTTTATTGATTTGAATGCATCAAGCTGCATTAATGATTAAGGTAGCCTGTCATAAGGCAGCCTCTGTTAAGACAGCCTTGGTTCAGTATCCCTTCTAAGTTGCACAGGAGTCTGTCTCTCACATTCTTACGGTTGAGCATGCCCATTGTGTGGGACAGGCAGGTCCCCTGTGTCTGGGATTCTCTCAGAGCCAGATTTACTCTCTCTGATTGAAAATCCAAGATTGTTCTAGCATGTCTCATGTAGGAAACATTCAGGCTTATTTTCGAAAGAGAAGGGTGCCCATCTTTCGACACAAATCGGGAGATGGGCGTCCTTCTCCCAGGGTCACCCAAATCAGCATAATCGAAAGCTGATTTTTGGCGTCCTCAACTGCTTTCCATCGCGGGGATGACCAAAGTTCACGGGGGCATGTCGGAAGCGTAGCTAAGGCAGGACTGGGGCGTGCTTAACACATGGGCATCCTCGACCGATAATGGAAAAAAGAAGGGCGTCCCTGACGAGCACTTGGGCAACTTTACTTGGTCCATTTTTTGTTATGACCAAGCCTCAAAAAGGTGCCCAAACTGACCAGATGACCACCGGAGGGAATCGGGGATGACCTCCCCTTACTCCCCCAGTGGTCACTAACCCCCTCTCACCCTAAAAAAAAAAGTTAATATTTTTTGCCAGCCTCTATGCCAGCCTCAAATGTCATACCCAGCTTCATGACAGCAGTATGCAGGTCCCTGAAGCAGTTTTAGTGGGTGCAGTGCACTTTAGGCATACAGACCCAGGCCCATCCCCCCCACCTGTTACACTTGTGGTGGTAAATGTGAGCCCTTCAAAACCCACCAGAAACCCACTGTACCCACATGTAGGTGCCCCCCTTCACCCCTTAGGGCTATGGTTGTGGTGTATAGTTGTGGGGAGTGCGTTTGGGGGGGGGGGGGGTTGGGGGACTCAGCACACAAGGTAAGGGAGCTATGTACCTGGGAGCAATTTATAAAGTCCACTGCAGTGGCCCCTAAGGTGCCCGGTTGGTGTCTTGGCATGTCAGGGGGACCAGTGCACTACGAATGCTGGTTCCTCCCATAACCAAATGTCTTGGATTTGGTCGTTTCTGAGGTGGGCGTCCTCGGTTTCCATTATCGCCGAAAATCGGGGACAACCATCTCTAAGGTCGACCTAAATTTCGCGATTTAGGCATCCCCGACCGTATTATCAAAACAAAAGATGGACGCCCATCTTGTTTCGATAATACGGGTTCCCCCACCCCTTCACTGGGACGTCCTGTGAGGACGTCCTCAGGAAAACTTGGGCGCCCCTTTCAATTATGTCCCTCATTGTGTTAACTTTGCACATGTTCAGAACCTCACATTTTAGCTATTTTATATAGAAGGCAAAGTAGTGGAGACAGGTAAGTTACTTCCTCTCTGCATGCTCTGCACTGGCTTCTGGTTGAGTTTTGCTTGAAATTCAAGCTTTTGTGTTTAGTGTACAAGACGATTTATAGGGGGCTACCACAATATTTTGCATGCATATCAACTTCCAGGAATAATGCTTCAGCTGTTTCCCCTCTCAAAGATTCATCTTTTCCAGATGAAGATAACAATATTCAGGCATTTTGGGGTCCAGTTTATGAAATAATCTTTGACAAGTTTTATGAGAGGAGTTAAGCTACCTCAGATTTTGCAATAAACAAAAAGCTTTTTTTGTGACAATTTATGTCAAAGATTGACTTTAGACTAAAGGAAGAGAGGATTGTTTACAAATTTCTGTATTTTTATTATTTTATTACATATTTTTAACTGTATATTTGAAGCATACATCAGCAGTATCCCTTTCATGAGAGGCAATTAATCAAATGAAGTCAATCAATCAATCCTCATCTGTGTGTGTTTTCTCGTGTTTCCTTCCCTTTCCTTTAATTCTCATTTTTTATGTGAAAGGTTGAGTGCTAGTACTTTATAAATGAAAGCCTGACTCCTGTCTTTCACTGTGTGTCCTTTTTCTTCATGTACTGTGTGCATAAGAACATCATCTGTGCATGACTACAGTGTGGTAGAAGAGTAACTGGCAGGGTCTGATTGAGCATGCAAGTGTAACAGGACAGATGATTTAAGCTACCTGGCCAGCAGGGGCAATATAGCAGGGAGAAAAGTGTGCCTATGGCAAGGAGACACAGATGGAGGGTACCAATAGAAAGCCAGACTCAAAAGAAGGATGGTGGAATGTGGGAGACAGAGGGAAGAAGGAGGGAGGGTGAGGAAGGAAGTGGAATGGGGAGAAAGAGACAGATGCGGGCAGGGAAGCAACTGCCACAGCAATGTGGAGGTGAATAGTCAAAAACTGACAGAGAATCTCCATCACCACGAAAGTGCATCAGTGATGTCCACTTTACCCAGGATGAGAATAGCTTCATACTAGAAAAGGTCATAAAGCATTACCGTATACTTTATGGGAGTCACAGTGGAGGAGGACCAAGGTCAAATACTAGCACAGCATCACTTAAGAACATTCTTCATGAACCAAGGCCAGCACTGATACCTGGCAAAAAAGCACAAGCTCAAGGTAAAGGTTGCCGAGATGCCTGGCACAAGAGAAGGAAGGTCTTCTCAACTTTGTGTCACTGACCTTAATGAAATACTGCATGACACCATTGGGCAGAGGTGTTCAAAGGCCTGGCAAAAGACCTAGAAACAGTAGTGCTTAGAGCTGGTGAAAGGCAGAGTATACATGACAGCAGTCTCCAATCTTCATAAGTTAAGCAGGGTTGATATTCAGCCTGCTTTAGCTGTGTAGGACTGACTATCCCCAGGATCATTATGACTGGTAGCGCTATAGAAATGATTTATAGTAGTAGTAGTAGTGTTTGCCTAGAGCTGCTTGCTGTATGGCTCTCTCCAGGACAGGTTAAGAAGAACATAACCGTGCCCTTAGGTGCATGTCTTCAGATGGAAAACAATGGAAGAAAACTAACCGGGGGAATGTCAGAGAAGCCTTTCAAAATGTTCCATTTAAGGAGTATGGTTATCAATATGAGCTATTGTTAAGACATGCTATTGTATTTTAGCACATGTTCTATTTTATGCAGTGAGACCTAATTACTAATAACCGGGGTTAACTAAAATAACACAACTTAACGTTAGCCCATATCGATAACTTCCTTACTAAATCTGACATCTGAAAAAGGGATTACATTTTTTGTTGGATCAAAAAGAAGCATCATATCTATGGCACATCAATTTGTAAGCAAAGAACAATATAGCTAGTCTCACAAATATTGCACCTAGTCTACAATAAGATCAAATGACAGGAATAACACAGTCATCCAGCTAGTATTCACATGAAGATTTAAATTTAAACAGCATACAAATTAAACCGGGGGGGGGGGGGGGGGGGGGGGGGGGGGGGGGAGAAATACAGAGACATGCCAAACTGAGGGAGAGAAGGAAGGAGATAAGTTGGGCTCAGAGGAAGGGAGGGTAGAGAGATAGAAAGAGTGGACCTGGGGTAGAGAGGGTAGAGGGAAGGAAGAAGAGAGGTGTAGGACTTTGGGGGGAGGGGTTTGAAAGAGAAGAAATAATGGATTTGGGGGTAGAGGGGAGAGAGGGGGAGAGTTGGACCTCGAGGCGGAATAAAGGAAGATATTGGGCCTTTAATTTGTGACACAGCTGAGGGGGGCAGGACCTTGGAGACATGGGCCCCCCACTTTGGGCTCAGGCCTCCTCCAAAGCTGCAGTACCTCTTCAATGGCTGGTGAGGTAGCTGAAGCCCCACAAGCTGAATAAATCTGCTGCCTGAGTCACCCCTTCCTCCTCTTACTGGCTCAGGATTGAGGAAGTCAGTTGTATGCCTTCATCCAATGACACTTGCACTCCCCAAGCATACTCAGTTCGTGCATCAACTTAGAATGCTCGGGGAGTGCCAGCATTGGCAGCTGGAGGCACCCCACTGACTTCTTCACTTCTGAGGCAGTACTGGATTTCTACTGGCAGGACTTCAGAATTCCCACCAGCAAAGATATGATACCTAATGTGGTGGGGGAGGAGGGAGACTCCTCCTGTGCCCCTGCCCCCTCCAATGGACTGGTTGATATGCCCACCTTTACTCACCTTAATCTCTCAATTAAAATGTTTATTCACACGATTAATAGCGCTTAATAAACATTTTAATCAAAATTCAACCCTAGTTCATTATATTTTCTATGAACTACAACACTTGACTACCTTTGTAACCTCTAAGTCTCTTGAGTCCCAGCCAGTTGGTTCCACTGGAGTTGCCTTGACTAGTTTTCCTGGAGTGTAGGATACTAGTAAACCACAAATCGTTTATATAGCTGCTGTGTTAGGGCCAGTGTTAATTGTCCTTTTTTTCCTTTTCTTTTATATGGTGGTTTGGATCCCACTCTTTATTATGGACTAGTGTAAACTGGAATGTTACCTGTATATCTTTTGTGACTATTTCCTAAAGATATAATGTATTTCAATTTATTTCCTCAGCAAGTTGTGTATGCTTGTGACTGTAATATGAATTTTCAATTAATTTCTTTCTCTGTGGTGTATTGAGAAAATTAGGGAGGTTTCTAACTGTCATTTTTGCCTTGGCAGCAAAACTGTGAGAGATGTTATCACTGAGCTAAGGAGAGAGGGGTGGGCAGCACCTTATGTAAATTATTCACTGAGAAAAAGACAGGCAGACTGAATATGGCACTCTTACACATTTAGGGGAATATTATCTATTACATATAATAAAGTGATGTGATATAAAGGACACACACAGACACATACGTGAGGAATAATTGATGCAGATGAAGTAGTCAGAGAATCTCTTTATCAGGAGTCTAGAGGGGCAGCCTAAGTATGGCCCCTTGGCTCACAATTGGGATCCAGAGTTCTCCTCTGATAACAATGTCTTTTATTGACAACCTTCATTGAGTTTGACTCGACACGGGCTATGTTTTGACTAAACTGCTTGCATCAGAAGTCTGAACAAATGATGGTTCTTTACTAAAACAAAGTGCAATCATACTAAATGGCAAGAAATCAATGCATTTTGTAAATAGAAAGTTCAGCTATATCAGCGGCTGTGCTGAACATAAACAGGAATGGTAACAACACGTCATGAAATTCTCTCGCTACAGCTGCTTTCTCTGTGAAAAACCGTTTAGTGCTATTTTGCCTTTCTTTAATTTAGAACCCCAAAATCTAGAAAAGCTGGAGGCTTTTTCTCTGAGTTGTTTTCCTTGCAATTGGGTTTGGAGGATTGGTTAGAACTCGTGATAGTAGCCATTATTGGGGGTTTAGCCATAGTTTGGGGCACCCCAGGCAGTTGAGGTTCCTTTTGTTAAAAAATTCCATTGATCTTCTATATGTACTGAGTGGGAGCCAATACAAGAGCAAATTGATTGACTTGCTGTAGTTTAATTTAAAACCATCATTTGTTCAGACTCCTGATGCAGACTTTTTAGCTGAAACAAGGCCCATGTCAAGTTGATTATTGAAAATACATTATTTTAATCTTGCTTTCGGTATATCTCTGCCTGAGGGTTGATGGATTATTGATTTGGATTATTGATTTGGATCAATAAATTTGTTTGTCTTCTGTGTGTGTGGATTGTTTTTATATTTCCTATCTCTATATTTTATTTTTTTGTTTATGGTCTATGTTTTATGTTACTTTAATATTGTACACTGCTGTGATCTTTTTGTTGTAAAAACCTAAGTGGAATAGAGTGACATTTTCAAAATGACGTCTAAGTCCAACTTTGGACCTTTTGCTAAACATGTCCAAAATTCAGGTGGGGAATATAACCATTTTCAAATTAGAAAAATATCTTCTTATTTTTTGGGGAAATGGCTATTTACTAGATGTTTTTGTGTGATGTGCATTTATCTTTTTGGTCCATTAAAAAAAATAATAAAGTCCAAGTGAAAAACGTACAAAATTAAGTCACTGGGATGTAGGAGGAGCCAGCATTCTTAGAAGACTGGCCACACAGACATCCCAGGAAAGCAATAGGGCACTCTAGGTACACATATCACCATTGCTCCCTTATCTTGTCTGCTGAGTTCCCCCACCCCACCCAAAACTCAATACCCCAACTGTACACCACTATAATAGCCCTAATGGGTGAAGGGGGCACCTATTTGTGGGTACAGTGGGTTTCTGGTGAGTTTTGGAAGGCTCACAGTTTCCACCATAAGTGTAAAAGGTAGGGGGAGGTATCGGCCTGGGTCCACCTTCTGGTTGTTTTGTAATCTCCACTGTTGTTTATTGTATGAGCTACTGTGGAGTATTGTTCTTCTGTAGCTGATCCATTCTCCTCTGATATTCAAGGAGATTGCACTCTATTGGAGAAACCCTGAAACTGCAGTCAAAGACTCTTAAAAGCTGGGAGTTCTGGACTAAGCAGGGAAATGAGCCCTAGAGGCTTCTCCTGAAGAAGGAAGGCCAGCAGCCCTTGAGAGCGATCTCCAAGCAAAGAGGACTCAAGGATGAAAGCTCACTGCAGAAAATGGGCTGTCAAGAATGCAATCATTACCTGAGGCCAAGAAGACCAGTCAGCACGTCCAACATGCGTCAATTTGGAACTACCGCCTGGCTACCACATGCCACAGGCAGTAATTACATTTTTTTACGTGTGTCTGATACGCGCAGCAAAAAATATTTTTTATTTTCTACCATGTGGCGCTAACTGGGTGGTAATTGACTTTCTTTCATCTCAAGCTATTCTTGATCCACTTCAATCTGGCTTTGCCCCCTTCATTCAACTGAAACAGTGCTCGCTAAAGTCTCCAATGATCTGTTCCTGGCCAGATCCAAAGGTCTCTATTCTATCCTCATCCTTCTCGATCTGTCTGCTGCTTTTGACACTGATGATCACAGCCTACTCCTTGATACGCTATCCTCACTTGGATTTCAGGGCTCTGTTCTTTCCTGGTTTTCTTCTTATCTCTCACAGCGTACCTTTAGTGTATACTCTAGTGGATCCTCCTCTACTTCTATTCCACTGTCAGTTGGTGTACCTCAGGGATCTGTCCTGGGACCTCTTCTTTTCTCCATCTATACTTCTTTCCTTGGTACTCTGATCTCATCCCATGGTTTTCATTATCATCTTTACACTGATGACTCCCAGATCTACCTCTCCACACAAGAAATCTCAGCCAAAATCCAGGCCTAAGTATCAGCCTGCCTGTCTGACATTGCTGCCTGGATGTCTCAGCGCCATCTGAAACTAAACATGACCAAGACTGAGCTTCTCATCTTTCCCCCTAAACCAACTTCTCCTCCTCCCCCATTCTCTATTTCTGTGGATAACAATCTCATCCTTCCTGTCACATCAGTTCGTAACCTTGGGGTCATCTTCGAATCCTCCCTCTCCTTCTCTGCACATATTCAGCAGACTGCTAAAACCTGTCGTTTCTTTCTCTATAATATCAGCAAAATTTGCTCTTTCCTTTCTGAGCACACTGCCAGAACCCTCATCCACACTCTCATCACCTCTCGCTTAGACTATTGCAACTTGCTTCTCACAGGTCTCCCACTTAGCCATCTCTCTCCTCTTCAATCTGTTCAAAATTCTGCTGCACGACTAATATTCCGCCAGGGTCGTTATGCTCATATTAGCACTCTCCTCAAGTCACTTCACTGTCTTCCTATCCATTTCCACATACAGTTCAAACTCCTCTTATTGACCTATAAGTGCATTCACTCTGCAGCTCCTCAGTACCTATCCACTCTCATCTCTCCCTACATTCCTCCCCGGGAACTCCGTTCACTGGGTAAATCTCTCTTATCTGCACCTTTCTCCTCCACTCAGTGGTGTGCTGGAGCCGGCTCGCACTGGCTCACAAGAGACGGTTGTTAATTTTTTAAAGCTCTTGAGAGCCGGTTGTTCTGGCAGACGAGCCGGCTCCCAGGGGCGGCGCAACACGGCGGTAATGCGTTACTCTCCCTGTCCTAGTACTGTGTTGTGTTACTTCCAGTGGGGGGATCTGTCTGCCGGATGCACCCTCCCTCCCACGCACTTCCTGCTGCTAAGAAGGGGGCGGGTATCCTGTACACCATCGACACGGAGAACTTCACCGTGGCCCTGGCGAAGGGTGAGTTTGGCGGAGGCTTTGCGACGATCCGGTTCCAGTCCTGTAGGCTTTCGTTGAGCGTGGCTGTCACTGGGGGAATGGGGTGCGGACCTTGGCCGCCCTTGTATATGTGGGTGTTGGGGAGGTTCTGGGAGCTTTCTGCAGTATTCGAGCTCTGGGTTTGGTGGCGGCTGGGGTTGGAGCTCCCCCATTTCTCCCCACACGGGCTCCCCTGTTGGGTAGGGGATTTACCGCCTATAAGTGTGTAGGTATGCTCAATCCACTATGTCAGGGTCTCTGATATATTAGTGAGCCCCTGTCTTGCCTCGATCCCTAGGTGTTATTTCCAGGAGTGTGTGAAGATCCTTCGATCATTGTTGTCTCCCCAGGACTGTGCTGCTGCCTATACGGGCGATTCCCAAAGCTTAATTTTTGCAGCTGGGCTAAAAACTCTATTACAATTTATTTTTAGTGCTGCAGACTTTATAGCTGGATAGTAATATTTGGTTTATCTTGTTCAATGTGATGTTTTTCTTTATAATTTTGAAAATAATAATAATAATAATAATAAAAACTCAGAGCAGCAGGATTAGAAATTAGCATTTAGGGAGCATTGGTGTCTCACGATAGAAATATTTGAGATGGTGATAGGAAGAGAGGACAAGCAAGGTAGTGGAGGAGTGGCCTAGTGGTTAGGGTGGTGGACTTTGGTCCTGAGAAACTGAGTTCAGTTCCTGGCACAGGCAGCTCCTTGTGACTCTGGGCAAGTCACTTAACCCTCCATTGCCCTATGTAAGCTGCATTGAGCCTGCCATGAGTGGGAAAGCATGGGGTACAAATGTAACAAAAAAAAAAAGTATGAAAGAAAGCAAAGAGAGAACATTTTCGTACATCAGGCGCACCCCTACCTGCCTTTAAAATAGCTGGCTAAGGTGTAAGAAAAAGTTCCTAGGGCCCTCCCAGCCAGTTTTGGCGTGTAGTAATACTGCTATCATAACTAATAGTTCTTATTCAGCATTGGATTATCTACTGGACTGGATAGAATTGTAAAAAAAAAACCCCTGTAAACGCTAGTTATGTAACATACTACATTCATAGTAAGAACTTGTCCCTGATTTTCCTCTTTAGCCCCCATCCCAGTATCCCTTTCCTTCAACTCTCACTTAGCTACTAATTTTCAATCTTCCTTTTACTCCCTTTATCCAATTTCTTTTTCTAGCCTGTTCTTCCCTCTCACTCACTCCTTTGACCCTCACTTCCATTGTCTGTACTCATCACATCCCAGATCTTTATCTTACAACAAATTATTTTCTTATGCATTATTCATGTACCCTATACTGTTTATTGTAAGCCACATTGAACTCAAACTTGTTTGGGATAATGTGGGATATAAATGTCAAAAATAATAACTTCGTTCTGGTTGCATTCACAACAGCTCGAGGCTCCACACCCGTCGTTTGCACTGGGAAAGATCCATCCACGAGACTAGCGTTTGAGGTGAGGGAGCGGGGGAAGAGTGCATGAAGGGACAAAGCAGAACGGGGGAGGGGAGGAGACGAGAGAGATTGATCCTGCAACACGTTGGGCAGGGGCAGTCCAGCAACGGGACGAGAACAGGCTTGAGGGAAGGGAGTAGATTGGGGGGGGGGGCATTTTATCCCACATTAAACATGAATTAGATTGGAACCTGGGATCATTTAATTTTTTTTTCCTGGAGTAATGCATTGCCCCCCCCCCCCAGGCTCTCTCCCCGGCTATAGCCAGCTCTTCAATTTGGGGGGTGGGGGGTGGCGCAGAGGTAGATGAGGGGTGTAGAGGTGGACGGGGGGGGGGGGCGCAGAAGTGGACTGGGGAGAGAGCCTGTTGTTAAACACTTACCAGCACACCACTGCCTCCACTGCTAACTCCAGACTCCATTCCTTTTATCTTGCTGCACCATATGCCTGGAATAGACTTCCTGAGCTTGTACGTCAAGCTCCATCTCTGGCAGTCTTCAAATCTAAGCTAAAAGACCACCTTTTGATGCAACTTTTAACTCTTAACCCTTATTCACTTGTTCAGAACCCTTATTTTATCATCCTCACTTTATATTCCCTTATCTCTTGTTTGTCCTGTTTGTCTGTCCTAATTAGATTGTAAGCTCTGTCGAGCAGGGACTGTCTCTTCATGTTCAAGTGTACAGCGCTGCATATGTCTAGTAGCGCTTTAGAAATGATAAGTAGTAGTAGTAGTAGTAATTGGAAATGTATGTGTGCCGACGATTACCACCCAGTTAACGTGTGAGACCTTACCGCTAAGTCAATGGGTGGTGGCGGGGTCTCAAGCCCAAAATGGATGTGTGCCAATTTTTATTTTGCTGCACATCCATTTTCAGCCCACAAAAGGCCATTTTTTAAGGCATGCTGAAAAATGGACCTGCACACATCCAATACATGTGCCTACAACAGCGCAGGCCATTTTTCAGTGCTCCTTAGTAAAAGGATCCCTGGGTTTTTTAGGCCTATAAGACTGCCTTAGTTAGTTCTTGAAGTGTGCTTCTCTGGTTTGGATAGAGGGTGGTGCATCTTTGTGCTTGAAGCTGTTATAGAGGAGTGAATGCTTCCTCATTGGTTTCACTCAGTGAGGAGGTGATCTACAGTGCTGTGAGCAGTATACTTTTGGGGATTGTTGTTCTAGGCTCTGATTGGTCTGGGAACTCATTTTCATTTGGATTTTGCTGGTGTTTTCCCCAGACTCTGGGAGAAAAGAGAGACAGATCACTTTGCTGAGGCCCTGTAATCAATTATAATTGATAATCTGTGTGCAGCATATTTCCTGATCCCCAGGTACCTTTTAGAAAGTAAACAAATGATTAGTGTTATAATTGATCCATTTTTCAGTTACCTGTTATTGTTTGCTGATTGCACTTTTTCTGTTCATTTTTCAATATTTTTAAGACAATAAACAATTTTCAGTTTATTGCCTCTGCTGTCTGGACTGATAAAGAATCCTGTTGGTTTTGGTGTTGGGTTTGTGAGTGCTTTCTGGAAACTATGGGACTACTGGGAGTGTAGTCTCCATAACCTAGAAATCACTGGGGATAATTTGAGAGTGGAAGACTCACCCAGAGGCAGTTGAGACCTAGTTGGTGGTAGGAAGGTGCTAGTAAAGAGCACTGTTGTCAGGTGCAAGTGGACCTGAGCTGTGCTGGGGATAAACCCTCTAAGTGGCCGTGGGGTAACTCCAGGTGGGTGGCTAGGCATTTCATGACACCACCCCAGCGAGTTTTAGTAGCAGGGTGAGATTTGGGGACTTGGTGGGGAAGGACAAGGGTTGAGATTCAGGGGAGGAGGAAAAGGTGGTAGGACTTAGGCAACACTGCCACGCCTACATAAAGATTCAACACAGAGATTGGATGGTATCAGGAGTTGATATCTTAGAAAAAAACTAACTAGCTAAATGAGTGTTGGTTATACATTATTTGGAGATTTGCTCACTGACCTCTATGTATTTTATTGTTTTATTCAATATTACTACTACTACTACTTATCATTTATATAGCACTACTAGATGTACTTACCATTTAATATATATATATATATATATATATATATATATATATATATATATATATATATATATATATATATATATATATATATATATATATATATATATATAGGTACAAATTCAAGGTAAGGTATACACATATGAGTTTGTCATGGGCAGACTGGATGGACCATGCAGGTGTTTTTCTGCCGTCATCTACTATGTTACTATGTTACTATGTTACTTGTACATAGTTCAATAAACTGTTCAACTTGTTTATTTACAGCCTTGTTCACAGAGGTAATTTGTTTGGCTTTCCTTGGGGGAAAAGAGGGTAAACCTACCCACTAATCCTTTTCTTGAGGCACCAGGTGCCAGAAGCTTAAGGCACCAATGGAGTCTGCCCTAGGGGGACTCCATCCAGGTCAGGCCCCGGACTCAGAGATACACATAAAGGAACATTACAATGGGAAATTAGATAAATATTTTGGGGTCCCCTTCCTATAACCCCTCCCCCTACCAACAGCAGACATCCTCCCACCTTCCCCATGGCCCTTTCCACTCCCCATAGGCCCCCTAGGCCTACCTGAATCCCTAGTGGTGTAGTGGAGGTTGGTTGTAGCAGGAGTGATGCCCATTCACTCATAACCATGGCTATGACTGAATCCAATTTGGCAGGCATGACCTTTTACCATAATCTCGCTGTAGTACCATGACCCTTGCAATACTGCGAGACTACGGTGAAAGGTCACAGCAACCATACTGGATGTGGCTGCGGGATTTGCTCCTGCCCCAACGGACCCCTAACACACCACCAGAGATTCAGGTAGACCTATGTAGGCTGCAGGGCCACAGGGAGGGCATTGGATTGAGAGAACGGGGTCTTGCTCCACAAGGCTACCTCCTATGATTGACAAACCTTTCACTAGGACATTAAACCCTGCCTGTTTTTATTTGCCGATGACACTGATTTTTCCTCTGTCATTGTAGACAACTGCCCATCCCTAGTACTAACTGCATTTTTTTTCTTTTAATTCTATGCTGATTTAATGTCCATTCAAAGTTTATCTGTATAAAATTATGAGACATGGATGTATTCTTAGGATGGAGCCAAAATATATCTGGATAATGGTGCTATTAAGTTACTATCTGGATAAATGTATTCAGTTCGGGGGGGGGGGGGGGGGGAGCTGCACACATAAATTATCCATTTAAGTTTGAACTACATATTCAGTGATCCTACATAAATGGATGGAGCTACTGAATATTGAGCTTAAAGACAAACAAGATTATCTTCATACAACGTTTAGAGGTTTGCATAGTTTTGCTCCATATTTTTGACTGGTGCTTTGCTCTTTAGTTAGTATACTATCATTCATTCCAATGACACTGAATTGCTGTAGGTGGAACAGATGAAATTGCGATAAAACAGAGAAATTACATTTTCTCATTTTGAGTGACCACACATAGAATTCATCGCCAGGAGATATTCTAGACACTGGATTTGTTTTAAAACCTTATCTGTAGTTTTATCCTTTTAAGAATGGCATTTATCAGTAAATAGTACACTGCTTTCATTACTGGTATCTGTTATTTTGTTTTTATATAAAGATTAATATAAAGTGACTTAGGATAGGTTGTTTCTATGGATTAAATCCAACATAAAAACAGAATGATTTTAGTTCCTTCAATTAGTCCTGAAGTTAAGAGCCCAATGTGATCTTTTCTGGTATGTAGAATCCTAGTATCTAATTGGGGGGAAAAAACACCTCTTCATAGAGGTGGTTAATAATTACCAATAAGTAAGTAAGTTAGCGGCCCTTTTACAAAGGTGCGCTAAAAAATGGCCTGCGGTAGTATAGATGTGTGTTTTGGGCGCATGCAGAATCATTTTTCAGTGCACCTGTAAAAAATGCCTTTTTGAAACTTTTTGCCGAAAATGGACATGTGGCAAAATGAAAATTGCAGCATGTCCATTTTGACTCTGAGACCTTACTGCCAGCCATTGACCTAGCAGTAAGGTCTCACGTAGTAACCAGGCGGTAATGGTCTATGTGCGTAAAATGCCGATTACGTGCATCAAAAAATAAAAATATTTTCTGTGTGTGTAGTAGATGCACATGGTAGCCAGGCAGTAACTCAAAATTGACACATGTTGGGCATGCGTAGGTGCCTACGAGGCCTAATAAAATGGCCCCATAGTAAGTAAATAAATAAATAAAATCCAGGAATGGATTTCTCCTGTAGAGGATTTTTTGTTATTGTTGCTAATAAGTATATTTGTTTGTATATGAGAAGAAAAATTGTTTTAATTGAACCCAAAAGAATATATACCATCACCTTTAAAATAATTTGTTGCACTCTTATAAGTGACCTCTGGAGGTTATTCATAACTACATAAGTATTGCCACACTGGGAAAGACCAAAGGACCATCAAGCCCAGCAACAGTGACCATTCCAGGTCACAAATACCTAGCAAGATCCCAGAAAAGTTCAATACATTTTATGATGCTTCTCCCAGAAATAAGCAGTGGATTTTCCCAAGTCAACTTAATAATGGTCTATGGACTTTTCCTTTAGGAAGCCGTTAAGACCGTTTTTAAACCACACTAAGCTAATCTCCTTTACAACATTCTTTAACAACGAATTCCAGAGTTTAATTACAAGTTGAGTGAAGAAAGATTTCTCCAATTCATATTAAATTTACTACTTTGTAGCTTCATCGCATGCCCCCTAGTCATAGTATTTTTGGAAAGAGTAAACAAACGATTCACGTCTATCTGTTCCACTCCATTCATTATTTTATAGACCTCTATCATATCTCCCCTCAGCTGTCTCTTCATCAAGCTGTAGAGCCCTAGATGCTTTAGTCTTTCCTCATAGGGAAGTCATCCCATCCCCTTTATCATTTCCGTCACCCTTCTCGGTACCTTTACTAATTCCACTGTATCTTTTTTGAGATGTGGCGACCAGAATCGAACACAATATTCAAGGTGCAGTTGCAACATGGACCGATACAAAGGCATTATAACATCCTCACATTTGTTTTCCATTCTTTTCCTAATAATACCTAACATTCTATTTGCTTTCTTAGCCGCTGCAGCACACTGAACAGAGAATTTTAACGTATCATCAACAACAACAACGCCGAGATCCCTTTCATGGTCATTCACTGCTAACGTGGAGCCTTGCATTACATAGCTATAGTTCAGGTTCCTCTCTCCCACATGCATCACTTTGCACTTGCTCACATTAAACGTCATCTGCCATTTAGACACCCAGTCTCATAAGGTCCTCTTGTAATTTTTCACAATCCTCTCGCGATTTAACAACTTTGAATAACTTTGTGTCGTCAGCAAATTTAATTACCTCACTAGTTACTTCCATCTCTAAATCATTTATAAATATGTTATAAAGCAGCGGTCCCAGCACAAACCCCTGAGAAACCCCACTATCTACCCTTCTCCATTGAGAATACTGACCATATTTAACCCTACTCTCTGTTTTCTATCCTTTAACCAGTTTTTAATCCACAGGCATGGACGTCCTTTTCACATACAACCACATTTTGGATGCCCTCAACTGCCGTCGCAGGGACGGAGGCATAGCGAAGGAGGTCCTTCACCCATACTCTAAAAAAAAAAGACAAAAGTTTTTAAAGTTGTTTTTTTTTCGGTGTGGGAGGTGGTTAGTGACCACTGCATGTCTTTTTCCATTCAGTTAGTGCATCAATTAGTCCACTGCAGTGCCCCCTAGGGTGCCTAGTTGGTGTCCCGGCATGTCAGGGGGACCAGTTCACTACGAATGCTGGCTCCTCCCATGATCAAGTGACTTGGATTTGGTCATTTTTGAGATGGGCATCCTAGGTTTCCATTATCGCCGAAAACTGGGGACGACCATATCTAAGGTTGACCTAAATGTTGAGATTTGGGCGTCCCCGACCATATTATCGAAATGAAAGATGGATGCTTATCTTGTTTCACTAATATGGGTTTCCCCACCCCTTCGCAGGGACATCCTGCGAGGACACCCTCAGGAAAACTTGGGCGCTCCGTTCGATTATGCCCCTCTCAATGTTAAAGAGCGAATTCAGTCAGACAAAATAAACATTCTACATGAATGGGATAGTAGGTGAAATCTTTATGGATAGAATCCCAGGTGTGAAGGGAAGGAATACTCTGGTAAGGCTGTACTACCATTCAAGTCTGGCAGGATAGAACAAACTGACAGATGAAAATAAGTTAACAGAAATTAGGAAAGCTGGAAAACTGGGCAGCATTATAATAATGGGTGATTTCAATTATCCTAATATTGACTGGATAAATGTTACATAAGGGAGTGCTAGGAAGGAAAACTTTCTATATGTAATAAATGCCAGCTTCTTGGAGGAACTGGTCCAGGAACCGATGAGAGGGGGAGCTATTTTGGATCTAATCTTTAGTGGAATGCAGGGCATAGTACAAGAAGTAATGGTGTTGGATCTGCTGGGAAACACTGATCATAACATTATCAAATTTGAACTGGCATCTGGAGTGAAGTCACTAAGGAAATTTACTGTAGTAGCTTTTAATTTTCAAAAGGGTGACTTTGACAAAATGAGGAAAATGGTTAAAAGGAAGCTGAAAGTGTTGACCACAAGGGCTAGGACTCTGAATCAGGTATGGATGTTGTTTAACAATAACATCATGGAAGCCCAGACTAGATGTATTTCACATATTAACAAAGGTGGAAAAGAGAGCAAATGATAGCGTGAAAGAGGCCATTAGAGCCAAAAGAAAATCCTTCAAAAAATGGAAAAAGGATCTGAATGAAAAAAAATAAGAAGCAACATAAGAACTGTCAAGCCAGATGCAAAGCAGTGATAAAGAAGGCTAAAAGAGAATATGAAGAAAACTTGTCATGGAGATGAAAACTCATAGTAACACTTTTTTAGGTATATCAGAAGCAGGAAGTCAGCGAGAGAATCTGTGGGACCGTTAGATCAGGAAGGAGTAAAAGGAGGACAAGGCCATAGCATAGAGATTGAATTAATTCTTTGCTGTGGTCGTTACAGAACAAGAAATAAAAGATCTACTTGTGCCAGAAATGGTTTTCAGGGTTGATGATGCAGAGGAACTGAAAAAAATCTTAGTGAACCTGGAAGATGTTCAGAGTCAAATTGACAAGTTAAAGAGTGATAAATCACCTGGACTGGATAATATACACCCCATGGTATTGAAAGAACTCAGACATGAAATTGCTAATGATCTGTAACCGGCCGTTAAAGTTGTCTGTAGTATCTGAGGACTGGAGGGTGGCCAATGTGACGCTGATTTTTAAAAAGGGTTCCAGGGGTGATCCAACTCATTATAGACTGGTGAGGCTGATTTCAGTGCCAGGTAAAATAGTTGAAACTATTTTAAAGAATAAAATTACAGAACACCTAGACAAACATGGTTTAATGGGACAGAGTCAGCATAGATTCAGCCATGTAGTGTATCTAGATTTTCAGAAAGTTTTTGACAAAGATCCTCATGAGAGACTCCTGAGAAAATTAAAGTCATGGGATAGGAGGCATTGTTATGTTGTGGATTAGGAATGTATTATTGGATAGAAAACAGAGTGTAGGGTTAAATGGCCATTTTTCTCATTGGAGGAGGGTGAATAATGGAGTGCCACAGGGATCTGTACTAGGACCAGTGCTATTTAACATAGTTATAAATGATCTGGAAATTGGAATGATGAGTGAGGTGATTAAATTTGCGGAGCAGTTCTGAGAGAAGATGACATTTCTCTGGGTAACTGATATTATTTTGCTCTGTGCTTGGTAACTTAAAGATTGGGTTTAAAGAGGAATTGTGGGATATTGATAAACATAGAAATAAAAAAAATAAAAGAACCAAACTTTATTATCTAGTCTCCATACCCTTTTCCCCATAGTTTTAAAACTTGAATTTTCTGTCACAGCATTAACAGATAGAATCTAGAAGGCACATTAGGGCCTAGTTCAGTCCTAATTCCCACCCACCCTCTCCAACTCCCAAAACTGAACCAAGGTAGTCAGATAGAAGACATTAAACAATGGAAGAGGACCAAAGCTATTTTGATAACCTAGAAGCCCCTATTTGGCCTTGGTAATAGGCAAAGAAGCATCAAGAGAGATAGGACTTGGCTTTGTGATAAACTGGGCCGATTTGAGGTGCATGAAGGAGTATCTGATTCCCTTCATAGTCAGCTGCTCTTGAGAATTTGAAGGTAAGAGTACTTTCTGTTCCACTGTCAGAAAGATCACAGGAAAGGACTGAGTGTTTCTGCTTTGAAGTAAGATTGGAGTACAGCCTGAAGAGTCATCTGTATTCAGTGGCGTTCCTAGGGTGGCTGACACCCGGGGCGGATCGCAGATGTGCCCCCCCCGGGTGCAGCTCGACCCCACCACAGGCGAAACGACGGACACCCCCCAGGTGCAACGCTCCCTGCTCTCTCTGCCCTGGAATGGGTTACTTCCTGTTCCGGGGCAGAGGGAGCAGGGAACGAGTGTTGCCGACAGACGCGCGGCACCCCTCCCAGCGGCGTGCACCCGGGGCGGACCACCCCCACCCCCCCCCCCCCCCTTGGTACGCCACTGTCTGTATTGCTGGCATGTCACAAAAGCAGTTGCAATTGATTAGATACAAACTCAGCTTCTGGTACAATAAGAATGTAAGATATTAAATCAATAACCTGTCATTAGTAGGCATGCCTTTTGTTTTGGGTGCACCAATGCACCTTTGTACTATTATTCCATAACAGCTTAGGCACACCCTAAAAAGAGGTACAAATTTATATACATAGAAATTTTTATTTAATGCTGGCATTTATAATCTGATTAACCATCAAGTTCAAGGCAGAGAACAATCACATATTATTAGCAGATGCTTTCTTAGTTTTTGTACCTGAGGCAATGGATGTTGACTTGCCCATGGTCACAAGGAACTGCAGTAGAAATTGAACCCAGGAATCAAAGTCTACTGCAGTAACCATCAGGCCACTCCTCCACTCCAACACTGACATATCCCCCCCTCCACAGCTGACATGAAGACCCCAGATTGATGGGAGAGTAGTAAAATTACATCAATATTATCAGGAAGAACTGTGAGAGGGGCAAAGTATTGCTGAAGATAAAAAAAAAGGCAAGATGGCAAAATATGCATTTTTATTTAGTTGGTGGAGGGGAGGTAGAGTTATCCCCCAAAGATTTGACATTGGGGTTCAGTGTGTATTACAAGCAACATCAATATTTAAGATTCCCTGAGGTACTTGAGTACATGGTTCACCTAGGAGGAAATGTTTCTGGTAGGTTTATGCATCTTACAAATGGTAAAATGTCACATACAGGGGAATTTTAAGTTATATTTGCCAAAGCAAACAGAATGGATAGGACCACAATCTGGATGTGTCACCATTTGTTCCATTTGTATTCAGACGAGCAGGAACTGCAGACACAGGAACAGTGGAGCTACTCTGAGCGATAATGGAAAGGGGCAGTGGACAAACCAGAAGCATGAGGTTCTTCAACCAATAATGTCAAATTTTATAGGCAAACATCCAATCAAACCTATCCCTACTTAACGTATCTGAAATTCATTGGGTGATGTTGTCAGTCATTGGGCAGGAAAAGGGAGCACAAGATCAGGAAAGGGCATCTTCTCTAAGTTTCAGAATTCTATGGTTGGTCCAGTTCTTTAGCAAAAAAAATGTCTTTACTGAAGTGGAGTATGTGCAAAAAATAAAAATCTAAACAGCATATAGCTCTGTGATTGACACGGTACTGTGTTAGAAGCAGATAAAAGTGTGTTTTACTAAATTTGCAGAATCTCTGGCTGAGTAGCTGGTGTTTTTGTTGTTGTTGTTGTTTAAGACAATTCCAGGAGGTCTGCTGTTACCTTGATAAAACATCTCAATTAACCCTATTACAAATGTTAATAATTTTACAACTGGATTATTGTAATATAATCTAGATCTTAATAAATCAAACATTCACCACATTCAAACTGTTGAGAACACAGCCATAAATTTGATCATATCACACTTCTCTTTATCCATCTCAATCCTCTCTGATCCAGTTCAAAATACAATGTAAAATTCTTACTCTGACTCATAAAGTATTACATACTGATATTCCTTTCTTTCTATCTTTCTTTAGTTATTCCTTACACTCCTGATTGAGCATTATACTCAATGATTTTTGTTTGTGCTTCCTCCATCTTTCATGTGCCATAACACTACTCATCACAGTGCTTTGTATTACCCTGCACCTCTGCTCTGGAATACTCTTCTGGCATTCCTTTAGTTAGAACTTTCTAATTAATAATAATAATAATAATAATAATGTTGTGATAAAAATGCATTTGTTCATTTAGGTCTTCAAAATCCAGGGCATGATGGTCTGTGCTTCCACTTTCCTCTGCTGAGTATCTGCTATCCCTATAATTGCTTTGGTGGAACAATTGTTTTTTCTTGCCTTTCCGGTTTATTTTCTTTTCTTATCAAATTAATATTTTTTGTTTTCTATTTTAATTTGTATACCATCTTGGTATGTACTCAGGAAAGAAAATTCAATGAACCTTAAACCATAAACCAACAATCTGTGTCTGCCTGCTGATTGGCTCAATGGTACTAGCAGAATGACAAGAAATCAGAGGGCTTATAGTGATTGACACAAATTTCTGTCATATCAAACAAACGTGTATTTTATAACTTTTTTAAGGTTTCTGGCTGAGTGGCTTGAAATCACAAGGCAAAAGTTTGTGTCTGGCTGCTGGAAGGCCCAATAATAGAGTGACATATATAGGACAGAGAGGGCTCAGTAGCTCAGAGAGCCATCAGCGTATCTGTCTCTCAAGTAAAGATGTGATTTATAAAAAAAGAAACATCTAGTACTATTACCACAGTTGTGACATTGGCTGAAAAGCCCAGGAACACCAGAAGAGGATAAAAACAGCAGCAGGATAGGCTAGAAACCACTGAAACACATGAACAAGAATTACTTAAGAACATACAATGTTCCAGTAGTACAAGTGGTTAGTGCATGGTCAGTCCTTATTGGGAGCACTATTATTCCATTCCATGCACAGGACCAAAGCTAAGTAGAGCTCCTGAGTCTCAATGTGTGAATGAGATGATGCTGCAGGGAGGAGAGATTTAGATTTGTGAAGAAACAAATCTAAAAATTCAACATTCTGGAGAATAAGGACCTATTCCAAAAGAATGAACGTCACTGTAATCAGGATGGAACCTGATTGCCATGTTAACCTTTTAAAATGAGACAGAGGATGTTTTGAAGTAGAACATAGGGAAAAGTCAATAGACCCTCAGGGCACATGGTTCAGAGTAATGTATTTTTATTAGACTCTGGCCAAATGCACAAGTTAGAATATCTTGATAGAGAGGTTATAATAAAAGCTAAAGGGGACCAATGAGTATTTGAGTAATGAAAAGACAGAAATATATGATTCCAAATTATCTCATCAACTATTACATAAGTTGCAAATATACATTAAAATCATTCTTTAAATCATCTGTATTTGATGCCAGAAGTCTAAAAAATAAAGTAGTGCAATTAAAATATATGGCAATTAATCAAGAATTAGACATAAACCCTCAAATTCTATACATGGCGCCTTAAGTTGTGCATGCTAAATTACATGCACAACTTAATTGATTAACAAGCCAATCAGTGCTGATAATTGGTAGGTAACAACCAATTAATGGCACTAATTGGCTTTAATAGAAATTTACACACACAACTTTCTAGGCATCTTCTATAATGCCGTGTGTGTAAATTCTAATGCACACAATCAAAATGGGGGTGTGGCCATGGGCAGGATGTGGGCATTTCGAAAAACTATGCACACTATTATAGAATACACCTGATCTGCACCTAACTTAGTTTGGATCCTGGTACAGTCCTGGGCAGCAACCAAGGGGACTTGACTGCTGCCTGGATACCACTACACCACTAAGACCCCTGGTAGTTCTTGGGGAGGGAATCAGGAGTGGGGGAGGGTAACGCGACCAGGGAGCAAGGCTGTTTCAAGGAGGGAGATTTGGGACTGCTGGTAGCAAAGTTGCATTTACTGTATCCTCTTGAGGTGGCAATGTTTGGCTGTTCTATTGGCAGTCGTGACTCCTAGTACATATGACCTTTTTGCTAGCTGTCATAGTCGGCCAGACCTCCACCCACCTATGTCACACCCAGATCCTGCCCACGCCTGTGTTAGGCAGCTAATGCATGATTTTTACCACAGTGTCTGCCTTTTTAACACAGGAGACAGGAGCATGGGTCTGTGCTGTTGTCTGCCACATATTAATCCCCATGTTAGCTGCTTTATGCAGCTTAGTAAAAGGGCCCCTAAATGATTTCTCCAACTCATTTACTGAGAAGAATGCTGGGGGTCATATGTGTACCAGAAACTTCTTTGATGGTAATCATTCAGAGTAGCTAAAGCACATCACTATAATTTCAGTATAGAAGTTGTAAAACTGACTTATAACTCTTGAACTACAATTTTCTTTAATGTAATAATCAAAAAGGGGGAAAAAAGACTTACAATTCAGATGTGCTGGACAAGAAATTTTGCCTTGCAAACTGGGAATCTATTCTAAACCAGTTCTCTCTCCCTGCAAGAGGGAAGCTGGGAGCAATTCAACAACACACTGAGTAGTAATGCTGTTTATAATTTTATGCTGTTGAAATCTTATAGTGCCACAGTAGCTTGAAGGGAGTAATATAGAAAAGTACAGCACAGGCAGATTCAGGTCATAGGGGTGAATGCTGTAGACTAACTTAAAGACCCAATGGAGCGAGAAGGGGGAGGAGCAACTAGCCCAACATGCACAGAACAAGGCAAGCCAATAGGAAGTGTCCCATAAGACACTGAGATCTGGGACATGTGCTCTGGAAGAGCCTGTTGCAGAGAACTACAAGATTACAGGGATTTGTAGTTCAAGGGCACAACTGTAATTAAAGATACAGGCATTGACGGACCCTTTTACAGAGCGGTGGTAAGCCCAATGTGGCCCAATGCAGCTGTTGGCAGTAGTTCTGAGTCGGGCATGTGCCATTTCCGGGAGAAAACCCCCCAGAAATGGTTAGTGCAGTGGTAACGCAGTGGTAATTGGGCATTGTCGCTCACTGCCCGGTTACCATGGGAGCCCTTACCACCACCTCAATGGGTGGCGGTAAGGACTCTCTGCCGCATGGCCACTCTGTAAGATTTTCTTACTGCATGGCCATCTTGTTTTGGAGGCTTTTTACTAACTGTAGTAAAAAGGGCCCTCACACACGGGAAAAACAGCCTCCACTGCTATTGTAGGGCCTTTTTTATGTTAATATTTCTTTATTAATTTCAATTTTAAACAAAGATAAACCTCTTTGAATAGATACATCCAATTCAAACAACAGAAATAAAAGGAAATAATCTATACATCAATCTTATATTGAAAATGGATTTTATAGTCCACTAGAATGGTATAAGGAGATCAAGGTGGATTGAAAAACCAAAGGAAGTTGGCTTAACCAAAGTAATTAAAGGAAGACAAGCATTAGTTTCTAATTTTTAAGTTTTTTCAGGACTCATGGTTTGGAGTGGAATCTGGTTCCTCTTCATATCAAGGAAGGACCGCAATTGGTCAGGTTCGAAGAATATATATTTTTTCTCCTTGAATATCAGCATACATTTGCATGGGAATCGTAGCTGGAAGACCGCCCCTATATTAAGGGACTCTTGTCTCATATCCAAAAATTTTTTTCTTCTCTGTTGTGTCCATCGTGCAATGTCTGTAAACACAGAGACTTTACTTCCTTTAAAGTCTGGATGAATATCTTTAAAATAAAGTCTCATTAAAGATTCTTTATCTTGCAAAAAGACGAAAGTAACAATTAAGGTTGCTCTAGTCTCTGTATTATCCATCGACTGCTCTAGAAAGTTTGTTAAGTCCAAAGTTTCAGATGGATTAATCTGTTTAAGAGTGTCTTGTTTTGGGGAGGTCTTCATTTCCAGGTAATATATTTTTTGAATTGGGGGTAATGATTGATCAGTGTATTTATATACCTCTTTTAAGAACTTCACAAACATATCCTTAGGAGTGACAAATTTGGATCTTGGAAAATTTAATAATCTTAAATTCAGGTTTCTTGACAAGTTTTCAAGGTTCTCAAGCTTCCTATGAGTTAGAATTCGATCCCCTGAAATTAATGCTTGTTGTTGAGACATTTTCCCCATTTGTCCTTCCAAGTCAGTTTGTTTTTTCAATAACCCCTCAGTCTGAGATTTTAATGAGTTTATCTGTGCAGAATTATTCAAGGAGACAGTAATAAATGAGGTACAGACCTTGTGAAGTGATTCCAGGGCCGTCCAAATCGTCTCCAGCGATACCTCCTGGGGTTTAATCAGAGGCTGCATTGCCAGAACACAAGAAGTTACTAGGATTTTCCCCGGGGATATTCCGGTCGTACGCTGGGCTCCTTTTGCCAGCCCCAATTTTACATCGGGCATCGCTACTGCAGCCGGAGTGCGCCACTCCTTCGAATCTGCGCTTCTATCCGCAATCGGCACAGCTCTTCCGGGTGCATGCGGTGGCGTCGGGGTCAACGGTCCCAGCGGGCTGAGCGAGAAATCGCTCTCCGGAGCGGGGCTCTTCCCAGCCCCGCTAATGGAAACGTCCGCGTTCGGAGTAGAAACCCAAGATGCAGGCAAAGACTGCTGTCCAGGCAAGGAAGTGCCCTGCTTCGGGAGGAGTGATCCCTTCGGCTTGCCCTTCCTTTTCGGCATTTTTCATCGAAGAAAAGGTAAATTGTAAAGGATTATCAGGAGCGTCTTAATCATGCATCTTGCTTGGTCGCCATCTTGATCTATCCTCTTGTAGGGCCTTTTTTTCCAGCAGTTTGGTAAAGAGACCCCTGAATATATTACAGACAATGCTTAACATATATTGATAAACAACAAACAACCTGCTTTCATGAAAATGGGGGAAGAACAAAGATCATATTGACAAACTTAACAGCAACACATTACTAGGACCAGATGGTATTGACTCCAGCCTTCATTCAGCAAACTCAAACATTAAATTGTTGAGATGTTACTAATAATCTGTATGTTATCATTCAAAACATTCCCAATACCTGAGAACTGGAGGACAATATAATATTAACAGGTCCTTTTACAAAAGTGCAGTAAAAAATGGCCCAAGCATGCCTTTACATAGATCTGAAGTGCACTGCAGTACCCACTAAAAGTGCTCCAGGGACCTGCATACACACAGGCCTCTAGGACTAGTTGCTGCTATATAACATTGGCACACCAATTGACACCTGAAGACTAACTTTGGAGGAGTGGCCTAGTGGTTAGGGTGGTGGACTTTGGTCCTGGGGAACTGAGGAACTGAGTTCAATTCCCACTTCAGGCACAGGCAGCTCCTTGTGACTCTGGGCAAGTCACTTGACCCTCCATTGCCCCATGTAAGCTGCATTGAGCCTGCCATGAGTGGGAAAGCACGGGGTACAAATGTAACAAAAAAAAAATCTCTACGAAAACGTCCTTTATTGGAATAACCGCCTTTACTCACAGTTAACTGCAGGTCAGAGGTTGTGCCCCACTGGCAACGAGTCTCCCTGGTACTGAGATTAGCAGTAGGTCAGAGCTGGCAGAATGCTGTACAATGCCCTCTTTCAGCCACATTCAAGGGAAGAACTAAGTTGTCTAACGTGGCTAACACAGGAAAGGGGACTAAAACTGGCTTTCAAAAATAGCCACTACCGCATGGACTACAACAGGAAACACAACAGGGCACACTCTGACCCAGTAGGCAGGGGGAAAAGCACCATGGGAGAAGAGCCTACCAACTACCAACATCGTGAGACTGTAACACAAGCTAATGAAATCACGGAGCCCAATACCCTACACCCACCACAATGCAATGCTGATGTGACCCTGTACTGCACCCGAGAGCCACATCTGACCCAGGGAAAGGCTGTGACAGGATCGAACACATTCTGTTGTCATGGAGGTGGGTACGGCACTTGAGGCTGGCATAGAGGCTGGAAAAAAAATTTGTAAAGTGGGTTTTTTTTGGTGGGAGGGGGTTAGTGACCTCTGGGGGAGTCCGGGGAGGTCATCCCCGATTCCCTCCAGTGGTCATCTGGGCAGTTGGAGCAGTTTTTTGGGACTTGTTCGTGAAAAAAAGGGTCCAAAAAAGTGACTCAAAATTGCGGTAAAAACGCCTTTTTTTCGATTATCAGCTAAAGACGCCCATCTCTCCTCGGCTGATAACCACGCCCCAGTTCTGCCTCCACCATGCCTCTGACACGCCCCCGTCAACTTTATTCGTTTCCGTGACGGAGTGCAGTTGGAAACGCCCAAAATCGGCTTTCGATTATACTGATTTGGGCGCCTTTGCGAGACAAACGTCTATCTCCCGATTTAGGTTGCACTATAGGCGTTTTTCTCTTTCGAAAATAAGCTGGAAAGTCATATATTGGGTGAGTCAATATTCTGAGAACCTTCCAAAACAAATATTATATCATAATAAGGATGGTTGATTTTCACAGCGGTTGAACTGAATGCGAGGTCAAGCTTCCACTATCATTACGGTATCCACGTTTTTGTAGTATCTGGTTTGTATTTTGTTACTAACCAGTTAGTGTGCATTAATGTTACTGACCACTCACTACCCCTGACATGCCCCCTCAAAAAAATATTTTTTAGTGCGCAGTTAACTTGCATACATTTTGAAGTTACCACAGGATGTCTGAGCATGTCCCACAGGTACTCTGTTGTTAGCTGTGTTAGGCATGTGTTAGTGCCTAATGCAGCTAAATAAAAGGACCCCTAAATTTTTAAAAAAGGCTCTCAAAAGAGAATTTCTAGAAATTATACATGAGATTAAAACCAGTTTAGATCTGATGGAATCTTGGGCATCCAGTTTCAAAATCAAATTAAATTGGGAAATACTAAATTCCTCATACTTACCAACCCCTATCAACCCATTTCATTAAAAAAAAAACTTCATTATTGACAACACATTATAAGCCTAAGATCAATCAATTAAAATCCAGGGCATCACCATTGACCAGCATTTATCATTCGAAGCTCAGGTCTCAAAGGTGGTCTCAAGTGTCTTCCATACACTATGGAAGTTAAAAATTTTACGTCCCTTCTTCCCAAGCTCCACTCTGTGTACTATCACCCAATCTCTGGTAGTATCCAAATTTGACTATTTTAATGCCATATATGCAGGTATTAACTTCAGGATAAAGAAACAATTGAGATAAGGGCATTCTGGGCTGTGGGGCTGAATGGGAAAGTAGGGAACAAAGTGGTGGTGGAGAGAGAGATATGCTAGACCTGGAGGTGAGGGGAAGGGAGAAGGAAAGATCATGGATGTGGTGAGGGGACAGATCGTGGAGGAAAAAGGAGAGATGCTTGACCTAGTTGGTGGAGTGAAGAGAAGGGAAAGAGATATTAGAGCGAGGAGAAAAAGAGAAAGATGGTGGGGGAAGGGGAGAGAGTGGAAAAGATGCTGGACCTGCAACAGAGAAAGAGATATTTTAAACTTGTTGGAGATGAGGAGGAGGGAGATATGCTGGACCTGGTTGGAGGGGGGGTGAGGAAAGTGAAATGTTGGAGCTAATGAGGGCAAAATTACTACAAGGGGTAGAGAGAAAGGAATGGGGAGTAAAAAGGAGGAGTGAGAGAGTGTGCCAGGTAAAGTGAAAGTGATTAATTCCTTGGAGGGATAGAGTAGGAAAGAGAGTATGTGCCAGGAGGAAAGAGTGAAAGAGAGAATGCGGGGAGAAGGAAAAGATGTTGGAAATTTGAAAAATAGGAGGGGAGGTGTGAGGAGAGATAAAGGAGGGTGAGAAGGGGAGATGAAAGGGAAAGACCACAAGTGGTGAGAGAAATAAGGATTATGTATAGAAAAGAAGCAAGGGGGAGAGCTGGAGGAGGAGATGAAAGAGGTAAAAGAAGGAATTATAGTGAGGTTGGGAAGGGTGAATGAGTGGATAGGTCAAGAGAAAGGGATATACCAGAATTGGGGGGGGGGGGGGGCAATGGAAAAGTATAGGTAGGGTAAAGAAAAAGGGACAACAACACAAATGGAATCTATAACATAAGCAAAAGATAAATTATGACATGTTGGAATAATCTAAAGGAACTGAGAATAAAATGATTACTAGAAATAAAAATGTAGGTTAGGTAGTAGACTGAGACAGAGTCAGGGCAGATAAACTAATTAGCCAGTTAGCAGTGATTTTGATAACAGGCAATGTAAGGATATACAGAGGCCTTTTTACAAAGGCTCGGTAGGTCTATTTGTGTGCAGCATGCATGAAAACAAGACTACTGCCAGGCTAGCGCACCCCCCGGCAGTAATTTTGGATTTGGTGCACACCCATACCGCTGAGAAATTATTTTTTTATTTCCAACTTCGCGCGATGTTTCTGGTGTTAATTGGCAGTTGTCTCGCACCAACCAGTCACCACGCATGTAGCATGTAGCCCTTACCACTAGATCAATGTGTAACGTTAAAGGTTCAGGCCATAAATAGGCACACGCTGGTTTCAATTTTACCACAGGCCCTTTTCCTGGCCCATTGAAAAAAAGTCCTTTTTCCCAAACATGGTAAAAACTGGCCCGGCACACACCAAAGACACACTCCCACACTACCGCAGACCACTTTTTGCCACGGCTTAGTAAAAGGACCCAAAGTTATGACAAAAAATAGCTGTGCTAATTTTATGTGCTGAATTAACCAGGCACTAATCGGAATATCAGCCAGCACTCAGTTGCCTTCTGGATCAGACCCTGCTATTCAGTGTCAGGAGCCGTACATTCAACAGGGTTAGGTCAGCCCATGGCTAGAAGCGGCTTAGGACTTATGAATTTTGTGTGTGTGTGTGTGTGTGTGGTGGTGGTGGGGAAGTTGCCTCCCACTACCACAAATCTGCCTCCTCCCCCCCAAAAAAAGTAAGCAAACAATGCCTATGATTTGCAGATTTAAAGCAAATTTACAAAGAGTTGTTTTGTTTGTTTAGATTGTAAGCTCTTCTGAGCAGGGACCATCCTTAATTGTTAATTTGTACAGCGCTGCATAACCCTAGTAGTGCTCTAGAAATGTTAAGTAGTAGTAGTAGTTTTTCATTCAGTGACTAAACCCCCTGCTTACAAAGCCACGCTAGTGGCTGCCGGTGTGCTCATGCCCACCCAGAACATTCAGTTTTAATAGGCTGTGTCAGCATTGCCGCATGGCTTTGTAAACAGGGGAGTAAGTAAGCTGTGGAATCTGATGCTGGAGGATTTGGTCAAGGTGATCAACAGCAGATTGTCAAGAGGATTAGAAAAGTTCCTGGAAGAAATGTCATAGGCATTGCAGGTGGTGACATGGTCATGTCCCCTAGTTCTTTACTTACACAGTCAAAGAAATTAATCAGAGTGATCTGGCATGATCTGCCTCTGGTAAGACCATATTGCTTTGGCACATGCAACCCACATCTGATACCTCTCTCTGTTGCTACAGTCTATGTCACTGCCTGCTTTGTTGCTGCACAGCCTCCTTTCATGATTTATTATTCTGCTGTATTGTTGCCACTTGAGTTGCTCCCATCTGTGTCATTGCCTGTCCTGCCACTACCACCCTGCTCTCTTGATTCATTGTTCCACTATATTGCTGATAGTTCCATGCTAGATGTTGCATCCCTGTGTGATCAGTTGTCCTGTCATTCACTATTTTTCTTTTTGTCCCCAACAGAAAAAAAGACAAAAGTAAAATAAAACAAAGAGAGTAATAAGGAAAAAGAAAAAAAACTGATTTCATTTTATATCTTCTTGATAGCTTACCTGATGCTAGTGCTTAGTTATATATTAGAAAGTATCATTATACGTGAGTGAGCTCTGCAGGAGAAGATAATGATTTTTTTTCTTTTACAATGTTCCATTGGGAACAGTGATGCGGTAGCTATGTTAGTCCACTTTTAAAAAAGGTAATAAATAGAAATAAATCAAAACAGAGAAAATAGAATAAGATGATACCTTTTTTATTGGACTAACTTAATACATCTTTTGATTAGCTTTAAAAGGTAACACTTCTTCAGATCAGAAATAAGCAAATGTTGACAAATATCTGAAGAGGAAGGGTTATCTTTGCAAGCTAATCAAAATGTGTATTGTTGGTGCAATAAGAAGGTATCATCTTATTTTCTTTTCTGTATTTTGATTTATTTCTATTTATTACCATTGGGGGGAAATGCTGAATGTGTAGAACAGTAACAGTTGCATTCCTCAAAGCTTTTGTTTTTCTGTTTTCATGTTCTACATAAGCCATCTGCAATAAATTATGCCATATGATAGGTCTCTAATGCCTGAGATATGTTTTAAGTTTGTTCTGCACTCTCTCCTGATAAGTTCTTTCTACTCAGGAGATTAGCATGCAGATAACCAGAGTATAGAACATCACTGTGAAGACTCAGAACTCTTGAAATAAAATCTTCTTTAATGCATTTCAAACAAAGGGAAATAACTTACAGTTAGATGTGCTGGACAGAATCTCTGCCTTGCAGACTGGGAGTCTGTTCTCACCAGCTCACCCTGTATACTAGGGAAGCGAGGAGTAAATGCTACGAATACTTTTAAACTGGTAAAAACCTAGAGGCCCTTTTACTAAGGCACATAGGCGCCTATGCAGATCCAACGGATGTCAAATTGGCACTATTGCCCAGCTACCACATGCCCCGGGTGCTAATTCCATTTTTGGCATGCGCCCAAAACACAGAGTAGAAAATATTTTCTACCGTGGGGTGCTTACCAGGTGGTAATCGCCAGTTGGCATGTGCTGGACACTAACCGCCTGGTTAGCGCATGAGACCTTACCAGTCAATGGGTGGCGTTAAGGTCTCAGGCCGAAAATGGATGCGCGTTAGTTTTCATTTTGCTGCACGTCCATTTTCCGGCACAATAAAAAAATATATTTTTCCAGGTATGCTCAGGAAATGGACCAGTGCAGGCCACTTTTGGGCATGCCTTAGTAAAGGGCCCCCTAGTCATTTACAGTAGCTTGAAATAGGAGTATGCAACAAATACAGCAAAGTCAGCTTACAGTTCTTAGAAAACCATGCTGCAAGAATACTCTTAACTCAAAAATCAGAAGAGAAGGGGCAGGATACAGCCCACATACACAGGGAGAAGAGGCCAGCCAATAGGAAAGGTCCCACAAGGCCTAGGGAACACACACAGGTGCTCAGGAGGAGCCTATCACAAGAGAACTACAATTGCATCACTTTGTAGTCCTATCCCAATTAAAGAGCACAGGACACATATAAACAACAACAAGCATCCTGCCTCCATGAATATGGGGGAAGAACAAAGGCAATTTTGAATAATGGCATTTGTAAACTTTAAAAAAAATACTTCATTCTGTAGTACAATGCAAAATTATCCAAATCCTGTAGTTTGGCAATAGACACTATGGGCTCCTTTTATCAAGTGGTGGTAAAAGAGTCCTTGCAGTGGTATCAGTGCACGGGTTTGCCGCACTCCGAGGCCCCATTTTATCACTGCAAATAAAAGGCTTAAGAAAAAAAAAGGAACAAAGTGATTGTGCAGTAAGTTAAACATTTGCTGCATGGCCATTTCCTGGGGGAGACTAGCAGTAACCACTGGGCACGCCCCTGGCACTAGAAAATACAAAAATATTTTCTGGTGCCAGGAATGGTGTGCAGTGGGGGTCAGAACTGCCTCCAGTCTCCCCCAGGAGCTCAAAGGAAGAGCTGAATTGCTGCATGGCAAACCTGCAGTATGCTTGCCGTGCTTTTGTAAAAGGATCCCTATACTATTTATTAATTTTAGAATCAGAGCACCCCCAGGTTACTAATTCATCTCAAAAGATCTGTTTCTCTTATTTATACAGTAAATGAGATGTAAAATAGTTTTTATTTCTTTAATACTAGGTATATTGGACTATAGTCTGATTAAAGACATTACTGAATGCACCAGTAGCATGCACAAATTCCAAAACTACCGCGGGATGCCTGAGCATTAGTGTTTACCACAGCTTAGTAAAACGGCCCCATAGTTTTTATTCATCAGTTTTGCTATCTATCCCACCTCCACAAAAAATACCCATGCTGTTCCTTGTGCCACCTTTGTATGGCCACTGGACTATGTAAAGGAAGGGAACATTTTCTACTAGCTCAGAGAATCCAATTGTTCTTCTCATGATTTGTCATATCTGTTTGTTTTGTGGGTTTTATTTGTGAATGACTCCAGGCACACCAGAGTTGTATACCTATGTTCACCAGTACAGATCCTACTGTGTTTTGCAGTGTGGAAGACCAATACAGTGGGTAATGCACATGTCCCTTTCAGATGAGGATGATTTGCAAGACAGAGCCTGTATAATCCTTTCAACATCAGGCAATGTTTCTGATTTTCTGCCATCAGTACTGAGTTTACACTGGCTGTGCACTTCAAGTATACCTAATTACTTTTTGGACAAAAGGTCCTTTGTCTGTAAAGTACGGAGTAATAAAATAAAGAAATGTACTTTAGAATTAGATTAAAAACTGTAACTCAAAATACTATATGGCACACTCGCTAGAAAGTGTTGTCTTCAGGGATCAAGAGCAACATAAATGTGAGAAGGAAAAGAAAAGAAAAGAACAGGATATCCTTAGCTGAGGGGCTACAGATGGTCAAAATTATTGCATGCATGATTTATTTAAAATGATATACCACTACATTTTCAAGCTTTTTTTTTTTTTAACTCAAATGAATATTATTTGGAAACTGTGCTCTTGAAAAGCTACTGCAGACGTATAGGGTTTAAAAATATCCCCAGATTTTGAGGAAGGAAAATGATTCTCTTTCTCACAGCCATCAATACACTTGATTCGGACGTGCTCCAAGCTCTGAAATAACAAACACATGATTGGTGAAAACCTTGATTGAAAATTAATTGAAGAGTCCTATGAATCTGAGCTGAATCTGCATCAGACCTGCTTAAATGTTTCCACCAAATCATTAGGGAAATTGCAGTAGACATTTAGATCAACATGTAGGGGTTACAGAGGATTGGCAGACTGGATGGGCCATATGGCCTTTATCTGCCATCATGTTTCTATGTTTCTAATTCTACACATTTGAAACTGTTCTTAGGGAAGGGCAGGTATCCCTCTAAAGTCTGACAACATGTATGCAAATTTTTCACCCCAGGAGTGAAACTTTTTCTGAATAAGATTTTATGCAAACTCATGTGACAGAAACTATAGACGAATATCGAACAGTCATATAAAATTGTTTGTAATAATGTAAAAGTATTTTACACTTACAGTATGTGATATTTTTCTCATCAGTTCTTCAGTATTGTTTCCTTTCCTTTATAAGATTTGATCTTTCACCTCACCAAATAGCTTGAGGTTAGTTAAAATAAAACAATCAAGCTTCAGAACTTGTGACATTTATCAGACAACCACATTTATTATATAAAACATCTTAATCTAGATACCCATTTCTTTTCCCCCAGATGGAACTTCTAAAAAAGCTTTTTGATAAAAATTAGATTTTCAAGGTCTCCGAGTTATCAGCTTGTCCTGAAGCCAAAGCTTGATCCAATCAG